>NW_027421993.1:0-300000 GCF_037893015.1 Macrotis lagotis
GGCAAGCAAAGAGTAACGGAAGGTAAGGAAGGCAAGGCAAAGCCAGGCAAGGCAAGTGTAACAAAAGGCACGGCACGGCAAGGGGAAACAAGGCTAAGGCACGACAACGCACGGCTAGGCAATGAAGGGAAGGCAAGGAAAGGGTAACGCAAGGCAAGGCACGGTGAGGCTAGGCAAGGCTAATGCACGAAAACGCAAGGCTAGGCAATGCACGACAATGCAAAGGAAAGCTTAAAGCAAAGGAAGGCACGGTCAGGCGAGATAAGGCTAAGGCACGACAACGCAAGGCTACGCAATGCCCGGAAAGCAAGCAAAGAGTAACGGAACGCAAGGAAGGCAAGGGAAAGCAACGGAAGGCAAGGGTAACGGAACGAATTGCACGGCAAGGGGAAACAAGGCTAAGGCACGACAACGCACGGCTAGGCAATGCACGGCAAGGCAAGGAAAGAGTAACGCAAGGAAAGGCACAGTGAGGCTAGGGAAGGCTAATGCACGAAAACGCAAAGCTAGGCAATGCACGACAATTCAAGGAAAGCTTAAAGTAAAGGAAGGCACGGTCAGGCGAGATAAGGCTAAGGCACGACAACGCAAGGCTAGGCAATGCAGGGAAGGCAAGGAAAGAGTAACGGAAGGTAAGCAAGGCAAGAAAAAGCAAGGAAAGGCAAGGGTAACGTAAGGAACGGCACGGCAAGGGGAAACAAGGCTAAGGCACGACAACGCACGGCTAGGCAATGCAAGGGAAGGCAAGGAAAGGGTAACGCAAGGCAAGGCACGGTGAGCTTAGGCAAGGCTAATGCAGGAAAACGCAAGGCTTGGCAATGCACGACAATGCAAGGAAAGCTTAAAGCAAAGGAAGGCACGGTCAGGCGAGATAAGGCTAAGGCACGACAACGCAAGGCTAGGCATTGCAGGGAAGGCAAGCAAAGAGTAACGGAAGGTAAGCAAGGCAAGGAAAAGCAAGGAAAGCAAGTGTAACGGAAGGAACCGCACGGCAAGGGGAAACAAGGCTATGGCACGACAACGCACGCTAGGCAATGCACGGCAAGGCAAGGAAAGGGTAACGCATGGGACAGCACGGTCAGGCGAGGCAAGGCTAAGGCATGACAACGCAAGGCTAGGCTATGCACGGAAAGCAAGCAAAGAGTAACGGAACGCAAGGAAGGCAAGGGAAAGCAAGGGAAGGCAAGCGTAACGGAAGGAACGGCACGGCAAGGGGTAACAAGGCTAAGGCACGACAACGCAGGGCTAGGCAATGCACGGCAAGGCAAGGAAAGCTTAAAGCAAAGGAAGGCACGATCAGGCGAGATAAGGCTAAGGCACGACAACGCAAGGCTAGGCAATGGACGGAAGGCAAGCAAAGAGTAACGGAAGGTAAGGAAGGCAAGGGAAAGCAAGGAAAGGAAAGTGTAACGGAAGGAACCGCACGGCAAGAGGAAACAAGGCTAAGGCACGACAACGCACGCTAGGCAATGTACGGCAAGGCAAGGAAAGGGTAACGCATGGGAAAGCACGGTCAGGCGAGGCAAGGCTAAGGCACGACAACGCAAGGCTAGGCAATGCACGGAAGGCAAGCAAAGAGTAACGGAAGATAAGGAAGGCAAGGGAAAGCAAGGAAAGGCAAGTGCAACGGAAGGAACGGCACGGCAAGGGAAAACAAGGCTAAGGCACGACAACGCACGCTAGGCAATGCACGGCAGGGCAAGAAAAGGATAACGCATGGGAAAGCACAGTCAGGCGAGGCAAGGCTAAGGCATGGCAACGCAAGTCTACGCAATGCACGGAAAGCAAGCAAAGAGTAATGGAACGCAAGGAAGGCAAGGGAATGCAACGGAAGGCAAGGGTAACGGAAGGAATTGCACGCAAGGGGTAACAAGGCTAAGGCACGACAACGCAGGGCTAGGCAATGCACGGCAAGGCAAGGAAAGGGTAACGCAAGGGAAGGCACGGTCAGGTGAGGCAAGGATAAGGCACGACAACACAAGGCTAGGCAATGCCCGGAAGGCAAGCAAAGAGTAACGGAAGGTAAGGAAGGCAAGGGAAAGCCAGGCAAGGCAAGTGTAACAAAAGCCACGGCACCGCAAGGGGAAACAAGGCTAAGGCACGACAACGCACGGCTAGGCAATGCACGGCAAGGCAAGGAAAGAGTAACGCAAGGAAAGGCACGGTGAGGCTAGGGAAGGCTAATGCACGAAAACGCAATGCTAGGCAATGCACGACAATGCAAGGAAAGCTTAAAGCAAAGGAAGGCACGGTCAGGCGAGATAAGGCTAAGGCACGACAACGCAAGGCTAGGCAATGCAGGGAAGGCAAGGAAAGAGTAACGGAAGGTAAGCAAGTCAAGGAAAAGCAAGGAAAGGCAAGGGTAACGTAAGGAACGGCACGGCAAGGGGAAACAAGTCTAAGGCACGACAACGCACGCTAGGCAATGCACTGCAAGGCAAGTAAAGGGTAACGCATGGGAAAGCACGTTCCGGCGAGGCAAGGCTAAGGCACGACAACGCAAGGCTAGGCAATGCACGGAAGGCAAGCAAAGAGTAACGGAAGGTAAGGAAGGCAAGGGAAAGCAAGGAAAGGCAAGTGTAACGGAAGGAACCGCACGGCAAGGGGAAACAAGGCTAAGGCAGGACAACGCACGCTAGGCAATGCACGGCAAGGCAAGGAAAGGGTAACGCATGGGAAAGCACGGTCAGGCGAGGCAAGGCTAAGGCATGACAACGCAAGGCTAGGCAATGCACGGCAAGGCAAGGAAAGCTTAAAGAAAAGGAAGGCACGGTCAGGCGAGATAAGGCTAAGGTACGAGAACGCAAGGCTAGGCAATGCACGGAAAGCAAGCAAAGAGTAACGGAACGCAAGGAAGGCAAGGGAAAGCAAAGGAAGGCAAGGGTAACGGAAGGAATTGCACGGCAAGGGGTAACAAGGCTAAGGCACGACATCGCAGGGCTAGGCAATGCACGGCAAGGCAAGGAAAGGGTAACGCAAGGGAAGGCACGGTCAGGTGAGGCAACGATAAGGCACGACAACGCAAGGTTAGGCAATGCACGGCAAGGCAAGGAAAGAGTAACGGAAGGAAAGGAAGGCAAGGCAAAGCCAGGCAAGGGAAGTGTAACAAAAGGCACGCCACGGCAAGGGGAAACAAGGCTAAGGCACGACAACGCAAGGCTAGGCAATGCACGACAATGCAAGGAAAGCTTAAAGCAAAGGAAGGCACGGTCCGGCGAGATAAGCCTAAGGAACGACAACGCAAGGCTAGGCAATGCAGGGAAGGCAAGCAAAGAGTAACGGAAGGTAAGCAAGGCAAGGAAAAGCATGGAAAGGCAAGGGTAACGTAAGGAACGGCACGGCAAGGGGAAACAAGTCTAAGGCACGACAACGCACGCTAGGCAATGCACGGCAAGGCAAGTAAAGGGTAACGCATGGGAAAGCACGTTCCGGCGAGGCAAGGCTAAGGCACGACAACGCAAGGCTAGGCAATGCACGGAAGGCAAGCAAAGAGAAACGGAAGGTAAGGAAGGCAAGGGAAAGCAAGGAAAGGCAAGTGTAACGGAAGGAACCGCACGGCAAGAGGAAACAAGGCTAAGGCACGACAACGCACGCTAGGCAATGCACGGCAAGGCAAGGAAAGGGTAACGCATGGGAAAGCACGGTCAGGCGAGGCAAGGCTAAGGCATGACAACGCAAGGCTAGGCAATGCACGGAAACAAGCAAAGAGTAACGGAACGCAAGGAAGGCAAGGGAATGCAACGGAAGGCAAGGGTAACGGAAGGAACTGCACGGCAAGGGGTAACAAGGCTAAGGCACGACAACGCAGGCTAGGCAATGCACCGCAAGGCAAGGAAAGGGTAACGCAAGGGAAGGCACGGTCAGGTGAGGCAAGGCTAAGGCATGAGAACGCAAGGCTAGGCAGTGCACGGCAAGGCAAGGAAAGAGTAACGGAAGGAAAGGAAGGCAAGGCAAAGCCAGGCAAGGCAAGTGTAACAAAAGGCACGGCACGGCAAGGGGAAACAAGGCTAAGGCACGACAACGCACGGCTAGGCAATGCAAGGGAAGGCAAGGAAAGGGTAACGCAAGGCAAGGCACGGTGAGCTTAGGCAAGGCTAATGCACGAAAACGCAAGGCTTGTCAATGCACGACAATGCAAGGAAAGCTTAAAGCAAAGGAAGGCACGGATAGGCGAGATAAGGCTAAGGCACGACAACGCAGGGCTAGGCAATGCAGGGAAGGCAAGCAAAGAGTAAAGGAATGTAAGCAAGGCAAGGAAAAGCAAGGAAAGGCAAGGGTAACGGAAGGAACGGCACGGCAAGGGGAAACAAGTCTAAGGCATGACAACGCACGCTAGGCAATGCACGGCAAGGCAAGGAAAGGGTAACGCATGCGAAAGCACGGTCAGGCGAGGCAAGGCTAAGGCACGACAACGCAAGGCTAGGCAATGCACGACAATGCAAGGAAAGCTTAAAGTAAAGGAAGGCACGGTCAGGCGAGATAAGGCTAAGGCACGACAATGCAAGGCTACGCAATGCAGGGAAGGCAAGCAAAGAGTAACGGAAGGTAAGCAAGGCAAGGAAAAGCAAGGAAAGGCAAGGGTAACGTAAGGAACGGCACGGCAAGGGGAAACAAGTCTAAGGCACGACAACGCACGCTAGGCAATGCACGGCAAGGCAAGTAAAGGGTAACGCATGGGAAAGCACGTTCCGGCGAGGCAAGGCTAAGGCACGACAACGCAAGGCTAGGCAATCCACGGAAGGCAAGCAAAGAGTAACGGAAGGTAAGGAAGGCAAGGGAAAGCAAGGAAAGGCAAGTGTAACGGAAGGAACCGCACGGCAAGGGGAAACAAGGCTAAGGCACGACAAAGCACGCTAGGCAATGCACGGCAAGGCAAGGAAAAGGTAACGCATGGGACAGCACGGTCAGGCGAGGCAAGGCTAAGGCATGACAACGCAAGGCTAGGCGATGCACGGAAAGCAAGCAAAGAGTAACGGAACGCAAGGAAGGCAAGGGAAAGCAAGGGAAGGCAAGCGTAACGGAAGGAACGGCACGGCAAGGGGTAACAAGGCTAAGGCACGACAACGCAGGGCTAGGCAATGCACGGCAAGGCAAGGAAAGCTTAAAGCAAAGGAAGGCACGGTCAGGCGAGATAAGGCTAAGGCACGAGAACGCAAGGCTAGGCAATGGACGGAAGGCAAGCAAAGAGTAACGGAAGGTAAGGAAGGCAAGGCAAAGCCAGGCAAGGCAAGTGTAACAAAAGGCACGGCACGGCAAGGGGAAACAAGGCAAAGGCACGACAACGCACGGCTAGGCAATGAAGGGAAGGCAAGGAAAGGGTAACGCAAGGCAAGGCACGGTGAGGCTAAGCAAGGCTAATGCACGAAAACGCAAGGCTAGGCAATGCACGACAATGCAAGGAAAGCTTAAAGCAAAGGAAGGCACGGTCAGGCGAGATAAGGTTAAGGCACGACAACGCAAGGCTACGCAATGCCCGGAAAGCAAGCAAAGAGTAACGGAACGCAAGGAAGGCAAGGGAATGCAACGGAAGGCAAGGGTAACGGAAGGAATTGCACGCAAGGGGAAACAAGGCTAAGGCACGACAACGCACGCCTAGGCAATGCACGGCAAGGCAAGGAAAGAGTAACGCAAGGAAAGGCACGGTGAGGCTAGGGAAGGCTAATGCACGAAAACGCAAAGCTAGGCAATGCACGACAATTCAAGGAAAGCTTAAAGCAAAGGAAGGCACCGTCAGGCGAGATAAGGCTAAGGCACGACAACGCAAGGCTAGGCAATGCAGGGAAGGCAAGGAAAGAGTAACGGAAGGTAAGCAAGTCAAGGAAAAGCAAGGAAAGGCAAGGGTAACGTAAGGAACGGCACGGCAAGGGGAAACAAGTCTAAGGCACGACAACGCACGCTAGGCAATGCACTGCAAGGCAAGTAAAGGCTAACGCATGGGAAAGCACGTTCCGGCGAGGCAAGGCTAAGGCACGACAACGCAAGGCTAGGCAATGCACGGAAGGCAAGCAAAGAGTAACGGAAGGTAAGGAAGGCAAGGGAAAGCAAGGAAAGGCAAGTGTAACGGAAGGAACCGCACGGCAAGGGGAAACAAGGCTAAGGCAGGACAACGCACGCTAGGCAATGCACGGCAAGGCAAGGAAAGCTTAAAGCAAAGGAAGGCACGGTCAGGCGAGATAAGGCTAAGGTACGAGAACGCAAGGCTAGGCAATGGACAGAAGGCAAGCAAAGAGTAACGGAAGGTAAGGAAGGCAAGGGAAAGCAAGGAAACGAAAGTGTAACGGAAGGAACCGCACGGCAAGGGGAAACAATGCTAAGGCACGACAACGCACGCTAGGCAATGCACGGCAAGGCAAGGAAAGGGTAACGCATGGGAAAGCACGGTCAGACGAGGCAAGGCTAAGGCATGACAACGCAAGGCTAGGCAATGCACGGAAAGCAAGCAAAGAGTAACGGAACGCAAGGAAGGCAAGGGAAAGCAACGGAAGGCAAGGGTAACGGAAGGAACGGCAGGGCAAGGGGTAACAAGGCTAAGGCACGACAACGCAAGGCTAGGCAATACACCGCAAGGCAAGGAAAGGGTAACGCAAGGGAAGGCACGGTCAGGTGAGGCAAGGCTAATGCACGACAACGCAAGGCTAGGCATTGCAGGGAAGGCAAGCAAAGAGTAACGGAAGGTAAGCAAGGCAAGGAAAAGCCAGGCAAGGCAAGTGTAACAAAAGGCACGGCACGGCAAGGGGAAACAAGGCTAAGGCACGACAACGCACGGCTAGGCAATGGAAGGGAAGGCAAGGAAAGGGTAACGCAAGGCAAGGCACGGTGAGCTTAGGCAAGGCTAATGCACGAAAACGCAAGTCTTGGCAATGCACGACAATGCAAGGAAAGCTTAAAGCAAAGGAAGGCACGGTTAGGCGAGATAAGGCTAAGGCACGACAACGCAAGTCTAGGCATTGCAGGGAAGGCAAGCAAAGAGTAACGGAAGGTAAGCAAGGCAAGGAAAAGCAAGGAAAGGCAAGTGTAACGGAAGGAACCGCACGGCAAGGGGAAACAAGGCTATGGCACGACAACGCACGCTAGGCAATGCACGGCAAGGCAAGGAAAGGGTAACGCATGGGAAAGCACGGTCAGGCGAGGCAAGGCTAAGGCATGACAACGCAAGGCTAGGCAATGCACGGAAAGCAAGCAAAGAGTAACGGAACGCAAGGAAGGCAAGGGAAAGCAAGGGAAGGCAAGCGTAACGGAAGGAAAGGCACGGCAAGGGGTAACAAGGCTAAGGCACGACAACGCAGGGCTAGGCAATGCAGGGAAGGCAAGCAAAGAGTAAAGGAATGTAAGCAAGGCAAGGAAAAGCAAGGAAAGGCAAGGGTAACGGAAGGAACGGCACGGCAAGGGGAAACAAGTCTAAGGCATGACAACGCACGCTAGGCAATGCACGGCAAGGCAAGGAAAGGGTAACGCATGCGAAAGCACGGTCAGGCGAGGCAAGGCTAAGGCACGACAACGCAAGGCTAGGCAATGCACGACAATGCAAGGAAAGCTTAAAGTAAAGAAAGGCACGGTCAGGCGAGATAAGGCTAAGGCACGACAACGCAAGGCTAGGCAATGCAGGGAAGGCAAGCAAAGAGTAACGGAAGGTAAGCAAGGCAAGGAAAAGCAAGGAAAGGCAAGGGTAACGTAAGGAACGGCACGGCAAGGGGAAACAAGTCTAAGGCACGACAACGCACGCTAGGCAATGCACGGCAAGGCAAGTAAAGGGTAACGCATGGGAAAGCACGTTCCGGCGAGGCAAGGCTAAGGCACGACAACGCAAGGCTAGGCAATGCACGGAAGGCAAGCAAAGAGTAACGGAAGGTAAGGAAGGCAAGGGACAGCAAGGAAAGGCAAGTGTAACGGAAGGAACCGCACGGCAAGGGGAAACAAGGCTAAGGCAGGACAACGCACGCTAGGCAATGCACGGCAAGGCAAGGAAAGGGAAACGCATGGGAAAGCACGGTCAGGCGAGGCAAGGCTAAGGCATGACAACGCAAGGCTAGGCAATGCACGGAAAGCAAGCAAAGAGTAACGGAACGCAAGGAAGGCAAGGGAAAGCAAGGGAAGGCAAGCGTAACGGAAGGAACGGCACGGCAAGGGGTAACAAGGCTAAGGCACGACAACGCAGGGCTAGGCAATGCACGGCAAGGCAAGGAAAGCTTAAAGCAAAGGAAGGCACGGTCAGGCGAGATAAGGCTAAGGTACGAGAACGCAAGGCTCGGCAATGGACAGAAGGCAAGCAAAGAGTAACGGAAGGTAAGGAAGGCAAGGGAAAGCAAGGAAACGAAAGTGCAACGGAAGGAACCGCGCGGCAAGGGGAAACAAGGCTAAGGCACGACAACGCACGCTAGGCAATGCACGGCAAGGCAAGGAAAGGGTAACGCATGGGAAAGCACGGTCAGGCGAGGCAAGGCTAAGGCATGACAACGCAAGGCTAGGCAATGCACGGAAAGCAAGCAAAGAGTAACGGAACGCAAGGAAGGCAAGGGAAAGCAACGGAAGGCAAGGGTAACGGAAGGAACGGCAGGGCAAGGGGTAACAAGGCTAAGGCACGACAACGCAAGGCTAGGCAATACACCGCAAGGCAAGGAAAGGGTAACGCAAGGGAAGGCACGGTCAGGTGAGGCAAGGCTAATGCACGACAACGCAAGGCTAGGCAGTGCACGGCAAGGCAAGGAAAGAGTAACGGAAGGAAAGGAAGGCAAGGCAAAGCCAGGCAAGGCAAGTGTAACAAAAGGCACGGCACGGCAAGGGGAAACAAGGCTAAGGCACGACAACGCACGGCTAGGCAATGCAAGGGAAGGCAAGGAAAGGGTAACGCAAGGCAAGGCACGGTGAGGCTAGGCAAGGCTAATGCACGAAAACGCAAGGCTAGGCAATGCACGACAATGCAAGGAAAGCTTAAAGCAAAGGAAGGCACGGTCAGGCGAGATAAGGCTAAGGCACGACAACGCAAGGCTAGGCAATGCAGGGAAGGCAAGAAAAGAGTAAAGGAATGTAAGCAAGGCAAGGAAAAGCAAGGAAAGGCAAGGGTAACGGAAGGAACGGCACGGCAAGGGGAAACAAGTCTAAGGCATGACAACGCACGCTAGGCAATGCACGGCAAGGCAAGGAAAGGGTAATGCATGCGAAAGCACGGTCAGGCGAGGCAAGGCTAAGGCACGACAACGCAAGGCTTCGCAATGCACGACAATGCAAGGAAAGCTTAAAGTAAAGGAAGGCACGGTCAGGCGAGATAAGGCTAAGGCACGACAACGCAAGGCTAGGCAATGCACGGAAGGCAAGCAAAGAGTATCGGAAGGTAAGGAAGGCAAGGGAAAGCAAGGAAAGGCAAGTGTAACGGAAGGAACCGCACGGCAAGGGGAAACAAGGCTAAGGCACGACAAAGCACGCTAGGCAATGCACGGCAAGGCAAGGAAAGGGTAACGCATGGGAAAGCACGGTCAGGCGAGGCAAGGCTAAGGCATGACAACGCAAGGCTAGGCAATGCACGGAAAGCAAGCAAAGAGTAACGGAACGCAAGGAAGGCAAGGGAAAGCAAGGGAAGGCAAGCGTAACGGAAGGAACGGCACGGCAAGGGGTAACAAGGCTAAGGCACGACAACGCAGGGCTAGGCAATGCACGGCAAGGCAAGGAAAGCTTAAAGCAAAGGAAGGCACGGTCAGGCGAGATAAGGCTAAGGTACGAGAACGCAAGGCTAGGCAATGGACGGAAGGCAAGCAAAGAGTAACGGAAGGTAAGGAAGGCAAGGGAAAGCAAGGAAACGAAAGTGTAACGGAAGGAACCGCACGGCAAGGGGAAACAAGGCTAAGGCACGACAACGCACGCTAGGCAATGAACGGCAAGGCAAGGAAAGGGTAACGCATGGGAAAGCACGGTCAGGCGAGGCAAGGCTAAGGCATGACAACGCAAGGCTAGGCAATGCACGGAAAGCAAGCAAAGAGTAACGGAACGCAAGGAAGGCAAGGGAAAGCAGCGGAAGGCAAGGGTAACGGAAGGAACGGCAGGGCAAGGGGTAACAAGGCTAAGGCACGACAACGCAAGGCTAGGCAATACACCGCAAGGCAAGGAAAGGGTAACGCAAGGGAAGGCACGGTCAGGTGAGGCAAGGCTAATGCACGACAACGCAAGGCTAGGCAGTGCACGGCAAGGCAAGGAAAGAGTAACGGAAGGTAAGGAAGGCAAGGGAAAGCAAGGAAAGGAAAGTGTAACGGAAGGAACCGCACGGCAAGAGGAAACAAGGCTAAGGCACGACAACGCACGCTAGGCAATGCACGGCAGGGCAAGAAAAGGGTAACGCATGGGAAAGCACAGTCAGGCGAGGCAAGGCTAAGGCATGACAACGCAAGGCTACGCAATGCACGGAAAGCAAGCAAAGAGTAACGGAACGCAAGGAAGGCAAGGGAATGCAACGGAAGGCAAGGGTAACGGAAGGAATTGCACGCAAGGGGTAACAAGGCTAAGGCACGACAACGCAGGGCTAGGCAATGCACGGCAAGGCAAGGAAAGGGTAACGCAAGGGAAGGCACGGTCAGGTGAGGCAAGGATAAGGCACGACAACACAAGGCTAGGCAATGCCCGGAAGGCAAGCAAAGAGTAACGGAAGGTAAGGAAGGCAAGGGAAAGCCAGGCAAGGCAAGTGTAACAAAAGCCACGGCACCGCAAGGGGAAACAAGGCTAAGGCACGACAACGCACGCTAGGCAATGCACGGCAAGGCAAGGAAAGGGTAACGCATGGGAAAGCACGGTCAGGCGAGGCAAGGCTAAGGCATGACAACGCAAGGCTACGCAATGCACGGGAAGCAAGCAAAGAGTAACGGAACGCAAGGGAGGCAAGGGAAAGCAAGGGAAGGCAAGCGTAACGGAAGGAACGGCACGGCAAGGGGTAACAAGGCTAAGGCACGACAACGCAGGGCTAGGCAATGCACGGCAAGGCAAGGAAAGCTTAAAGCAAAGGAAGGCACGGTCAGGCGAGATAAGGCTAAGGTACGAGAACGCAAGGCTCGGCAATGGACAGAAGGCAAGCAAAGAGTAACGGAAGGTAAGGAAGGCAAGGGAAAGCAAGGAAACGAAAGTGCAACGGAAGGAACCGCGCGGCAAGGGGAAACAAGGCTAAGGCACGACAACGCACGCTAGGCAATGCACGGCAAGGCAAGGAAAGGGTAACGCATGGGAAAGCACGGTCAGGCGAGGCAAGGCTAAGGCATGACAACGCAAGGCTAGGCAATGCACGGAAAGCAAGCAAAGAGTAACGGAACGCAAGGAAGGCAAGGGAAAGCAACGGAAGGCAAGGGTAACGGAAGGAACGGCAGGGCAAGGGGTAACAAGGCTAAGGCACGACAACGCAAGGCTAGGCAATACACCGCAAGGCAAGGAAAGGGTAACGCAAGGGAAGGCACGGTCAGGTGAGGCAAGGCTAATGCACGACAACGCAAGGCTAGGCAGTGCACGGCAAGGCAAGGAAAGAGTAACGGAAGGAAAGGAAGGCAAGGCAAAGCCAGGCAAGGCAAGTGTAACAAAAGGCACGGCACGGCAAGGGGAAACAAGGCTAAGGCACGACAACGCACGGCTAGGCAATGCAAGGGAAGGCAAGGAAAGGGTAACGCAAGGCAAGGCACGGTGAGGCTAGGCAAGGCTAATGCACGAAAATGCAAGGCTAGGCAATGCACGACAATGCAAGGAAAGCTTAAAGCAAAGGAAGGCACGGTCAGGCGAGATAAGGCTAAGGCACGACAACGCAAGGCTAGGCAATGCAGGGAAGGCAAGCAAAGAGTAAAGGAATGTAAGCAAGGCAAGGAAAAGCAAGGAAAGGCAAGGGTAACGGAAGGAACGGCACGGCAAGGGGAAACAAGTCTAAGGCATGACAACGCACGCTAGGCAATGCACGGCAAGGCAAGGAAAGGGTAATGCATGCGAAAGCACGGTCAGGCGAGGCAAGGCTAAGGCACGACAACGCAAGGCTTCGCAATGCACGACAATGCAAGGAAAGCTTAAAGTAAAGGAAGGCACGGTCAGGCGAGATAAGGCTAAGGCACGACAACGCAAGGCTAGGCAATGCACGGAAGGCAAGCAAAGAGTATCGGAAGGTAAGGAAGGCAAGGGAAAGCAAGGAAAGGCAAGTGTAAGGGAAGGAACCGCACGGCAAGGGGAAACAAGGCTAAGGCACGACAAAGCACGCTAGGCAATGCACGGCAAGGCAAGGAAAGGGTAACGCATGGGAAAGCACGGTCAGGCGAGGCAAGGCTAAGGCATGACAACGCAAGGCTAGGCAATGCACGGAAAGCAAGCAAAGAGTAACGGAACGCAAGGAAGGCAAGGGAAAGCAAGGGAAGGCAAGCGTAACGGAAGGAACGGCACGGCAAGGGGTAACAAGGCTAAGGCACGACAACGCAGGGCTAGGCAATGCACGGCAAGGCAAGGAAAGCTTAAAGCAAAGGAAGGCACGGTCAGGCGAGATAAGGCTAAGGTACGAGAACGCAAGGCTAGGCAATGGACGGAAGGCAAGCAAAGAGTAACGGAAGGTAAGGAAGGCAAGGGAAAGCAAGGAAACGAAAGTGTAACGGAAGGAACCGCACGGCAAGGGGAAACAAGGCTAAGGCACGACAACGCACGCCAGGCAATGAACGGCAAGGCAAGGAAAGGGTAACGCATGGGAAAGCACGGTCAGGCGAGGCAAGGCTAAGGCATGACAACGCAAGGCTAGGCAATGCACGGAAAGCAAGCAAAGAGTAACGGAACGCAAGGAAGGCAAGGGAAAGCAGCGGAAGGCAAGGGTAACGGAAGGAACGGCAGGGCAAGGGGTAACAAGGATAAGGCACGACAACGCAAGGCTAGGCAATACACCGCAAGGCAAGGAAAGGGTAACGCAAGGGAAGGCACGGTCAGGTGAGGCAAGGCTAATGCACGACAACGCAAGGCTAGGCAGTGCACGGCAAGGCAAGGAAAGAGTAACGGAAGGTAAGGAAGGCAAGGGAAAGCAAGGAAAGGAAAGTGTAACGGAAGGAACCGCACGGCAAGAGGAAACAAGGCTAAGGCACGACAACGCACGCTAGGCAATGTACGGCAAGGCAAGGAAAGGGTAACGCATGGGAAAGCACGGTCAGGCGAGGCAAGGCTAAGGCACGACAACGCAAGGCTAGGCAATGCACGGAAGGCAAGCAAAGAGTAACGGAAGATAAGGAAGGCAAGGGAAAGCAAGGAAAGGCAAGTGCAACGGAAGGAACGGCACGGCAAGGGAAAACAAGGCTAAGGCACGACAACGCACGCTAGGCAATGCACGGCAGGGCAAGAAAAGGGTAACGCATGGGAAAGCACAGTCAGGCGAGGCAAGGCTAAGGCATGACAACGCAAGGCTACGCAATGCACGGAAAGCAAGCAAAGAGTAACGGAACGCAAGGAAGGCAAGGGAATGCAACGGAAGGCAAGGGTAACGGAAGGAATTGCACGCAAGGGGTAACAAGGCTAAGGCACGACAACGCAGGGCTAGGCAATGCACGGCAAGGCAAGGAAAGGGTAACGCAAGGGAAGGCACGGTCAGGTGAGGCAAGGATAAGGCACGACAACACAAGGCTAGGCAATGCCCGGAAGGCAAGCAAAGAGTAACGGAAGGTAAGGAAGGCAAGGGAAAGCCAGGCAAGGCAAGTGTAACAAAAGCCACGGCACCGCAAGGGGAAACAAGGCTAAGGCACGACAACGCACGCTAGGCAATGCACGGCAAGGCAAGGAAAGGGTAACGCATGGGAAAGCACGGTCAGGCGAGGCAAGGCTAAGGCATGACAACGCAAGGCTACGCAATGCACGGGAAGCAAGCAAAGAGTAACGGAACGCAAGGAAGGCAAGGGAATGCAACGGAAGGCAAGGGTAACGGAAGGAACTGCACGGCAAGGGGTAACAAGGCTAAGGCACGACAACGCAGGGCTAGGCAATGCACCGCAAGGCAAGGAAAGGGTAACGCAAGGGAAGGCACGGTCAGGTGAGGCAAGGCTAAGGCATGAGAACGCAAGGCTAGGCAGTGCACGGCAAGGCAAGGAAAGAGTAACGGAAGGAAAGGAAGGCAAGGCAAAGCCAGGCAAGGCAAGTGTAACAAAAGGAACGGCACGGCAAGGGGAAACAAGGCTAAGGCACGACAACGCACGGCTAGGCAATGCAAGGGAAGGCAAGGAAAGGGTAACGCAAGGCAAGGCACGGTGAGCTTAGGCAAGGCTAATGCACGAAAACGCAAGGCTTGTCAATGCACGACAATGCAAGGAAAGCTTAAAGCAAAGGAAGGCACGGATAGGCGAGATAAGGCTAAGGCACGACAACGCAGGGCTAGGCAATGCAGGGAAGGCAAGCAAAGAGTAAAGGAATGTAAGCAAGGCAAGGAAAAGCAAGGAAAGGCAAGGGTAACGGAAGGAACGGCACGGCAAGGGGAAACAAGTCTAAGGCATGACAACGCACGCTAGGCAATGCACGGCAAGGCAAGGAAAGGGTAACGCATGCGAAAGCACGGTCAGGCGAGGCAAGGCTAAGGCACGACAACGCAAGGCTAGGCAATGCACGACAATGCAAGGAAAGCTTAAAGTAAAGAAAGGCACGGTCAGGCGAGATAAGGCTAAGGCACGACAACGCAAGGCTAGGCAATGCAGGGAAGGCAAGCAAAGAGTAACGGAAGGTAAGCAAGGCAAGGAAAAGCAAGGAAAGGCAAGGGTAACGTAAGGAACGGCACGGCAAGGGGAAACAAGTCTAAGGCACGACAACGCACGCTAGGCAATGCACGGCAAGGCAAGGAAAGGGTAACGCATGGGAAAGCACGTTCCGGCGAGGCAAGGCTAAGGCACGACAACGCAAGGCTAGGCAATGCACGGAAGGCAAGCAAAGAGTAACGGAAGGTAAGGAAGGCAAGGGACAGCAAGGAAAGGCAAGTGTAACGGAAGGAACCGCACGGCAAGGGGAAACAAGGCTAAGGCAGGACAACGCACGCTAGGCAATGCACGGCAAGGCAAGGAAAGGGAAACGCATGGGAAAGCACGGTCAGGCGAGGCAAGGCTAAGGCATGACAACGCAAGGCTAGGCAATGCACGGAAAGCAAGCAAAGAGTAACGGAACGCAAGGAAGGCAAGGGAAAGCAAGGGAAGGCAAGCGTAACGGAAGGAACGGCACGGCAAGGGGTAACAAGGCTAAGGCACGACAACGCAAGGCTAGGCAATGCACGGAAGGCACGGTCAGGCGAGATAAGGCTAAGGTACGAGAACGCAAGGCTCGGCAATGGACAGAAGGCAAGCAAAGAGTAACGGAAGGTAAGGAAGGCAAGGGAAAGCAAGGAAACGAAAGTGCAACGGAAGGAACCGCGCGGCAAGGGGAAACAAGGCTAAGGCACGACAACGCACGCTAGGCAATGCACGGCAAGGCAAGGAAAGGGTAACGCATGGGAAAGCACGGTCAGGCGAGGCAAGGCTAAGGCATGACAACGCAAGGCTAGGCAATGCACGGAAAGCAAGCAAAGAGTAACGGAACGCAAGGAAGGCAAGGGAAAGCAACGGAAGGCAAGGGTAACGGAAGGAACGGCAGGGCAAGGGGTAACAAGGCTAAGGCACGACAACGCAAGGCTAGGCAATACACCGCAAGGCAAGGAAAGGGTAACGCAAGGGAAGGCACGGTCAGGTGAGGCAAGGCTAATGCACGACAACGCAAGGCTAGGCAATGCACGGCAAGGCAAGGAAAGAGTAACGGAAGGAAAGGAAGGCAAGGCAAAGCCAGGCAAGGCAAGTGTAACAAAAGGCACGGCACGGCAAGGGGAAACAAGGCTAAGGCACGACAACGCACGGCTAGGCAATGCAAGGGAAGGCAAGGAAAGGGTAACGCAAGGCAAGGCACGGTGAGGCTAGGCAAGGCTAATGCACGAAAATGCAAGGCTAGGCAATGCACGACAATGCAAGGAAAGCTTAAAGCAAAGGAAGGCACGGTCAGGCGAGATAAGGCTAAGGCACGACAACGCAAGGCTAGGCAATGCAGGGAAGGCAAGCAAAGAGTAAAGGAATGTAAGCAAGGCAAGGAAAAGCAAGGAAAGGCAAGGGTAACGGAAGGAACGGCACGGCAAGGGGAAACAAGTCTAAGGCATGACAACGCACGCTAGGCAATGCACGGCAAGGCAAGGAAAGGGTAATGCATGCGAAAGCACGGTCAGGCGAGGCAAGGCTAAGGCACGACAACGCAAGGCTTCGCAATGCACGACAATGCAAGGAAAGCTTAAAGTAAAGGAAGGCACGGTCAGGCGAGATAAGGCTAAGGCACGACAACGCAAGGCTAGGCAATGCACGGAAGGCAAGCAAAGAGTATCGGAAGGTAAGGAAGGCAAGGGAAAGCAAGGAAAGGCAAGTGTAAGGGAAGGAACCGCACGGCAAGGGGAAACAAGGCTAAGGCACGACAAAGCACGCTAGGCAATGCACGGCAAGGCAAGGAAAGGGTAACGCATGGGAAAGCACGGTCAGGCGAGGCAAGGCTAAGGCATGACAACGCAAGGCTAGGCAATGCACGGAAAGCAAGCAAAGAGTAACGGAACGCAAGGAAGGCAAGGGAAAGCAAGGGAAGGCAAGCGTAACGGAAGGAACGGCACGGCAAGGGGTAACAAGGCTAAGGCACGACAACGCAGGGCTAGGCAATGCACGGCAAGGCAAGGAAAGCTTAAAGCAAAGGAAGGCACGGTCAGGCGAGATAAGGCTAAGGTACGAGAACGCAAGGCTAGGCAATGGACGGAAGGCAAGCAAAGAGTAACGGAAGGTAAGGAAGGCAAGGGAAAGCAAGGAAACGAAAGTGTAACGGAAGGAACCGCACGGCAAGGGGAAACAAGGCTAAGGCACGACAACGCACGCCAGGCAATGAACGGCAAGGCAAGGAAAGGGTAACGCATGGGAAAGCACGGTCAGGCGAGGCAAGGCTAAGGCATGACAACGCAAGGCTAGGCAATGCACGGAAAGCAAGCAAAGAGTAACGGAACGCAAGGAAGGCAAGGGAAAGCAGCGGAAGGCAAGGGTAACGGAAGGAACGGCAGGGCAAGGGGTAACAAGGCTAAGGCACGACAACGCAAGGCTAGGCAATACACCGCAAGGCAAGGAAAGGGTAACGCAAGGGAAGGCACGGTCAGGTGAGGCAAGGCTAATGCACGACAACGCAAGGCTAGGCAGTGCACGGCAAGGCAAGGAAAGAGTAACGGAAGGTAAGGAAGGCAAGGGAAAGCAAGGAAAGGAAAGTGTAACGGAAGGAACCGCACGGCAAGAGGAAACAAGGCTAAGGCACGACAACGCACGCTAGGCAATGTACGGCAAGGCAAGGAAAGGGTAACGCATGGGAAAGCACGGTCAGGCGAGGCAAGGCTAAGGCACGACAACGCAAGGCTAGGCAATGCACGGAAGGCAAGCAAAGAGTAACGGAAGATAAGGAAGGCAAGGGAAAGCAAGGAAAGGCAAGTGCAACGGAAGGAACGGCACGGCAAGGGAAAACAAGGCTAAGGCACGACAACGCACGCTAGGCAATGCACGGCAGGGCAAGAAAAGGGTAACGCATGGGAAAGCACAGTCAGGCGAGGCAAGGCTAAGGCATGACAACGCAAGGCTACGCAATGCACGGAAAGCAAGCAAAGAGTAACGGAACGCAAGGAAGGCAAGGGAATGCAACGGAAGGCAAGGGTAACGGAAGGAATTGCACGCAAGGGGTAACAAGGCTAAGGCACGACAACGCAGGGCTAGGCAATGCACGGCAAGGCAAGGAAAGGGTAACGCAAGGGAAGGCACGGTCAGGTGAGGCAAGGATAAGGCACGACAACACAAGGCTAGGCAATGCCCGGAAGGCAAGCAAAGAGTAACGGAAGGTAAGGAAGGCAAGGGAAAGCCAGGCAAGGCAAGTGTAACAAAAGCCACGGCACCGCAAGGGGAAACAAGGCTAAGGCACGACAACGCACGCTAGGCAATGCACGGCAAGGCAAGGAAAGGGTAACGCATGGGAAAGCACGGTCAGGCGAGGCAAGGCTAAGGCATGACAACGCAAGGCTACGCAATGCACGGGAAGCAAGCAAAGAGTAACGGAACGCAAGGAAGGCAAGGGAATGCAACGGAAGGCAAGGGTAACGGAAGGAACTGCACGGCAAGGGGTAACAAGGCTAAGGCACGACAACGCAGGGCTAGGCAATGCACCGCAAGGCAAGGAAAGGGTAACGCAAGGGAAGGCACGGTCAGGTGAGGCAAGGCTAAGGCATGAGAACGCAAGGCTAGGCAGTGCACGGCAAGGCAAGGAAAGAGTAACGGAAGGAAAGGAAGGCAAGGCAAAGCCAGGCAAGGCAAGTGTAACAAAAGGCACGGCACGGCAAGGGGAAACAAGGCTAAGGCACGACAACGCACGGCTAGGCAATGCAAGGGAAGGCAAGGAAAGGGTAACGCAAGGCAAGGCACGGTGAGCTTAGGCAAGGCTAATGCACGAAAACGCAAGGCTTGTCAATGCACGACAATGCAAGGAAAGCTTAAAGCAAAGGAAGGCACGGATAGGCGAGATAAGGCTAAGGCACGACAACGCAGGGCTAGGCAATGCAGGGAAGGCAAGCAAAGAGTAAAGGAATGTAAGCAAGGCAAGGAAAAGCAAGGAAAGGCAAGGGTAACGGAAGGAACGGCACGGCAAGGGGAAACAAGTCTAAGGCATGACAACGCACGCTAGGCAATGCACGGCAAGGCAAGGAAAGGGTAACGCATGCGAAAGCACGGTCAGGCGAGGCAAGGCTAAGGCACGACAACGCAAGGCTAGGCAATGCACGGAAGGCAAGCAAAGAGTAACGGAAGGTAAGGAAGGCAAGGGAAAGCAAGGAAAGGCAAGTGTAAGGGAAGGAACCGCACGGCAAGGGGAAACAAGGCTAAGGCACGACAAAGCACGCTAGGCAATGCACGGCAAGGCAAGGAAAAGGTAACGCTTTGGACAGCACGGTCAGGCGAGGCAAGGCTAAGGCATGACAACGCAAGGCTAGGCAATGCACGGAAAGCAAGCAAAGAGTAACGGAACGCAAGGAAGGCAAGGGAAAGCAAGGGAAGGCAAGCGTAACGGAAGTAACGGCACGGCAAGGGGTAACAAGGCTAAGGCACGACAACGCAGGGCTAGGCAATGCACGGCAAGGCAAGGAAAGCTTAAAGCAAAGGAAGGCACGGTCAGGCGAGATAAGGCTAAGGCACGAGAACGCAAGGCTAGGCAATGGACGGATGGCAAGCAAAGAATAACGGAAGGTAAGGAAGGCAAGGCAAAGCCAGGCAAGGCAAGTGTAACAAAAGGCACGGCACGGCAAGGGGAAACAAGGCAAAGGCACGACAACGCACGGCTAGGCAATGAAGGGAAGGCAAGGAAAGGGTAACGCAAGGCAAGGCACGGTGAGGCTAAGCAAGGCTAATGCACGAAAACGCAAGGCTAGGCAATGCACGACAATGCAAGGAAAGCTTAAAGCAAAGGAAGGCACGGTCAGGCGAGATAAGGTTAAGGCACGACAACGCAAGGCTACGCAATGCCCGGAAAGCAAGCAAAGAGTAACGGAACGCAAGGAAGGCAAGGGAATGCAACGGAAGGCAAGGGTAACGGAAGGAATTGCACGCAAGGGGAAACAAGGCTAAGGCACGACAACGCACGCCTAGGCAATGCACGGCAAGGCAAGGAAAGAGTAACGCAAGGAAAGGCACGGTGAGGCTAGGGAAGGCTAATGCACGAAAACGCAAAGCTAGGCAATGCACGACAATTCAAGGAAAGCTTAAAGCAAAGGAAGGCACGGTCAGGCGAGATAAGGCTAAGGCACGACAACGCAAGGCTAGGCAATGCAGGGAAGGCAAGGAAAGAGTAACGGAAGGTAAGCAAGTCAAGGAAAAGCAAGGAAAGGCAAGGGTAACGTTAGGAACGGCACGGCAAGGGGAAACAAGGCTAAGGCACGACAACGCAAGGCTAGGCAATGCAGGGAAGGCAAGGAAAGAGTAACGGAAGGTAAGGAAGGCAAGGGACAGCAAGGAAAGGCAAGTGTAACGGAAGGAACCGCACGGCAAGGGGAAACAAGGCTAAGGCAGGACAACGCACGCTAGGCAATGCACGGCAAGGCAAGGAAAGGGAAACGCATGGGAAAGCACGGTCAGGCGAGGCAAGGCTAAGGCATGACAACGCAAGGCTAGGCAATGCACGGAAAGCAAGCAAAGAGTAACGGAACGCAAGGAAGGCAAGGGAAAGCAAGGGAAGGCAAGCGTAACGGAAGGAACGGCAAGGCAAGGGGTAACAAGGCTAAGGCACGACAACGCAGGGATAGGCAATGCACGGCAAGGCAAGGAAAGCTTAAAGCAAAGGAAGGCACGGTCAGGCGAGATAAGGCTAAGGTACGAGAACGCAAGGCTAGGCAATGGACGGAAGGCAAGCAAAGAGTAACGGAAGGTAAGGAAGGCAAGGGAAAGCAAGGAAACGAAAGTGTAACGGAAGGAACCGCACGGCAAGGGGAAACAAGGCTAAGGCACGACAACGCACGCTAGGCAATGAACGGCAAGGCAAGGAAAGGGTAACGCATGGGAAAGCACGGTCAGGCGAGGCAAGGCTAAGGCATGACAACGCAAGGCTAGGCAATGCACGGAAAGCAAGCAAAGAGTAACGGAACGCAAGGAAGGCAAGGGAAAGCAGCGGAAGGCAAGGGTAACGGAAGGAACGGCAGGGCAAGGGGTAACAAGGCTAAGGCACGACAACGCAAGGCTAGGCAATACACCGCAAGGCAAGGAAAGGGTAACGCAAGGGAAGGCACGGTCAGGTGAGGCAAGGCTAATGCACGACAACGCAAGGCTAGGCAGTGCACGGCAAGGCAAGGAAAGAGTAACGGAAGGAAAGGAAGGCAAGGCAAAGACAGGCAAGGCAAGTGTAACAAAAGGCACGGCACGGCAAGGGGAAACAAGGCTAAGGCACGACAACGCACGGCTAGGCAATGCAAGGGAAGGCAAGGAAAGGGTAACGCAAGGCAAGGCACGGTGAGGCTAGGCAAGGCTAATGCACGAAAACGCAAGGCTAGGCAATGCACGACAATGCAAGGAAAGCTTAAAGCAAAGGAAGGCACGGTCAGGCGAGATAAGGCTAAGGCACGACAACGCAAGGCTAGGCAATGCAGGGAACGCAGGAAAAGAGTAAAGGAATGTAAGCAAGGCAAGGAAAAGCAAGGAAAGGCAAGGGTAACGGAAGGAACGGCACGGCAAGGGGAAACAAGTCTAAGGCATGACAACGCACGCTAGGCAATGCACGGCAAGGCAAGGAAAGGGTAACGCATGCGAAAGCACGGTCAGGCGAGGCAAGGCTAAGGCACGACAACGCAAGGCTAGGCAATGCACGACAATGCAAGGAAACCTTAAAGTAAAGGAAGGCACGGTCAGGCGAGATAAGGCTAAGGCACGACAACGCAAGGCTAGGCAATGCAGGGAAGGCAAGCAAAGTGTAACGGAAGGTAAGCAAGGCAAGGAAAAGCAAGGAAAGGCAAGGGTAACGTAAGGAACGGCACGGCAAGGGGAAACAAGTCTAAGGCACGACAACGCACGCTAGGCAATGCACGGCAAGGCAAGTAAAGCGTAACGCATGGGAAAGCACGTTCCGGCGAGGCAAGGCTAAGGCACGACAACGCAAGGCTAGGCAATGCACGGAAGGCAAGCAAAGAGTATCGGAAGGTAAGGAAGGCAAGGGAAAGCAAGGAAAGGCAAGTGTAACGGAAGGAACCGCACGGCAAGGGGAAACAAGGCTAAGGCACGACAAAGCACGCTAGGCAATGCACGGCAAGGCAAGGAAAGGGTAACGCATGGGAAAGCACGGTCAGGCGAGGCAAGGCTAAGGCATGACAACGCAAGGCTAGGCAATGCACGGAAAGCAAGCAAAGAGTAACGGAACACAAGGAAGGCAAGGGAAAGCAAGGGAAGGCAAGCGTAACGGAAGGAACGGCACGGCAAGGGGTAACAAGGCTAAGGCACGACAACGCAGGGCTAGGCAATGCACGGCAAGGCAAGGAAAGCTTAAAGCAAAGGAAGGCACGGTCAGTCGAGATAAGGCTAAGGCACGACAACGCAAGGCTAGGCAATGGACGGAAGGCAAGCAAAGAGTAACGGAAGGAAAGGAAGGCAAGGCAAAGCCAGGCAAGGCAAGTGTAACAAAAGGCACGGCACGGCAAGTGGAAACAAGGCTAAGGCAGACAACGCACGGCTAGGCAATGCAAGGGAAGGCAAGGAAAGGGTAACGCAAGGCAAGGCACGGTGAGCTTAGGCAAGGCTAATGCAGGAAAACGCAAGGCTTGGCAATGCACGACAATGCAAGGAAAGCTTAAAGCAAAGGAAGGCACGGTCAGGCGAGATAAGGCTAAGGCACGACAACGCAAGGCTAGGCATTGCAGGGAAGGCAAGCAAAGAGTAACGGAAGGTAAGCAAGGCAAGGAAAAGCAAGGAAAGCAAGTGTAACGGAAGGAACCGCACGGCAAGGGGAAACAAGGCTATGGCACGACAACGCACGCTAGGCAATGCACGGCAAGGCAAGGAAAGGGTAACGCATGGGACAGCACGGTCAGGCGAGGCAAGGCTAAGGCATGACAACGCAAGGCTAGGCTATGCACGGAAAGCAAGCAAAGAGTAACGGAACGCAAGGAAGGCAAGGGAAAGCAAGGGAAGGCAAGCGTAACGGAAGGAACGGCACGGCAAGGGGTAACAAGGCTAAGGCACGACAACGCAGGGCTAGGCAATGCACGGCAAGGCAAGGAAAGCTTAAAGCAAAGGAAGGCACGGTCAGGCGAGATAAGGCTAAGGCACGACAACGCAAGGCTAGGCAATGGACGGAAGGCAAGCAAAGAGTAACGGAAGGTAAGGAAGGCAAGGGAAAGCAAGGAAAGGAAAGTGTAACGGAAGGAACCGCACGGCAAGAGGAAACAAGGCTAAGGCACGACAACGCACGCTAGGCAATGTACGGCAAGGCAAGGAAAGGGTAACGCATGGGAAAGCACGGTCAGGCGAGGCAAGGCTAAGGCACGACAACGCAAGGCTAGGCAATGCACGGAAGGCAAGCAAAGAGTAACGGAAGATAAGGAAGGCAAGGGAAAGCAAGGAAAGGCAAGTGCAACGGAAGGAACGGCACGGCAAGGGAAAACAAGGCTAAGGCACGACAACGCACGCTAGGCAATGCACGGCAGGGCAAGAAAAGGGTAACGCATGGGAAAGCACAGTCAGGCGAGGCAAGGCTAAGGCATGGCAACGCAAGTCTACGCAATGCACGGAAAGCAAGCAAAGAGTAATGGAACGCAAGGAAGGCAAGGGAATGCAACGGAAGGCAAGGGTAACGGAAGGAATTGCACGCAAGGGGTAACAAGGCTAAGGCACGACAACGCAGGGCTAGGCAATGCACGGCAAGGCAAGGAAAGGGTAACGCAAGGGAAGGCACGGTCAGGTGAGGCAAGGATAAGGCACGACAACACAAGGCTAGGCAATGCCCGGAAGGCAAGCAAAGAGTAACGGAAGGTAAGGAAGGCAAGGGAAAGCAAGGAAACGAAAGTGTAACGGAAGGAACCGCACGGCAAGGGGAAACAAGGCTAAGGCACGACAAAGCACGCTAGGCAATGCACGGCAAGGCAAGGAAAGGGTAACGCATGGGAAAGCACGGTCAGGCGAGGCAAGGCTAAGGCATGACAACGCAAGGCTAAGCAATGCACGGAAAGCAAGCAAAGAGTAACGGAACGCAAGGAAGGCAAGGGAAAGCAAGGGAAGGCAAGCGTAACGGAAGGAACGGCACGGCAAGGGGTAACAAGGCTAAGGCACGACAACGCAGGGCTAGGCAATGCACGGCAAGGCAAGGAAAGCTTAAAGCAAAGGAAGGCACGGTCAGGCGAGATAAGGCTAAGGTACGAGAACGCAAGGCTAGGCAATGGACGGAAGGCAAGCAAAGAGTAACGGAAGGTAAGGAAGGCAAGGGAAAGCAAGGAAACGAAAGTGTAACGGAAGGAACCGCACGGCAAGGGGAAACAAGGCTAAGGCACGACAACGCACGCTAGGCAATGAACGGCAAGGCAAGGAAAGGGTAACGCATGGGAAAGCACGGTCAGGCGAGGCAAGGCTAAGGCATGACAACGCAAGGCTAGGCAATGCACGGAAAGCAAGCAAAGAGTAACGGAACGCAAGGAAGGCAAGGGAAAGCAGCGGAAGGCAAGGGTAACGGAAGGAACGGCAGGGCAAGGGGTAACAAGGCTAAGGCACGACAACGCAAGGCTAGGCAATACACCGCAAGGCAAGGAAAGGGTAACGCAAGGGAAGGCACGGTCAGGTGAGGCAAGGCTAATGCACGACAACGCAAGGCTAGGCAGTGCACGGCAAGGCAAGGAAAGAGTAACGGAAGGAAAGGAAGGCAAGGCAAAGCCAGGCAAGGCAAGTGTAACAAAACGCACGCCACGGCAAGGGGAAACAAGGCTAAGGCACGACAACGCAAGGCTAGGCAATGCACGACAATGCAAGGAAAGCTTAAAGCAAAGGAAGGCACGGTCCGGCGAGATAAGCCTAAGGCACGACAACGCAAGGCTAGGCAATGCAGGGAAGGCAAGCAAAGAGTAACGGAAGGTAAGGAAGGCAAGTGAAAGCAAGGAAAGGCAAGTGTAACGGAAGGAACGGCACGGCAAGGGGAAACAAGGCTAAGGCACGACAACGCACGCTAGGCAATGCACGGCAAGGCAAGGAAAGGGTAACGCATGGGAAAGCACGGTCAGGCGGGGCAAGGCTAAGGCATGAGAACGCAAGGCTAGGCAATGTACGGAAAGCAAGCAAAGAGTAACGGAACGCAAGGAAGGCAAGGGAAAGCAGCGGAAGGCAAGGGTAACGGAAGGAACGGCAGGGCAAGGGGTAACAAGGCTAAGGCACGACAACGCAAGGCTAGGCAATACACCGCAAGGCAAGGAAAGGGTAACGCAAGGGAAGGCACGGTCTGGTGAGGCAAGGCTAATGCACGACAACGCAAGGCTAGGCAGTGCACGGCAAGGCAAGGAAAGAGTAACGGAAGGAAAGGAAGGCAAGGCAAAGCCAGGCAAGGCAAGTGTAACAAAAGGCACGGCACGGCAAGGGGAAACAAGGCTAAGGCACGACAACGCACGGCTAGGCAATGCAAGGGAAGGCAAGGAAAGGGTAACGCAAGGCAAGGCACGGTGAGGCTAGGCAAGGCTAATGCACGAAAACGCAAGGCTAGGCAATGCACGACAATGCAAGGAAAGCTTAAATCAAAGGAAGGTACGGTCAGGCGAGATAAGGCTAAGGCACGACAACGCAAGGCTAGGCAATGCAGGGAAGGCAAGCAAAGAGTAAAGGAATGTAAGCAAGGCAAGGAAAAGCAAGGAAAGGCAAGGGTAACGGAAGGAACGGCACGGCAAGGGGAAACAAGTCTAAGGCATGACAACGCACGCTAGGCAATGCACGGCAAGGCAAGGAAAGGGTAACGCATGCGAAAGCACGGTCAGGCGAGGCAAGGCTAAGGCACGACAACGCAAGGCTAGGCAATGCACGACAATGCAAGGAAAGCTTAAAGTATAGGAAGGCACGGTCAGGCGAGATAAGGCTAAGGCACGACAACGCAAGGCTAGGCAATGCAGGGAAGGCAAGCAAAGTGTAACGGAAGGTAAGCAAGGCAAGGAAAAGCAAGGAAAGGCAAGGGTAACGTAAGGAACGGCACGGCAAGGGGAAACAAGTCTAAGGCACGACAACGCACGCTAGGCAATGCACGGCAAGGCAAGTAAAGGGTAACGCATGGGAAAGCACGTTCCGGCGAGGCAAGGCTAAGGCACGACAACGCAAGGCTAGGCAATGCACGGAAGGCAAGCAAAGAGTATCGGAAGGTAAGGAAGGCAAGGGAAAGCAAGGAAAGGCAAGTGTAACGGAAGGAACCGCACGGCAAGGGGAAACAAGGCTAAGGCACGACAAAGCACGCTAGGCAATGCACGGCAAGGCAAGGAAAGGGTAACGCATGGGAAAGCACGGTCAGGCGAGGCAAGGCTAAGGCATGACAACGCAAGGCTAGGCAATGCACGGAAAGCAAGCAAAGAGTAACGGAACGCAAGGAAGGCAAGGGAAAGCAAGGGAAGGCAAGCGTAACGGAAGGAACGGCACGGCAAGGGGTAACAAGGCTAAGGCACGACAACGCAGGGCTAGGCAATGCACGGCAAGGCAAGGAAAGCTTAAAGCAAAGGAAGGCACGGTCAGGCGAGATAAGGCTAAGGTACGAGAACGCAAGGCTAGGCAATGGACGGAAGGCAAGCAAAGAGTAACGGAAGGTAAGGAAGGCAAGGGAAAGCAAGGAAACGAAAGTGTAACGGAAGGAACCGCACGGCAAGGGGAAACAAGGCTAAGGCACGACAACGCACGCTAGGCAATGAACGGCAAGACAAGGAAAGGGTAACGCATGGGAAAGCACGGTCAGGCGAGGCAAGGCTAAGGCATGACAACGCAAGGCTAGGCAATGAACGGAAAGCAAGCAAAGAGTAACGGAACGCAAGGAAGGCAAGGGAAAGCAGCGGAAGGCAAGGGTAACGGAAGGAACGGCAGGGCAAGGGGTAACAAGGCTAAGGCACGACAACGCAAGGCTAGGCAATACACCGCAAGGCAAGGAAAGGGTAACGCAAGGGAAGGCACGGTCAGGTGAGGCAAGGCTAATGCACGACAACGCAAGGCTAGGCAGTGCACGGCAAGGCAAGGAAAGAGTAACGGAAGGAAAGGAAGGCAAGGCAAAGCCAGGCAAGGCAAGTGTAACAAAAGGCACGGCACGGCAAGGGGAAACAAGGCTAAGGCACGACAACGCACGGCTAGGCAATGCAAGGGAAGGCAAGGAAAGGGTAACGCAAGGCAAGGCACGGTGAGGCTAGGCAAGGCTAATGCACGAAAACGCAAGGCTAGGCAATGCACGACAATGCAAGGAAAGCTTAAAGCAAAGGAAGGCACGGTCAGGCGAGATAAGGCTAAGGCACGACAACGCAAGGCTAGGCAATGCAGGGAACGCAGGAAAAGAGTAAAGGAATGTAAGCAAGGCAAGGAAAAGCAAGGAAAGGCAAGGGTAACGGAAGGAACGGCACGGCAAGGGGAAACAAGTCTAAGGCATGACAACGCACGCTAGGCAATGCACGGCAAGGCAAGGAAAGGGTAACGCATGCGAAAGCACGGTCAGGCGAGGCAAGGCTAAGGCACGACAACGCAAGGCTAGGCAATGCACGACAATGCAAGGAAACCTTAAAGTAAAGGAAGGCACGGTCAGGCGAGATAAGGCTAAGGCACGACAACGCAAGGCTAGGCAATGCAGGGAAGGCAAGCAAAGTGTAACGGAAGGTAAGCAAGGCAAGGAAAAGCAAGGAAAGGCAAGGGTAACGTAAGGAACGGCACGGCAAGGGGAAACAAGTCTAAGGCACGACAACGCACGCTAGGCAATGCACGGCAAGGCAAGTAAAGCGTAACGCATGGGAAAGCACGTTCCGGCGAGGCAAGGCTAAGGCACGACAACGCAAGGCTAGGCAATGCACGGAAGGCAAGCAAAGAGTATCGGAAGGTAAGGAAGGCAAGGGAAAGCAAGGAAAGGCAAGTGTAACGGAAGGAACCGCACGGCAAGGGGAAACAAGGCTAAGGCACGACAAAGC
The DNA here is from genome assembly GCF_037893015.1 of Macrotis lagotis. NCBI lineage: Eukaryota > Metazoa > Chordata > Mammalia > Peramelemorphia > Peramelidae > Macrotis > Macrotis lagotis. The sequence continues at coordinate 27,662 of NW_027421993.1, forward strand.
ACGCTAGGCAATGCACGGCAAGGCAAGGAAAGGGTAACGCATGGGAAAGCACGGTCAGGCGAGGCAAGGCTAAGGCATGACAACGCAAGGCTAGGCAATGCACGGAAAGCAAGCAAAGAGTAACGGAACGCAAGGAAGGCAAGGGAAAGCAAGGGAAGGCAAGCGTAACGGAAGGAACGGCACGGCAAGGGGTAACAAGGCTAAGGCACGACAACGCAGGGCTAGGCAATGCACGGCAAGGCAAGGAAAGCTTAAAGCAAAGGAAGGCACGGTCAGGCGAGATAAGGCTAAGGTACGAGAACGCAAGGCTAGGCAATGGACGGAAGGCAAGCAAAGAGTAACGGAAGGTAAGGAAGGCAAGGGAAAGCAAGGAAACGAAAATGTAACGGAAGGAACCGCACGGCAAGGGGAAACAAGGCTAAGGCACGACAACGCACGCTAGGCAATGAACGGCAAGGCAAGGAAAGGGTAACGCATGGGAAAGCACGGTCAGGCGAGGCAAGGCTAAGGCATGACAACGCAAGGCTAGGCAATGCACGGAAAGCAAGCAAAGAGTAACGGAACGCAAGGAAGGCAAGGGAAAGCAGCGGAAGGCAAGGGTAACGGAAGGAACGGCAGGGCAAGGGGTAACAAGGCTAAGGCACGACAACGCAAGGCTAGGCAATACACCGCAAGGCAAGGAAAGGGTAACGCAAGGGAAGGCACGGTCAGGTGAGGCAAGGCTAATGCACGACAACGCAAGGCTAGGCAGTGCACGGCAAGGCAAGGAAAGAGTAACGGAAGGAAAGGAAGGCAAGGCAAAGCCAGGCAAGGCAAGTGTAACAAAAGGCACGGCACGGCAAGGGGAAACAAGGCTAAGGCACGACAACGCACGGCTAGGCAATGCAAGGGAAGGCAAGGAAAGGGTAACGCAAGGCAAGGCACGGTGAGGCTAGGCAAGGCTAATGCACGAAAACGCAAGGCTAGGCAATGCACGACAATGCAAGGAAAGCTTAAAGCAAAGGAAGGCACGGTCAGGCGAGATAAGGCTAAGGCACGACAACGCAAGGCTAGGCAATGCACGGAAAGCAAGCAAAGAGTAACGGAACGCAAGGAAGGCAAGGGAAAGCAAGGGAAGGCAAGCGTAACGGAAGGAACGGCACGGCAAGGGGTAACAAGGCTAAGGCACGACAACGCAGGGCTAGGCAATGCACGGCAAGGCAAGGAAAGCTTAAAGCAAAGGAAGGCACGGTCAGTCGAGATAAGGCTAAGGCACGACAACGCAAGGCTAGGCAATGGACGGAAGGCAAGCAAAGAGTAACGGAAGGAAAGGAAGGCAAGGCAAAGCCAGGCAAGGCAAGTGTAACAAAAGGCACGGCACGGCAAGTGGAAACAAGGCTAAGGCAGACAACGCACGGCTAGGCAATGCAAGGGAAGGCAAGGAAAGGGTAACGCAAGGCAAGGCACGGTGAGCTTAGGCAAGGCTAATGCAGGAAAACGCAAGGCTTGGCAATGCACGACAATGCAAGGAAAGCTTAAAGCAAAGGAAGGCACGGTCAGGCGAGATAAGGCTAAGGCACGACAACGCAAGGCTAGGCATTGCAGGGAAGGCAAGCAAAGAGTAACGGAAGGTAAGCAAGGCAAGGAAAAGCAAGGAAAGCAAGTGTAACGGAAGGAACCGCACGGCAAGGGGAAACAAGGCTATGGCACGACAACGCACGCTAGGCAATGCACGGCAAGGCAAGGAAAGGGTAACGCATGGGACAGCACGGTCAGGCGAGGCAAGGCTAAGGCATGACAACGCAAGGCTAGGCTATGCACGGAAAGCAAGCAAAGAGTAACGGAACGCAAGGAAGGCAAGGGAAAGCAAGGGAAGGCAAGCGTAACGGAAGGAACGGCACGGCAAGGGGTAACAAGGCTAAGGCACGACAACGCAGGGCTAGGCAATGCACGGCAAGGCAAGGAAAGCTTAAAGCAAAGGAAGGCACGGTCAGGCGAGATAAGGCTAAGGCACGACAACGCAAGGCTAGGCAATGGACGGAAGGCAAGCAAAGAGTAACGGAAGGTAAGGAAGGCAAGGGAAAGCAAGGAAAGGAAAGTGTAACGGAAGGAACCGCACGGCAAGAGGAAACAAGGCTAAGGCACGACAACGCACGCTAGGCAATGTACGGCAAGGCAAGGAAAGGGTAACGCATGGGAAAGCACGGTCAGGCGAGGCAAGGCTAAGGCACGACAACGCAAGGCTAGGCAATGCACGGAAGGCAAGCAAAGAGTAACGGAAGATAAGGAAGGCAAGGGAAAGCAAGGAAAGGCAAGTGCAACGGAAGGAACGGCACGGCAAGGGAAAACAAGGCTAAGGCACGACAACGCACGCTAGGCAATGCACGGCAGGGCAAGAAAAGGGTAACGCATGGGAAAGCACAGTCAGGCGAGGCAAGGCTAAGGCATGGCAACGCAAGTCTACGCAATGCACGGAAAGCAAGCAAAGAGTAATGGAACGCAAGGAAGGCAAGGGAATGCAACGGAAGGCAAGGGTAACGGAAGGAATTGCACGCAAGGGGTAACAAGGCTAAGGCACGACAACGCAGGGCTAGGCAATGCACGGCAAGGCAAGGAAAGGGTAACGCAAGGGAAGGCACGGTCAGGTGAGGCAAGGATAAGGCACGACAACACAAGGCTAGGCAATGCCCGGAAGGCAAGCAAAGAGTAACGGAAGGTAAGGAAGGCAAGGGAAAGCCAGGCAAGGCAAGTGTAACAAAAGCCACGGCACGGCAAGGGGAAACAAGGCTAAGGCACGACAACGCACGGCTAGGCAATGCACGGCAAGGCAAGGAAAGGGTAACGCAAGGAAAGGCACGGTGAGGCTAGGGAAGGCTAATGCACGAAAACGCAATGCTAGGCAATGCACGACAATGCAAGGAAAGCTTAAAGCAAAGGAAGGCACGGTCAGGCGAGATAAGGCTAAGGCACGACAACGCAAGGCTAGGCAATGCAGGGAAGGCAAGGAAAGAGTAACGGAAGGTAAGCAAGTCAAGGAAAAGCAAGGAAAGGCAAGGGTAACGTAAGGAACGGCACGGCAAGGGGAAACAAGTCTAAGGCACGACAACGCACGCTAGGCAATGCACGGCAAGGCAAGTAAAGGGTAACGCATGGGAAAGCACGTTCCGGCGAGGCAAGGCTAAGGCACGACAACGCAAGGCTAGGCAATGCACGGAAGGCAAGCAAAGAGTAACGGAAGGTAAGGAAGGCAAGGGAAAGCAAGGAAAGGCAAGTGTAACGGAAGGAACCGCACGGCAAGGGGAAACAAGGCTAAGGCACGACAACGCACGCTAGGCAATGCACGGCAAGGCAAGGAAAGGGTAACGCATGGGAAAGCACGGTCAGGCGAGAAAAGGCTAAGGCATGACAACGCAAGGCTAGGCAATGCACGGCAAGGCAAGGAAAGCTTAAAGAAAAGGAAGGCACGGTCAGGCGAGATAAGGCTAAGGTACGAGAACGCAAGGCTAGGCAATGCACGGAAAGCAAGCAAAGAGTAACGGAACGCAAGGAAGGCAAGGGAAAGCAAGGGAAGGCAAGGGTAACGGAAGGAACGGCACGGCAAGGGGTAACAAGGCTAAGGCACGACAACGCAGGGCTAGGCAATGCACGGCAAGGCAAGGAAAGGGTAACGCAAGGGAAGGCACGGTCAGGTGAGGCAAGGCTAAGGCACGACAACGCAAGGCTAGGCAATGCACGGCAAGGCAAGGAAAGAGTAACGGAAGGAAAGGAAGGCAAGGCAAAGCCAGGCAAGGCAAGTGTAACAAAAGGCACGCCACGGCAAGGGGAAACAAGGCTAAGGCTTACGACAACGCAAGGCTAGGCAATGCACGACAATGCAAGGAAAGCTTAAAGCAAAGGAATGCACGGTCAGGCGAGATAAGGTTAAGGCACGACAACGCAAGGCTAGGCAATGCAGGGAAGGCAAGCAAAGAGTAACGGAAGGTAAGCAAGGCAAGGAAAAGCAAGGAAAGGCAAGTGTAACGTAAGGAACGGCACGGCAAGGGGAAACAAGGCTAAGGCACGACAACGCACGCTAGGCAATGCACGGCAAGGCAAGGAAAGGGTAACGCATGGGAAAGCACGGTCCGGCGAGGCAAGGCTAAGGCACGACAACGCAAGGCTAGGCAATGCACGGAAGGCAAGCAAAGAGTAACGGAAGGTAAGGAAGGCAAGGGAAAGCAAGGAAAGGCAAGTGTAACGGAAGGAACGGCACGGCAAGGGGAAACAAGGCTAAGGCACGACAACGCACGCTAGGCAATGCACGGCAAGGCAAGGAAAGGGTAACGCATGGGAAAGCACGGTCAGGCGAGGCAAGGCTAAGGCATGACAACGCAAGGCTACGCAATGCACGGAAAGCAAGCAAAGAGTAACGGAACGCAAGGAAGGCAAGGGAAAGCAACGGAAGGCAAGGGTAACGGAAGGAACTGCACGGCAAGGGGTAACAAGGCTAAGGCACGACAACGCAGGGCTAGGCAATGCACCGCAAGGCAAGGAAAGGGTAACGCAAGGGAAGGCACGGTCAGGTGAGGCAAGGCTAAGGCACGACAACGCAAGGCTAGGCAATGCACGGAAGGCAAGCAAAGAGTAACGGAAGGATAAGGAAGGCAAGGGAAAGCCAGGCAAGGCAAGTGTAACAAAAGGCACGGCACGGCAAGGGAAAACAAGGCTAAGGCACGACAACGCACGGCTAGGCAATGCACGGCAAGGCAAGGAAAGGGTAACGCAAGGCAAGGCACGGTGAGGCTTAGGCAAGGCTAATGCACGAAAACGCAAGGCTAGGCAATGCACGACAATGCAAGGAAAGCTTAAAGCAAAGGAAGGCACGGTCAGGCGAGATAAGGCTAAGGCACGACAACGCAAGGCTAGGCAATGCAGGGAAGGCAAGCAAAGAGTAAAGGAATGTAAGCAAGGCAAGGAAAAGCAAGGAAAGGCAAGGGTAACGGAAGGAACGGCACGGCAAGGGGAAACAAGGCTAAGGCACGACAACGCAGGGCTAGGCAATGCACGGCAAGGCAAGGAAAGGGTAACGCAAGGGAAGGCACGGTCAGGTGAGGCAACGATAAGGCACGACAACGCAAGGCTAGGTTGCAAGGGCAATAAAGGAAGGCACGGCGAGATAAGGCAAGGAAAGCAAGGTAATGCGGCAAGGAAAGGAAGGCAAGGCAAAGCAAGGAAAGGCAAGGGTAACGTAAGGAACGGCACGGCAAGGGGAAACAAGTCTAAGGCACGACAACGCACGCTAGGCAATGTACGGCAAGGCAAGTAAAGGGTAACGCATGGGAAAGCACGTTCCGGCGAGGCAAGGCTAAGGCACGACAACGCAAGGCTAGGCAATGCACGGAAGGCAAGCAAAGAGTAACGGAAGGTAAGGAAGGCAAGGGAAAGCAAGGAAAGGCAAGTGTAACGGAAGGAACCGCACGGCAAGGGGAAACAAGGCTAAGGCACGACAAAGCACGCTAGGCAATGCACGGCAAGGCAAGGAAAGCTTAAAGCAAAGGAAGGCACGGTCAGGCGAGATAAGGCTAAGGTACGAGAACGCAAGGCTAGGCAATGGACAGAAGGCAAGCAAAGAGTAACGGAAGGTAAGGAAGGCAAGGGAAAGCAAGGAAACGAAAGTGTAACGGAAGGAACCGCACGGCAAGGGGAAACAAGGCTAAGGCACGACAACGCACGCTAGGCAATGCACGGCAAGGCAAGGAAAGGGTAACGCATGGGAAAGCACGGTCAGGCGAGGCAAGGCTAAGGCATGACAACGCAAGGCTAGGCAATTCACGGAAAGCAAGCAAAGAGTAACGGAACGCAAGGAAGGCAGGCAAGGGAAAGCAACGGAAGGCAAGGGTAACGGAAGGAACGGCAGGGCAAGGGGTAACAAGGCTAAGGCACGACAACGCAAGGCTAGGCAATACACCGCAAGGCAAGGAAAGGGTAACGCAAGGGAAGGCACGGTCAGGTGAGGCAAGGCTAATGCACGACAACGCAAGGCTAGGCAGTGCACGGCAAGGCAAGGAAAGAGTAACGGAAGGAAAGGAAGGCAAGGCAAAGCCAGGCAAGGCAAGTGTAACAAAAGGCACGGCACGGCAAGGGGAAACAAGGCTAAGGCACGACAACGCACGGCTAGGCAATGCAAGGGAAGGCAAGGAAAGGGTAACGCAAGGCAAGGCACGGTGAGCTTAGGCAAGGCTAATGCACGAAAACGCAAGGCTTGGCAATGCACGACAATGCAAGGAAAGCTTAAAGCAAAGGAAGGCACGGTTAGGCGAGATAAGGCTAAGGCACGACAACGCAAGGCTAGGCATTGCAGGGAAGGCAAGCAAAGAGTAACGGAAGGTAAGCAAGGCAAGGAAAAGCAAGGAAAGGCAAGTGTAACGGAAGGAACCGCACGGCAAGGGGAAACAAGGCTATGGCACGACAACGCACGCTAGGCAATGCACGGCAAGGCAAGGAAAGGGTAACGCATGGGAAAGCACGGTCAGGCGAGGCAAGGCTAAGGCATGACAACGCAAGGCTAGGCAATGCACGGAAAGCAAGCAAAGAGTAACGGAACGCAAGGAAGGCAAGGGAAAGCAAGGGAAGGCAAGCGTAACGGAAAGAAAGGCACGGCAAGGGGTAACAAGGCTAAGGCACGACAACGCAGGGCTAGGCAATGCAGGGAAGGCAAGCAAAGAGTAAAGGAATGTAAGCAAGGCAAGGAAAAGCAAGGAAAGGCAAGGGTAACGGAAGGAACGGCACGGCAAGGGGAAACAAGTCTAAGGCATGACAACGCACGCTAGGCAATGCACGGCAAGGCAAGGAAAGGGTAACGCATGCGAAAGCACGGTCAGGCGAGGCAAGGCTAAGGCACGACAACGCAAGGCTAGGCAATGCACGACAATGCAAGGAAAGCTTAAAGTAAAGGAAGGCACGGTCAGGCGAGATAAGGCTAAGGCACGACAACGCAAGGCTAGGCAATGCAGGGAAGGCAAGCAAAGAGTAACGGAAGGTAAGCAAGGCAAGGAAAAGCAAGGAAAGGCAAGGGTAACGGAAGGAACGGCACGGCAAGGGGAAACAAGTCTAAGGCACGACAACGCACGCTAGGCAATGCACGGCAAGGCAAGTAAAGGGTAACGCATGGGAAAGCACGTTCCGGCGAGGCAAGGCTAAGGCACGACAACGCAATGCTAGGCAATGCACGGAAGGCAAGCAAAGAGTAACGGAAGGTAAGGAAGGCAAGGGAAAGCAAGGAAAGGCAAGTGTAACGGAAGGAACCGCACGGCAAGGGGAAACAAGGCTAAGGCACGACAAAGCACGCTAGGCAACGCACGGCAAGGCAAGGAAAGGGTAACGCATGGGACAGCACGGTCAGGCGAGGCAAGGCTAAGGCATGACAACGCAAGGCTAGACAATGCACGGAAAGCAAGCAAAGAGTAACGGAACGCAAGGAAGGCAAGGGAAAGCAAGGGAAGGCAAGCGTAACGGAAGGAACGGCACGGCAAGGGGTAACAAGGCTAAGGCACGACAACGCAGGGCTAGGCAATGCACGGCAAGGCAAGGAAAGCTTAAAGCAAAGGAAGGCACGGTCAGGCGAGATAAGGTTAAGGCACGACAACGCAAGGCTAGGCAATGGACGGAAGGCAAGCAAAGAGTAACGGAAGGTAAGGAAGGCAAGGCAAAGCCAGGCAAGGCAAGTGTAACAAAAGGCACGGCACGGCAAGGGGAAACAAGGCTAAGGCACGACAACGCACGGCTAGGCAATGAAGGGAAGGCAAGGAAAGGGTAACGCAAGGCAAGGCACGGTGAGGCTAGGCAAGGCTAATGCACGAAAACGCAAGGCTAGGCAATGCACGACAATGCGAGGAAAGCTTAAAGCAAAGGAAGGCACGGTCAGGCGAGATAAGGCTAAGGCACGACAACGCAAGGCTACGCAATGCCCGGAAAGCAAGCAAAGAGTAACGGAACGCAAGGAAGGCAAGGGAATGCAACGGAAGGCAAGGGTAACGGAACGAATTGCACGCAAGGGGAAACAAGGCTAAGGCACGACAACGCACGGCTAGGCAATGCACGGCAAGGCAAGGAAAGAGTAACGCAAGGAAAGGCACAGTGAGGCTAGGGAAGGCTAATGCACGAAAACGCAAAGCTAGGCAATGCACGACAATTCAAGGAAAGCTTAAAGTAAAGGAAGGCACGGTCAGGCGAGATAAGGCTAAGGCACGACAACGCAAGGCTAGGCAATGCAGGGAAGGCAAGGAAAGAGTAGCGGAAGGTAAGCAAGGCAAGAAAAAGCAAGGAAAGGCAAGGGTATCGTAAGGAACGGCACGGCAAGGGGAAACAAGGCTAAGGCAGACAACGCACGGCTAGGCAATGCAAGGGAAGGCAAGGAAAGGGTAACGCAAGGCAAGGCACGGTGAGCTTAGGCAAGGCTAATGCAGGAAAACGCAAGGCTTGGCAATGCACGACAATGCAAGGAAAGCTTAAAGCAAAGGAAGGCACGGTCAGGCGAGATAAGGCTAAGGCACGACAACGCAAGGCTAGGCATTGCAGGGAAGGCAAGCAAAGAGTAACGGAAGGTAAGCAAGGCAAGGAAAAGCAAGGAAAGCAAGTGTAACGGAAGGAACCGCACGGCAAGGGGAAACAAGGCTATGGCACGACAACGCACGCTAGGCAATGCACGGCAAGGCAAGGAAAGGGTAACGCATGGGACAGCACGGTCAGGCGAGGCAAGGCTAAGGCATGACAACGCAAGGCTAGGCTATGCACGGAAAGCAAGCAAAGAGTAACGGAACGCAAGGAAGGCAAGGGAAAGCAAGGGAAGGCAAGCGTAACGGAAGGAACGGCACGGCAAGGGGTAACAAGGCTAAGGCACGACAACGCAGGGCTAGGCAATGCACGGCAAGGCAAGGAAAGCTTAAAGCAAAGGAAGGCACGATCAGGCGAGATAAGGCTAAGGCACGACAACGCAAGGCTAGGCAATGGACGGAAGGCAAGCAAAGAGTAACGGAAGGTAAGGAAGGCAAGGGAAAGCAAGGAAAGGAAAGTGTAACGGAAGGAACCGCACGGCAAGAGGAAACAAGGCTAAGGCACGACAACGCACGCTAGGCAATGTACGGCAAGGCAAGGAAAGGGTAACGCATGGGAAAGCACGGTCAGGCGAGGCAAGGCTAAGGCACGACAACGCAAGGCTAGGCAATGCACGGAAGGCAAGCAAAGAGTAACGGAAGATAAGGAAGGCAAGGGAAAGCAAGGAAAGGCAAGTGCAACGGAAGGAACGGCACGGCAAGGGAAAACAAGGCTAAGGCACGACAACGCACGCTAGGCAATGCACGGCAGGGCAAGAAAAGGATAACGCATGGGAAAGCACAGTCAGGCGAGGCAAGGCTAAGGCATGGCAACGCAAGTCTACGCAATGCACGGAAAGCAAGCAAAGAGTAATGGAACGCAAGGAAGGCAAGGGAATGCAACGGAAGGCAAGGGTAACGGAAGGAATTGCACGCAAGGGGTAACAAGGCTAAGGCACGACAACGCAGGGCTAGGCAATGCACGGCAAGGCAAGGAAAGGGTAACGCAAGGGAAGGCACGGTCAGGTGAGGCAAGGATAAGGCACGACAACACAAGGCTAGGCAATGCCCGGAAGGCAAGCAAAGAGTAACGGAAGGTAAGGAAGGCAAGGGAAAGCCAGGCAAGGCAAGTGTAACAAAAGCCACGGCACCGCAAGGGGAAACAAGGCTAAGGCACGACAACGCACGGCTAGGCAATGCACGGCAAGGCAAGGAAAGAGTAACGCAAGGAAAGGCACGGTGAGGCTAGGGAAGGCTAATGCACGAAAACGCAATGCTAGGCAATGCACGACAATGCAAGGAAAGCTTAAAGCAAAGGAAGGCACGGTCAGGCGAGATAAGGCTAAGGCACGACAACGCAAGGCTAGGCAATGCAGGGAAGGCAAGGAAAGAGTAACGGAAGGTAAGCAAGTCAAGGAAAAGCAAGGAAAGGCAAGGGTAACGTAAGGAACGGCACGGCAAGGGGAAACAAGTCTAAGGCACGACAACGCACGCTAGGCAATGCACTGCAAGGCAAGTAAAGGGTAACGCATGGGAAAGCACGTTCCGGCGAGGCAAGGCTAAGGCACGACAACGCAAGGCTAGGCAATGCACGGAAGGCAAGCAAAGAGTAACGGAAGGTAAGGAAGGCAAGGGAAAGCAAGGAAAGGCAAGTGTAACGGAAGGAACCGCACGGCAAGGGGAAACAAGGCTAAGGCAGGACAACGCACGCTAGGCAATGCACGGCAAGGCAAGGAAAGGGTAACGCATGGGAAAGCACGGTCAGGCGAGGCAAGGCTAAGGCATGACAACGCAAGGCTAGGCAATGCACGGCAAGGCAAGGAAAGCTTAAAGAAAAGGAAGGCACGGTCAGGCGAGATAAGGCTAAGGTACGAGAACGCAAGGCTAGGCAATGCACGGAAAGCAAGCAAAGAGTAACGGAACGCAAGGAAGGCAAGGGAAAGCAAAGGAAGGCAAGGGTAACGGAAGGAATTGCACGGCAAGGGGTAACAAGGCTAAGGCACGACATCGCAGGGCTAGCCAATGCACGGCAAGGCAAGGAAAGGGTAACGCAAGGGAAGGCACGGTCAGGTGAGGCAACGATAAGGCACGACAACGCAAGGTTAGGCAATGCACGGCAAGGCAAGGAAAGAGTAACGGAAGGAAAGGAAGGCAAGGCAAAGCCAGGCAAGGGAAGTGTAACAAAAGGCACGCCACGGCAAGGGGAAACAAGGCTAAGGTACGACAACGCAAGGCTAGGCAATGCACGACAATGCAAGGAAAGCTTAAAGCAAAGGAAGGCACGGTCCGGCGAGATAAGCCTAAGGAACGACAACGCAAGGCTAGGCAATGCAGGGAAGGCAAGCAAAGAGTAACGGAAGGTAAGCAAGGCAAGGAAAAGCATGGAAAGGCAAGGGTAACGTAAGGAACGGCACGGCAAGGGGAAACAAGTCTAAGGCACGACAACGCACGCTAGGCAATGCACGGCAAGGCAAGTAAAGGGTAACGCATGGGAAAGCACGTTCCGGCGAGGCAAGGCTAAGGCACGACAACGCAAGGCTAGGCAATGCACGGAAGGCAAGCAAAGAGAAACGGAAGGTAAGGAAGGCAAGGGAAAGCAAGGAAAGGCAAGTGTAACGGAAGGAACCGCACGGCAAGAGGAAACAAGGCTAAGGCACGACAACGCACGCTAGGCAATGCACGGCAAGGCAAGGAAAGGGTAACGCATGGGAAAGCACGGTCAGGCGAGGCAAGGCTAAGGCATGACAACGCAAGGCTAGGCAATGCACGGAAACAAGCAAAGAGTAACGGAACGCAAGGAAGGCAAGGGAATGCAACGGAAGGCAAGGGTAACGGAAGGAACTGCACGGCAAGGGGTAACAAGGCTAAGGCACGACAACGCAGGCTAGGCAATGCACCGCAAGGCAAGGAAAGGGTAACGCAAGGGAAGGCACGGTCAGGTGAGGCAAGGCTAAGGCATGAGAACGCAAGGCTAGGCAGTGCACGGCAAGGCAAGGAAAGAGTAACGGAAGGAAAGGAAGGCAAGGCAAAGCCAGGCAAGGCAAGTGTAACAAAAGGCACGGCACGGCAAGGGGAAACAAGGCTAAGGCACGACAACGCACGGCTAGGCAATGCAAGGGAAGGCAAGGAAAGGGTAACGCAAGGCAAGGCACGGTGAGCTTAGGCAAGGCTAATGCACGAAAACGCAAGGCTTGTCAATGCACGACAATGCAAGGAAAGCTTAAAGCAAAGGAAGGCACGGATAGGCGAGATAAGGCTAAGGCACGACAACGCAGGGCTAGGCAATGCAGGGAAGGCAAGCAAAGAGTAAAGGAATGTAAGCAAGGCAAGGAAAAGCAAGGAAAGGCAAGGGTAACGGAAGGAACGGCACGGCAAGGGGAAACAAGTCTAAGGCATGACAACGCACGCTAGGCAATGCACGGCAAGGCAAGGAAAGGGTAACGCATGCGAAAGCACGGTCAGGCGAGGCAAGGCTAAGGCACGACAACGCAAGGCTAGGCAATGCACGACAATGCAAGGAAAGCTTAAAGTAAAGGAAGGCACGGTCAGGCGAGATAAGGCTAAGGCACGACAATGCAAGGCTACGCAATGCAGGGAAGGCAAGCAAAGAGTAACGGAAGGTAAGCAAGGCAAGGAAAAGCAAGGAAAGGCAAGGGTAACGTAAGGAACGGCACGGCAAGGGGAAACAAGTCTAAGGCACGACAACGCACGCTAGGCAATGCACGGCAAGGCAAGTAAAGGGTAACGCATGGGAAAGCACGTTCCGGCGAGGCAAGGCTAAGGCACGACAACGCAAGGCTAGGCAATCCACGGAAGGCAAGCAAAGAGTAACGGAAGGTAAGGAAGGCAAGGGAAAGCAAGGAAAGGCAAGTGTAACGGAAGGAACCGCACGGCAAGGGGAAACAAGGCTAAGGCACGACAAAGCACGCTAGGCAATGCACGGCAAGGCAAGGAAAAGGTAACGCATGGGACAGCACGGTCAGGCGAGGCAAGGCTAAGGCATGACAACGCAAGGCTAGGCGATGCACGGAAAGCAAGCAAAGAGTAACGGAACGCAAGGAAGGCAAGGGAAAGCAAGGGAAGGCAAGCGTAACGGAAGGAACGGCACGGCAAGGGGTAACAAGGCTAAGGCACGACAACGCAGGGCTAGGCAATGCACGGCAAGGCAAGGAAAGCTTAAAGCAAAGGAAGGCACGGTCAGGCGAGATAAGGCTAAGGCACGAGAACGCAAGGCTAGGCAATGGACGGAAGGCAAGCAAAGAGTAACGGAAGGTAAGGAAGGCAAGGCAAAGCCAGGCAAGGCAAGTGTAACAAAAGGCACGGCACGGCAAGGGGAAACAAGGCAAAGGCACGACAACGCACGGCTAGGCAATGAAGGGAAGGCAAGGAAAGGGTAACGCAAGGCAAGGCACGGTGAGGCTAAGCAAGGCTAATGCACGAAAACGCAAGGCTAGGCAATGCACGACAATGCAAGGAAAGCTTAAAGCAAAGGAAGGCACGGTCAGGCGAGATAAGGTTAAGGCACGACAACGCAAGGCTACGCAATGCCCGGAAAGCAAGCAAAGAGTAACGGAACGCAAGGAAGGCAAGGGAATGCAACGGAAGGCAAGGGTAACGGAAGGAATTGCACGCAAGGGGAAACAAGGCTAAGGCACGACAACGCACGCCTAGGCAATGCACGGCAAGGCAAGGAAAGAGTAACGCAAGGAAAGGCACGGTGAGGCTAGGGAAGGCTAATGCACGAAAACGCAAAGCTAGGCAATGCACGACAATTCAAGGAAAGCTTAAAGCAAAGGAAGGCACCGTCAGGCGAGATAAGGCTAAGGCACGACAACGCAAGGCTAGGCAATGCAGGGAAGGCAAGGAAAGAGTAACGGAAGGTAAGCAAGTCAAGGAAAAGCAAGGAAAGGCAAGGGTAACGTAAGGAACGGCACGGCAAGGGGAAACAAGTCTAAGGCACGACAACGCACGCTAGGCAATGCACTGCAAGGCAAGTAAAGGCTAACGCATGGGAAAGCACGTTCCGGCGAGGCAAGGCTAAGGCACGACAACGCAAGGCTAGGCAATGCACGGAAGGCAAGCAAAGAGTAACGGAAGGTAAGGAAGGCAAGGGAAAGCAAGGAAAGGCAAGTGTAACGGAAGGAACCGCACGGCAAGGGGAAACAAGGCTAAGGCAGGACAACGCACGCTAGGCAATGCACGGCAAGGCAAGGAAAGCTTAAAGCAAAGGAAGGCACGGTCAGGCGAGATAAGGCTAAGGTACGAGAACGCAAGGCTAGGCAATGGACAGAAGGCAAGCAAAGAGTAACGGAAGGTAAGGAAGGCAAGGGAAAGCAAGGAAACGAAAGTGTAACGGAAGGAACCGCACGGCAAGGGGAAACAATGCTAAGGCACGACAACGCACGCTAGGCAATGCACGGCAAGGCAAGGAAAGGGTAACGCATGGGAAAGCACGGTCAGACGAGGCAAGGCTAAGGCATGACAACGCAAGGCTAGGCAATGCACGGAAAGCAAGCAAAGAGTAACGGAACGCAAGGAAGGCAAGGGAAAGCAACGGAAGGCAAGGGTAACGGAAGGAACGGCAGGGCAAGGGGTAACAAGGCTAAGGCACGACAACGCAAGGCTAGGCAATACACCGCAAGGCAAGGAAAGGGTAACGCAAGGGAAGGCACGGTCAGGTGAGGCAAGGCTAATGCACGACAACGCAAGGCTAGGCATTGCAGGGAAGGCAAGCAAAGAGTAACGGAAGGTAAGCAAGGCAAGGAAAAGCCAGGCAAGGCAAGTGTAACAAAAGGCACGGCACGGCAAGGGGAAACAAGGCTAAGGCACGACAACGCACGGCTAGGCAATGGAAGGGAAGGCAAGGAAAGGGTAACGCAAGGCAAGGCACGGTGAGCTTAGGCAAGGCTAATGCACGAAAACGCAAGTCTTGGCAATGCACGACAATGCAAGGAAAGCTTAAAGCAAAGGAAGGCACGGTTAGGCGAGATAAGGCTAAGGCACGACAACGCAAGTCTAGGCATTGCAGGGAAGGCAAGCAAAGAGTAACGGAAGGTAAGCAAGGCAAGGAAAAGCAAGGAAAGGCAAGTGTAACGGAAGGAACCGCACGGCAAGGGGAAACAAGGCTATGGCACGACAACGCACGCTAGGCAATGCACGGCAAGGCAAGGAAAGGGTAACGCATGGGAAAGCACGGTCAGGCGAGGCAAGGCTAAGGCATGACAACGCAAGGCTAGGCAATGCACGGAAAGCAAGCAAAGAGTAACGGAACGCAAGGAAGGCAAGGGAAAGCAAGGGAAGGCAAGCGTAACGGAAGGAAAGGCACGGCAAGGGGTAACAAGGCTAAGGCACGACAACGCAGGGCTAGGCAATGCAGGGAAGGCAAGCAAAGAGTAAAGGAATGTAAGCAAGGCAAGGAAAAGCAAGGAAAGGCAAGGGTAACGGAAGGAACGGCACGGCAAGGGGAAACAAGTCTAAGGCATGACAACGCACGCTAGGCAATGCACGGCAAGGCAAGGAAAGGGTAACGCATGCGAAAGCACGGTCAGGCGAGGCAAGGCTAAGGCACGACAACGCAAGGCTAGGCAATGCACGACAATGCAAGGAAAGCTTAAAGTAAAGAAAGGCACGGTCAGGCGAGATAAGGCTAAGGCACGACAACGCAAGGCTAGGCAATGCAGGGAAGGCAAGCAAAGAGTAACGGAAGGTAAGCAAGGCAAGGAAAAGCAAGGAAAGGCAAGGGTAACGTAAGGAACGGCACGGCAAGGGGAAACAAGTCTAAGGCACGACAACGCACGCTAGGCAATGCACGGCAAGGCAAGTAAAGGGTAACGCATGGGAAAGCACGTTCCGGCGAGGCAAGGCTAAGGCACGACAACGCAAGGCTAGGCAATGCACGGAAGGCAAGCAAAGAGTAACGGAAGGTAAGGAAGGCAAGGGACAGCAAGGAAAGGCAAGTGTAACGGAAGGAACCGCACGGCAAGGGGAAACAAGGCTAAGGCAGGACAACGCACGCTAGGCAATGCACGGCAAGGCAAGGAAAGGGAAACGCATGGGAAAGCACGGTCAGGCGAGGCAAGGCTAAGGCATGACAACGCAAGGCTAGGCAATGCACGGAAAGCAAGCAAAGAGTAACGGAACGCAAGGAAGGCAAGGGAAAGCAAGGGAAGGCAAGCGTAACGGAAGGAACGGCACGGCAAGGGGTAACAAGGCTAAGGCACGACAACGCAGGGCTAGGCAATGCACGGCAAGGCAAGGAAAGCTTAAAGCAAAGGAAGGCACGGTCAGGCGAGATAAGGCTAAGGTACGAGAACGCAAGGCTCGGCAATGGACAGAAGGCAAGCAAAGAGTAACGGAAGGTAAGGAAGGCAAGGGAAAGCAAGGAAACGAAAGTGCAACGGAAGGAACCGCGCGGCAAGGGGAAACAAGGCTAAGGCACGACAACGCACGCTAGGCAATGCACGGCAAGGCAAGGAAAGGGTAACGCATGGGAAAGCACGGTCAGGCGAGGCAAGGCTAAGGCATGACAACGCAAGGCTAGGCAATGCACGGAAAGCAAGCAAAGAGTAACGGAACGCAAGGAAGGCAAGGGAAAGCAACGGAAGGCAAGGGTAACGGAAGGAACGGCAGGGCAAGGGGTAACAAGGCTAAGGCACGACAACGCAAGGCTAGGCAATACACCGCAAGGCAAGGAAAGGGTAACGCAAGGGAAGGCACGGTCAGGTGAGGCAAGGCTAATGCACGACAACGCAAGGCTAGGCAGTGCACGGCAAGGCAAGGAAAGAGTAACGGAAGGAAAGGAAGGCAAGGCAAAGCCAGGCAAGGCAAGTGTAACAAAAGGCACGGCACGGCAAGGGGAAACAAGGCTAAGGCACGACAACGCACGGCTAGGCAATGCAAGGGAAGGCAAGGAAAGGGTAACGCAAGGCAAGGCACGGTGAGGCTAGGCAAGGCTAATGCACGAAAACGCAAGGCTAGGCAATGCACGACAATGCAAGGAAAGCTTAAAGCAAAGGAAGGCACGGTCAGGCGAGATAAGGCTAAGGCACGACAACGCAAGGCTAGGCAATGCAGGGAAGGCAAGAAAAGAGTAAAGGAATGTAAGCAAGGCAAGGAAAAGCAAGGAAAGGCAAGGGTAACGGAAGGAACGGCACGGCAAGGGGAAACAAGTCTAAGGCATGACAACGCACGCTAGGCAATGCACGGCAAGGCAAGGAAAGGGTAATGCATGCGAAAGCACGGTCAGGCGAGGCAAGGCTAAGGCACGACAACGCAAGGCTTCGCAATGCACGACAATGCAAGGAAAGCTTAAAGTAAAGGAAGGCACGGTCAGGCGAGATAAGGCTAAGGCACGACAACGCAAGGCTAGGCAATGCACGGAAGGCAAGCAAAGAGTATCGGAAGGTAAGGAAGGCAAGGGAAAGCAAGGAAAGGCAAGTGTAACGGAAGGAACCGCACGGCAAGGGGAAACAAGGCTAAGGCACGACAAAGCACGCTAGGCAATGCACGGCAAGGCAAGGAAAGGGTAACGCATGGGAAAGCACGGTCAGGCGAGGCAAGGCTAAGGCATGACAACGCAAGGCTAGGCAATGCACGGAAAGCAAGCAAAGAGTAACGGAACGCAAGGAAGGCAAGGGAAAGCAAGGGAAGGCAAGCGTAACGGAAGGAACGGCACGGCAAGGGGTAACAAGGCTAAGGCACGACAACGCAGGGCTAGGCAATGCACGGCAAGGCAAGGAAAGCTTAAAGCAAAGGAAGGCACGGTCAGGCGAGATAAGGCTAAGGTACGAGAACGCAAGGCTAGGCAATGGACGGAAGGCAAGCAAAGAGTAACGGAAGGTAAGGAAGGCAAGGGAAAGCAAGGAAACGAAAGTGTAACGGAAGGAACCGCACGGCAAGGGGAAACAAGGCTAAGGCACGACAACGCACGCTAGGCAATGAACGGCAAGGCAAGGAAAGGGTAACGCATGGGAAAGCACGGTCAGGCGAGGCAAGGCTAAGGCATGACAACGCAAGGCTAGGCAATGCACGGAAAGCAAGCAAAGAGTAACGGAACGCAAGGAAGGCAAGGGAAAGCAGCGGAAGGCAAGGGTAACGGAAGGAACGGCAGGGCAAGGGGTAACAAGGCTAAGGCACGACAACGCAAGGCTAGGCAATACACCGCAAGGCAAGGAAAGGGTAACGCAAGGGAAGGCACGGTCAGGTGAGGCAAGGCTAATGCACGACAACGCAAGGCTAGGCAGTGCACGGCAAGGCAAGGAAAGAGTAACGGAAGGTAAGGAAGGCAAGGGAAAGCAAGGAAAGGAAAGTGTAACGGAAGGAACCGCACGGCAAGAGGAAACAAGGCTAAGGCACGACAACGCACGCTAGGCAATGCACGGCAGGGCAAGAAAAGGGTAACGCATGGGAAAGCACAGTCAGGCGAGGCAAGGCTAAGGCATGACAACGCAAGGCTACGCAATGCACGGAAAGCAAGCAAAGAGTAACGGAACGCAAGGAAGGCAAGGGAATGCAACGGAAGGCAAGGGTAACGGAAGGAATTGCACGCAAGGGGTAACAAGGCTAAGGCACGACAACGCAGGGCTAGGCAATGCACGGCAAGGCAAGGAAAGGGTAACGCAAGGGAAGGCACGGTCAGGTGAGGCAAGGATAAGGCACGACAACACAAGGCTAGGCAATGCCCGGAAGGCAAGCAAAGAGTAACGGAAGGTAAGGAAGGCAAGGGAAAGCCAGGCAAGGCAAGTGTAACAAAAGCCACGGCACCGCAAGGGGAAACAAGGCTAAGGCACGACAACGCACGCTAGGCAATGCACGGCAAGGCAAGGAAAGGGTAACGCATGGGAAAGCACGGTCAGGCGAGGCAAGGCTAAGGCATGACAACGCAAGGCTACGCAATGCACGGGAAGCAAGCAAAGAGTAACGGAACGCAAGGAAGGCAAGGGAAAGCAAGGGAAGGCAAGCGTAACGGAAGGAACGGCACGGCAAGGGGTAACAAGGCTAAGGCACGACAACGCAGGGCTAGGCAATGCACGGCAAGGCAAGGAAAGCTTAAAGCAAAGGAAGGCACGGTCAGGCGAGATAAGGCTAAGGTACGAGAACGCAAGGCTCGGCAATGGACAGAAGGCAAGCAAAGAGTAACGGAAGGTAAGGAAGGCAAGGGAAAGCAAGGAAACGAAAGTGCAACGGAAGGAACCGCGCGGCAAGGGGAAACAAGGCTAAGGCACGACAACGCACGCTAGGCAATGCACGGCAAGGCAAGGAAAGGGTAACGCATGGGAAAGCACGGTCAGGCGAGGCAAGGCTAAGGCATGACAACGCAAGGCTAGGCAATGCACGGAAAGCAAGCAAAGAGTAACGGAACGCAAGGAAGGCAAGGGAAAGCAACGGAAGGCAAGGGTAACGGAAGGAACGGCAGGGCAAGGGGTAACAAGGCTAAGGCACGACAACGCAAGGCTAGGCAATACACCGCAAGGCAAGGAAAGGGTAACGCAAGGGAAGGCACGGTCAGGTGAGGCAAGGCTAATGCACGACAACGCAAGGCTAGGCAATGCACGGCAAGGCAAGGAAAGAGTAACGGAAGGAAAGGAAGGCAAGGCAAAGCCAGGCAAGGCAAGTGTAACAAAAGGCACGGCACGGCAAGGGGAAACAAGGCTAAGGCACGACAACGCACGGCTAGGCAATGCAAGGGAAGGCAAGGAAAGGGTAACGCAAGGCAAGGCACGGTGAGGCTAGGCAAGGCTAATGCACGAAAATGCAAGGCTAGGCAATGCACGACAATGCAAGGAAAGCTTAAAGCAAAGGAAGGCACGGTCAGGCGAGATAAGGCTAAGGCACGACAACGCAAGGCTAGGCAATGCAGGGAAGGCAAGCAAAGAGTAAAGGAATGTAAGCAAGGCAAGGAAAAGCAAGGAAAGGCAAGGGTAACGGAAGGAACGGCACGGCAAGGGGAAACAAGTCTAAGGCATGACAACGCACGCTAGGCAATGCACGGCAAGGCAAGGAAAGGGTAATGCATGCGAAAGCACGGTCAGGCGAGGCAAGGCTAAGGCACGACAACGCAAGGCTTCGCAATGCACGACAATGCAAGGAAAGCTTAAAGTAAAGGAAGGCACGGTCAGGCGAGATAAGGCTAAGGCACGACAACGCAAGGCTAGGCAATGCACGGAAGGCAAGCAAAGAGTATCGGAAGGTAAGGAAGGCAAGGGAAAGCAAGGAAAGGCAAGTGTAAGGGAAGGAACCGCACGGCAAGGGGAAACAAGGCTAAGGCACGACAAAGCACGCTAGGCAATGCACGGCAAGGCAAGGAAAGGGTAACGCATGGGAAAGCACGGTCAGGCGAGGCAAGGCTAAGGCATGACAACGCAAGGCTAGGCAATGCACGGAAAGCAAGCAAAGAGTAACGGAACGCAAGGAAGGCAAGGGAAAGCAAGGGAAGGCAAGCGTAACGGAAGGAACGGCACGGCAAGGGGTAACAAGGCTAAGGCACGACAACGCAGGGCTAGGCAATGCACGGCAAGGCAAGGAAAGCTTAAAGCAAAGGAAGGCACGGTCAGGCGAGATAAGGCTAAGGTACGAGAACGCAAGGCTAGGCAATGGACGGAAGGCAAGCAAAGAGTAACGGAAGGTAAGGAAGGCAAGGGAAAGCAAGGAAACGAAAGTGTAACGGAAGGAACCGCACGGCAAGGGGAAACAAGGCTAAGGCACGACAACGCACGCCAGGCAATGAACGGCAAGGCAAGGAAAGGGTAACGCATGGGAAAGCACGGTCAGGCGAGGCAAGGCTAAGGCATGACAACGCAAGGCTAGGCAATGCACGGAAAGCAAGCAAAGAGTAACGGAACGCAAGGAAGGCAAGGGAAAGCAGCGGAAGGCAAGGGTAACGGAAGGAACGGCAGGGCAAGGGGTAACAAGGCTAAGGCACGACAACGCAAGGCTAGGCAATACACCGCAAGGCAAGGAAAGGGTAACGCAAGGGAAGGCACGGTCAGGTGAGGCAAGGCTAATGCACGACAACGCAAGGCTAGGCAGTGCACGGCAAGGCAAGGAAAGAGTAACGGAAGGTAAGGAAGGCAAGGGAAAGCAAGGAAAGGAAAGTGTAACGGAAGGAACCGCACGGCAAGAGGAAACAAGGCTAAGGCACGACAACGCACGCTAGGCAATGTACGGCAAGGCAAGGAAAGGGTAACGCATGGGAAAGCACGGTCAGGCGAGGCAAGGCTAAGGCACGACAACGCAAGGCTAGGCAATGCACGGAAGGCAAGCAAAGAGTAACGGAAGATAAGGAAGGCAAGGGAAAGCAAGGAAAGGCAAGTGCAACGGAAGGAACGGCACGGCAAGGGAAAACAAGGCTAAGGCACGACAACGCACGCTAGGCAATGCACGGCAGGGCAAGAAAAGGGTAACGCATGGGAAAGCACAGTCAGGCGAGGCAAGGCTAAGGCATGACAACGCAAGGCTACGCAATGCACGGAAAGCAAGCAAAGAGTAACGGAACGCAAGGAAGGCAAGGGAATGCAACGGAAGGCAAGGGTAACGGAAGGAATTGCACGCAAGGGGTAACAAGGCTAAGGCACGACAACGCAGGGCTAGGCAATGCACGGCAAGGCAAGGAAAGGGTAACGCAAGGGAAGGCACGGTCAGGTGAGGCAAGGATAAGGCACGACAACACAAGGCTAGGCAATGCCCGGAAGGCAAGCAAAGAGTAACGGAAGGTAAGGAAGGCAAGGGAAAGCCAGGCAAGGCAAGTGTAACAAAAGCCACGGCACCGCAAGGGGAAACAAGGCTAAGGCACGACAACGCACGCTAGGCAATGCACGGCAAGGCAAGGAAAGGGTAACGCATGGGAAAGCACGGTCAGGCGAGGCAAGGCTAAGGCATGACAACGCAAGGCTACGCAATGCACGGGAAGCAAGCAAAGAGTAACGGAACGCAAGGAAGGCAAGGGAATGCAACGGAAGGCAAGGGTAACGGAAGGAACTGCACGGCAAGGGGTAACAAGGCTAAGGCACGACAACGCAGGGCTAGGCAATGCACCGCAAGGCAAGGAAAGGGTAACGCAAGGGAAGGCACGGTCAGGTGAGGCAAGGCTAAGGCATGAGAACGCAAGGCTAGGCAGTGCACGGCAAGGCAAGGAAAGAGTAACGGAAGGAAAGGAAGGCAAGGCAAAGCCAGGCAAGGCAAGTGTAACAAAAGGCACGGCACGGCAAGGGGAAACAAGGCTAAGGCACGACAACGCACGGCTAGGCAATGCAAGGGAAGGCAAGGAAAGGGTAACGCAAGGCAAGGCACGGTGAGCTTAGGCAAGGCTAATGCACGAAAACGCAAGGCTTGTCAATGCACGACAATGCAAGGAAAGCTTAAAGCAAAGGAAGGCACGGATAGGCGAGATAAGGCTAAGGCACGACAACGCAGGGCTAGGCAATGCAGGGAAGGCAAGCAAAGAGTAAAGGAATGTAAGCAAGGCAAGGAAAAGCAAGGAAAGGCAAGGGTAACGGAAGGAACGGCACGGCAAGGGGAAACAAGTCTAAGGCATGACAACGCACGCTAGGCAATGCACGGCAAGGCAAGGAAAGGGTAACGCATGCGAAAGCACGGTCAGGCGAGGCAAGGCTAAGGCACGACAACGCAAGGCTAGGCAATGCACGGAAGGCAAGCAAAGAGTAACGGAAGGTAAGGAAGGCAAGGGAAAGCAAGGAAAGGCAAGTGTAAGGGAAGGAACCGCACGGCAAGGGGAAACAAGGCTAAGGCACGACAAAGCACGCTAGGCAATGCACGGCAAGGCAAGGAAAAGGTAACGCTTTGGACAGCACGGTCAGGCGAGGCAAGGCTAAGGCATGACAACGCAAGGCTAGGCAATGCACGGAAAGCAAGCAAAGAGTAACGGAACGCAAGGAAGGCAAGGGAAAGCAAGGGAAGGCAAGCGTAACGGAAGTAACGGCACGGCAAGGGGTAACAAGGCTAAGGCACGACAACGCAGGGCTAGGCAATGCACGGCAAGGCAAGGAAAGCTTAAAGCAAAGGAAGGCACGGTCAGGCGAGATAAGGCTAAGGCACGAGAACGCAAGGCTAGGCAATGGACGGATGGCAAGCAAAGAATAACGGAAGGTAAGGAAGGCAAGGCAAAGCCAGGCAAGGCAAGTGTAACAAAAGGCACGGCACGGCAAGGGGAAACAAGGCAAAGGCACGACAACGCACGGCTAGGCAATGAAGGGAAGGCAAGGAAAGGGTAACGCAAGGCAAGGCACGGTGAGGCTAAGCAAGGCTAATGCACGAAAACGCAAGGCTAGGCAATGCACGACAATGCAAGGAAAGCTTAAAGCAAAGGAAGGCACGGTCAGGCGAGATAAGGTTAAGGCACGACAACGCAAGGCTACGCAATGCCCGGAAAGCAAGCAAAGAGTAACGGAACGCAAGGAAGGCAAGGGAATGCAACGGAAGGCAAGGGTAACGGAAGGAATTGCACGCAAGGGGAAACAAGGCTAAGGCACGACAACGCACGCCTAGGCAATGCACGGCAAGGCAAGGAAAGAGTAACGCAAGGAAAGGCACGGTGAGGCTAGGGAAGGCTAATGCACGAAAACGCAAAGCTAGGCAATGCACGACAATTCAAGGAAAGCTTAAAGCAAAGGAAGGCACGGTCAGGCGAGATAAGGCTAAGGCACGACAACGCAAGGCTAGGCAATGCAGGGAAGGCAAGGAAAGAGTAACGGAAGGTAAGCAAGTCAAGGAAAAGCAAGGAAAGGCAAGGGTAACGTTAGGAACGGCACGGCAAGGGGAAACAAGGCTAAGGCACGACAACGCAAGGCTAGGCAATGCAGGGAAGGCAAGGAAAGAGTAACGGAAGGTAAGGAAGGCAAGGGACAGCAAGGAAAGGCAAGTGTAACGGAAGGAACCGCACGGCAAGGGGAAACAAGGCTAAGGCAGGACAACGCACGCTAGGCAATGCACGGCAAGGCAAGGAAAGGGAAACGCATGGGAAAGCACGGTCAGGCGAGGCAAGGCTAAGGCATGACAACGCAAGGCTAGGCAATGCACGGAAAGCAAGCAAAGAGTAACGGAACGCAAGGAAGGCAAGGGAAAGCAAGGGAAGGCAAGCGTAACGGAAGGAACGGCAAGGCAAGGGGTAACAAGGCTAAGGCACGACAACGCAGGGATAGGCAATGCACGGCAAGGCAAGGAAAGCTTAAAGCAAAGGAAGGCACGGTCAGGCGAGATAAGGCTAAGGTACGAGAACGCAAGGCTAGGCAATGGACGGAAGGCAAGCAAAGAGTAACGGAAGGTAAGGAAGGCAAGGGAAAGCAAGGAAACGAAAGTGTAACGGAAGGAACCGCACGGCAAGGGGAAACAAGGCTAAGGCACGACAACGCACGCTAGGCAATGAACGGCAAGGCAAGGAAAGGGTAACGCATGGGAAAGCACGGTCAGGCGAGGCAAGGCTAAGGCATGACAACGCAAGGCTAGGCAATGCACGGAAAGCAAGCAAAGAGTAACGGAACGCAAGGAAGGCAAGGGAAAGCAGCGGAAGGCAAGGGTAACGGAAGGAACGGCAGGGCAAGGGGTAACAAGGCTAAGGCACGACAACGCAAGGCTAGGCAATACACCGCAAGGCAAGGAAAGGGTAACGCAAGGGAAGGCACGGTCAGGTGAGGCAAGGCTAATGCACGACAACGCAAGGCTAGGCAGTGCACGGCAAGGCAAGGAAAGAGTAACGGAAGGAAAGGAAGGCAAGGCAAAGCCAGGCAAGGCAAGTGTAACAAAAGGCACGGCACGGCAAGGGGAAACAAGGCTAAGGCACGACAACGCACGGCTAGGCAATGCAAGGGAAGGCAAGGAAAGGGTAACGCAAGGCAAGGCACGGTGAGGCTAGGCAAGGCTATTGCACGAAAACGCAAGGCTAGGCAATGCACGACAATGCAAGGAAAGCTTAAAGCAAAGGAAGGTACGGTCAGGCGAGATAAGGCTAAGGCACGACAACGCAAGGCTAGGCAATGCAGGGAAGGCAAGCAAAGAGTAAAGGAATGTAAGCAAGGCAAGGAAAAGCAAGGAAAGGCAAGGGTAACGGAAGGAACGGCACGGCAAGGGGAAACAAGTCTAAGGCATGACAACGCACGCTAGGCAATGCACGGCAAGGCAAGGAAAGGGTAACGCATGCGAAAGCACGGTCAGGCGAGGCAAGGCTAAGGCACGACAACGCAAGGCTAGGCAATGCACGACAATGCAAGGAAAGCTTAAAGTATAGGAAGGCACGGTCAGGCGAGATAAGGCTAAGGCACGACAACGCAAGGCTAGGCAATGCAGGGAAGGCAAGCAAAGTGTAACGGAAGGTAAGCAAGGCAAGGAAAAGCAAGGAAAGGCAAGGGTAACGTAAGGAACGGCACGGCAAGGGGAAACAAGTCTAAGGCACGACAACGCACGCTAGGCAATGCACGGCAAGGCAAGTAAAGGGTAACGCATGGGAAAGCACGTTCCGGCGAGGCAAGGCTAAGGCACGACAACGCAAGGCTAGGCAATGCACGGAAGGCAAGCAAAGAGTATCGGAAGGTAAGGAAGGCAAGGGAAAGCAAGGAAAGGCAAGTGTAACGGAAGGAACCGCACGGCAAGGGGAAACAAGGCTAAGGCACGACAAAGCACGCTAGGCAATGCACGGCAAGGCAAGGAAAGGGTAACGCATGGGAAAGCACGGTCAGGCGAGGCAAGGCTAAGGCATGACAACGCAAGGCTAGGCAATGCACGGAAAGCAAGCAAAGAGTAACGGAACGCAAGGAAGGCAAGGGAAAGCAAGGGAAGGCAAGCGTAACGGAAGGAACGGCACGGCAAGGGGTAACAAGGCTAAGGCACGACAACGCAGGGCTAGGCAATGCACGGCAAGGCAAGGAAAGCTTAAAGCAAAGGAAGGCACGGTCAGGCGAGATAAGGCTAAGGTACGAGAACGCAAGGCTAGGCAATGGACGGAAGGCAAGCAAAGAGTAACGGAAGGTAAGGAAGGCAAGGGAAAGCAAGGAAACGAAAGTGTAACGGAAGGAACCGCACGGCAAGGGGAAACAAGGCTAAGGCACGACAACGCACGCTAGGCAATGAACGGCAAGACAAGGAAAGGGTAACGCATGGGAAAGCACGGTCAGGCGAGGCAAGGCTAAGGCATGACAACGCAAGGCTAGGCAATGAACGGAAAGCAAGCAAAGAGTAACGGAACGCAAGGAAGGCAAGGGAAAGCAGCGGAAGGCAAGGGTAACGGAAGGAACGGCAGGGCAAGGGGTAACAAGGCTAAGGCACGACAACGCAAGGCTAGGCAATACACCGCAAGGCAAGGAAAGGGTAACGCAAGGGAAGGCACGGTCAGGTGAGGCAAGGCTAATGCACGACAACGCAAGGCTAGGCAGTGCACGGCAAGGCAAGGAAAGAGTAACGGAAGGAAAGGAAGGCAAGGCAAAGACAGGCAAGGCAAGTGTAACAAAAGGCACGGCACGGCAAGGGGAAACAAGGCTAAGGCACGACAACGCACGGCTAGGCAATGCAAGGGAAGGCAAGGAAAGGGTAACGCAAGGCAAGGCACGGTGAGGCTAGGCAAGGCTAATGCACGAAAACGCAAGGCTAGGCAATGCACGACAATGCAAGGAAAGCTTAAAGCAAAGGAAGGCACGGTCAGGCGAGATAAGGCTAAGGCACGACAACGCAAGGCTAGGCAATGCAGGGAACGCAGGAAAAGAGTAAAGGAATGTAAGCAAGGCAAGGAAAAGCAAGGAAAGGCAAGGGTAACGGAAGGAACGGCACGGCAAGGGGAAACAAGTCTAAGGCATGACAACGCACGCTAGGCAATGCACGGCAAGGCAAGGAAAGGGTAACGCATGCGAAAGCACGGTCAGGCGAGGCAAGGCTAAGGCACGACAACGCAAGGCTAGGCAATGCACGACAATGCAAGGAAACCTTAAAGTAAAGGAAGGCACGGTCAGGCGAGATAAGGCTAAGGCACGACAACGCAAGGCTAGGCAATGCAGGGAAGGCAAGCAAAGTGTAACGGAAGGTAAGCAAGGCAAGGAAAAGCAAGGAAAGGCAAGGGTAACGTAAGGAACGGCACGGCAAGGGGAAACAAGTCTAAGGCACGACAACGCACGCTAGGCAATGCACGGCAAGGCAAGTAAAGCGTAACGCATGGGAAAGCACGTTCCGGCGAGGCAAGGCTAAGGCACGACAACGCAAGGCTAGGCAATGCACGGAAGGCAAGCAAAGAGTATCGGAAGGTAAGGAAGGCAAGGGAAAGCAAGGAAAGGCAAGTGTAACGGAAGGAACCGCACGGCAAGGGGAAACAAGGCTAAGGCACGACAAAGCACGCTAGGCAATGCACGGCAAGGCAAGGAAAGGGTAACGCATGGGAAAGCACGGTCAGGCGAGGCAAGGCTAAGGCATGACAACGCAAGGCTAGGCAATGCACGGAAAGCAAGCAAAGAGTAACGGAACACAAGGAAGGCAAGGGAAAGCAAGGGAAGGCAAGCGTAACGGAAGGAACGGCACGGCAAGGGGTAACAAGGCTAAGGCACGACAACGCAGGGCTAGGCAATGCACGGCAAGGCAAGGAAAGCTTAAAGCAAAGGAAGGCACGGTCAGTCGAGA
Source organism: Macrotis lagotis (assembly GCF_037893015.1). Taxonomy (NCBI): domain Eukaryota; kingdom Metazoa; phylum Chordata; class Mammalia; order Peramelemorphia; family Peramelidae; genus Macrotis; species Macrotis lagotis. Next base: position 54,817 of record NW_027421993.1, read on the forward strand.
TAAGGCTAAGGCACGACAACGCAAGGCTAGGCAATGGACGGAAGGCAAGCAAAGAGTAACGGAAGGAAAGGAAGGCAAGGCAAAGCCAGGCAAGGCAAGTGTAACAAAAGGCACGGCACGGCAAGTGGAAACAAGGCTAAGGCAGACAACGCACGGCTAGGCAATGCAAGGGAAGGCAAGGAAAGGGTAACGCAAGGCAAGGCACGGTGAGCTTAGGCAAGGCTAATGCAGGAAAACGCAAGGCTTGGCAATGCACGACAATGCAAGGAAAGCTTAAAGCAAAGGAAGGCACGGTCAGGCGAGATAAGGCTAAGGCACGACAACGCAAGGCTAGGCATTGCAGGGAAGGCAAGCAAAGAGTAACGGAAGGTAAGCAAGGCAAGGAAAAGCAAGGAAAGCAAGTGTAACGGAAGGAACCGCACGGCAAGGGGAAACAAGGCTATGGCACGACAACGCACGCTAGGCAATGCACGGCAAGGCAAGGAAAGGGTAACGCATGGGACAGCACGGTCAGGCGAGGCAAGGCTAAGGCATGACAACGCAAGGCTAGGCTATGCACGGAAAGCAAGCAAAGAGTAACGGAACGCAAGGAAGGCAAGGGAAAGCAAGGGAAGGCAAGCGTAACGGAAGGAACGGCACGGCAAGGGGTAACAAGGCTAAGGCACGACAACGCAGGGCTAGGCAATGCACGGCAAGGCAAGGAAAGCTTAAAGCAAAGGAAGGCACGGTCAGGCGAGATAAGGCTAAGGCACGACAACGCAAGGCTAGGCAATGGACGGAAGGCAAGCAAAGAGTAACGGAAGGTAAGGAAGGCAAGGGAAAGCAAGGAAAGGAAAGTGTAACGGAAGGAACCGCACGGCAAGAGGAAACAAGGCTAAGGCACGACAACGCACGCTAGGCAATGTACGGCAAGGCAAGGAAAGGGTAACGCATGGGAAAGCACGGTCAGGCGAGGCAAGGCTAAGGCACGACAACGCAAGGCTAGGCAATGCACGGAAGGCAAGCAAAGAGTAACGGAAGATAAGGAAGGCAAGGGAAAGCAAGGAAAGGCAAGTGCAACGGAAGGAACGGCACGGCAAGGGAAAACAAGGCTAAGGCACGACAACGCACGCTAGGCAATGCACGGCAGGGCAAGAAAAGGGTAACGCATGGGAAAGCACAGTCAGGCGAGGCAAGGCTAAGGCATGGCAACGCAAGTCTACGCAATGCACGGAAAGCAAGCAAAGAGTAATGGAACGCAAGGAAGGCAAGGGAATGCAACGGAAGGCAAGGGTAACGGAAGGAATTGCACGCAAGGGGTAACAAGGCTAAGGCACGACAACGCAGGGCTAGGCAATGCACGGCAAGGCAAGGAAAGGGTAACGCAAGGGAAGGCACGGTCAGGTGAGGCAAGGATAAGGCACGACAACACAAGGCTAGGCAATGCCCGGAAGGCAAGCAAAGAGTAACGGAAGGTAAGGAAGGCAAGGGAAAGCAAGGAAACGAAAGTGTAACGGAAGGAACCGCACGGCAAGGGGAAACAAGGCTAAGGCACGACAAAGCACGCTAGGCAATGCACGGCAAGGCAAGGAAAGGGTAACGCATGGGAAAGCACGGTCAGGCGAGGCAAGGCTAAGGCATGACAACGCAAGGCTAAGCAATGCACGGAAAGCAAGCAAAGAGTAACGGAACGCAAGGAAGGCAAGGGAAAGCAAGGGAAGGCAAGCGTAACGGAAGGAACGGCACGGCAAGGGGTAACAAGGCTAAGGCACGACAACGCAGGGCTAGGCAATGCACGGCAAGGCAAGGAAAGCTTAAAGCAAAGGAAGGCACGGTCAGGCGAGATAAGGCTAAGGTACGAGAACGCAAGGCTAGGCAATGGACGGAAGGCAAGCAAAGAGTAACGGAAGGTAAGGAAGGCAAGGGAAAGCAAGGAAACGAAAGTGTAACGGAAGGAACCGCACGGCAAGGGGAAACAAGGCTAAGGCACGACAACGCACGCTAGGCAATGAACGGCAAGGCAAGGAAAGGGTAACGCATGGGAAAGCACGGTCAGGCGAGGCAAGGCTAAGGCATGACAACGCAAGGCTAGGCAATGCACGGAAAGCAAGCAAAGAGTAACGGAACGCAAGGAAGGCAAGGGAAAGCAGCGGAAGGCAAGGGTAACGGAAGGAACGGCAGGGCAAGGGGTAACAAGGCTAAGGCACGACAACGCAAGGCTAGGCAATACACCGCAAGGCAAGGAAAGGGTAACGCAAGGGAAGGCACGGTCAGGTGAGGCAAGGCTAATGCACGACAACGCAAGGCTAGGCAGTGCACGGCAAGGCAAGGAAAGAGTAACGGAAGGAAAGGAAGGCAAGGCAAAGCCAGGCAAGGCAAGTGTAACAAAACGCACGCCACGGCAAGGGGAAACAAGGCTAAGGCACGACAACGCAAGGCTAGGCAATGCACGACAATGCAAGGAAAGCTTAAAGCAAAGGAAGGCACGGTCCGGCGAGATAAGCCTAAGGCACGACAACGCAAGGCTAGGCAATGCAGGGAAGGCAAGCAAAGAGTAACGGAAGGTAAGGAAGGCAAGTGAAAGCAAGGAAAGGCAAGTGTAACGGAAGGAACGGCACGGCAAGGGGAAACAAGGCTAAGGCACGACAACGCACGCTAGGCAATGCACGGCAAGGCAAGGAAAGGGTAACGCATGGGAAAGCACGGTCAGGCGGGGCAAGGCTAAGGCATGAGAACGCAAGGCTAGGCAATGTACGGAAAGCAAGCAAAGAGTAACGGAACGCAAGGAAGGCAAGGGAAAGCAGCGGAAGGCAAGGGTAACGGAAGGAACGGCAGGGCAAGGGGTAACAAGGCTAAGGCACGACAACGCAAGGCTAGGCAATACACCGCAAGGCAAGGAAAGGGTAACGCAAGGGAAGGCACGGTCTGGTGAGGCAAGGCTAATGCACGACAACGCAAGGCTAGGCAGTGCACGGCAAGGCAAGGAAAGAGTAACGGAAGGAAAGGAAGGCAAGGCAAAGCCAGGCAAGGCAAGTGTAACAAAAGGCACGGCACGGCAAGGGGAAACAAGGCTAAGGCACGACAACGCACGGCTAGGCAATGCAAGGGAAGGCAAGGAAAGGGTAACGCAAGGCAAGGCACGGTGAGGCTAGGCAAGGCTAATGCACGAAAACGCAAGGCTAGGCAATGCACGACAATGCAAGGAAAGCTTAAATCAAAGGAAGGTACGGTCAGGCGAGATAAGGCTAAGGCACGACAACGCAAGGCTAGGCAATGCAGGGAAGGCAAGCAAAGAGTAAAGGAATGTAAGCAAGGCAAGGAAAAGCAAGGAAAGGCAAGGGTAACGGAAGGAACGGCACGGCAAGGGGAAACAAGTCTAAGGCATGACAACGCACGCTAGGCAATGCACGGCAAGGCAAGGAAAGGGTAACGCATGCGAAAGCACGGTCAGGCGAGGCAAGGCTAAGGCACGACAACGCAAGGCTAGGCAATGCACGACAATGCAAGGAAAGCTTAAAGTATAGGAAGGCACGGTCAGGCGAGATAAGGCTAAGGCACGACAACGCAAGGCTAGGCAATGCAGGGAAGGCAAGCAAAGTGTAACGGAAGGTAAGCAAGGCAAGGAAAAGCAAGGAAAGGCAAGGGTAACGTAAGGAACGGCACGGCAAGGGGAAACAAGTCTAAGGCACGACAACGCACGCTAGGCAATGCACGGCAAGGCAAGTAAAGGGTAACGCATGGGAAAGCACGTTCCGGCGAGGCAAGGCTAAGGCACGACAACGCAAGGCTAGGCAATGCACGGAAGGCAAGCAAAGAGTATCGGAAGGTAAGGAAGGCAAGGGAAAGCAAGGAAAGGCAAGTGTAACGGAAGGAACCGCACGGCAAGGGGAAACAAGGCTAAGGCACGACAAAGCACGCTAGGCAATGCACGGCAAGGCAAGGAAAGGGTAACGCATGGGAAAGCACGGTCAGGCGAGGCAAGGCTAAGGCATGACAACGCAAGGCTAGGCAATGCACGGAAAGCAAGCAAAGAGTAACGGAACGCAAGGAAGGCAAGGGAAAGCAAGGGAAGGCAAGCGTAACGGAAGGAACGGCACGGCAAGGGGTAACAAGGCTAAGGCACGACAACGCAGGGCTAGGCAATGCACGGCAAGGCAAGGAAAGCTTAAAGCAAAGGAAGGCACGGTCAGGCGAGATAAGGCTAAGGTACGAGAACGCAAGGCTAGGCAATGGACGGAAGGCAAGCAAAGAGTAACGGAAGGTAAGGAAGGCAAGGGAAAGCAAGGAAACGAAAGTGTAACGGAAGGAACCGCACGGCAAGGGGAAACAAGGCTAAGGCACGACAACGCACGCTAGGCAATGAACGGCAAGACAAGGAAAGGGTAACGCATGGGAAAGCACGGTCAGGCGAGGCAAGGCTAAGGCATGACAACGCAAGGCTAGGCAATGAACGGAAAGCAAGCAAAGAGTAACGGAACGCAAGGAAGGCAAGGGAAAGCAGCGGAAGGCAAGGGTAACGGAAGGAACGGCAGGGCAAGGGGTAACAAGGCTAAGGCACGACAACGCAAGGCTAGGCAATACACCGCAAGGCAAGGAAAGGGTAACGCAAGGGAAGGCACGGTCAGGTGAGGCAAGGCTAATGCACGACAACGCAAGGCTAGGCAGTGCACGGCAAGGCAAGGAAAGAGTAACGGAAGGAAAGGAAGGCAAGGCAAAGCCAGGCAAGGCAAGTGTAACAAAAGGCACGGCACGGCAAGGGGAAACAAGGCTAAGGCACGACAACGCACGGCTAGGCAATGCAAGGGAAGGCAAGGAAAGGGTAACGCAAGGCAAGGCACGGTGAGGCTAGGCAAGGCTAATGCACGAAAACGCAAGGCTAGGCAATGCACGACAATGCAAGGAAAGCTTAAAGCAAAGGAAGGCACGGTCAGGCGAGATAAGGCTAAGGCACGACAACGCAAGGCTAGGCAATGCAGGGAACGCAGGAAAAGAGTAAAGGAATGTAAGCAAGGCAAGGAAAAGCAAGGAAAGGCAAGGGTAACGGAAGGAACGGCACGGCAAGGGGAAACAAGTCTAAGGCATGACAACGCACGCTAGGCAATGCACGGCAAGGCAAGGAAAGGGTAACGCATGCGAAAGCACGGTCAGGCGAGGCAAGGCTAAGGCACGACAACGCAAGGCTAGGCAATGCACGACAATGCAAGGAAACCTTAAAGTAAAGGAAGGCACGGTCAGGCGAGATAAGGCTAAGGCACGACAACGCAAGGCTAGGCAATGCAGGGAAGGCAAGCAAAGTGTAACGGAAGGTAAGCAAGGCAAGGAAAAGCAAGGAAAGGCAAGGGTAACGTAAGGAACGGCACGGCAAGGGGAAACAAGTCTAAGGCACGACAACGCACGCTAGGCAATGCACGGCAAGGCAAGTAAAGCGTAACGCATGGGAAAGCACGTTCCGGCGAGGCAAGGCTAAGGCACGACAACGCAAGGCTAGGCAATGCACGGAAGGCAAGCAAAGAGTATCGGAAGGTAAGGAAGGCAAGGGAAAGCAAGGAAAGGCAAGTGTAACGGAAGGAACCGCACGGCAAGGGGAAACAAGGCTAAGGCACGACAAAGCACGCTAGGCAATGCACGGCAAGGCAAGGAAAGGGTAACGCATGGGAAAGCACGGTCAGGCGAGGCAAGGCTAAGGCATGACAACGCAAGGCTAGGCAATGCACGGAAAGCAAGCAAAGAGTAACGGAACGCAAGGAAGGCAAGGGAAAGCAAGGGAAGGCAAGCGTAACGGAAGGAACGGCACGGCAAGGGGTAACAAGGCTAAGGCACGACAACGCAGGGCTAGGCAATGCACGGCAAGGCAAGGAAAGCTTAAAGCAAAGGAAGGCACGGTCAGGCGAGATAAGGCTAAGGTACGAGAACGCAAGGCTAGGCAATGGACGGAAGGCAAGCAAAGAGTAACGGAAGGTAAGGAAGGCAAGGGAAAGCAAGGAAACGAAAATGTAACGGAAGGAACCGCACGGCAAGGGGAAACAAGGCTAAGGCACGACAACGCACGCTAGGCAATGAACGGCAAGGCAAGGAAAGGGTAACGCATGGGAAAGCACGGTCAGGCGAGGCAAGGCTAAGGCATGACAACGCAAGGCTAGGCAATGCACGGAAAGCAAGCAAAGAGTAACGGAACGCAAGGAAGGCAAGGGAAAGCAGCGGAAGGCAAGGGTAACGGAAGGAACGGCAGGGCAAGGGGTAACAAGGCTAAGGCACGACAACGCAAGGCTAGGCAATACACCGCAAGGCAAGGAAAGGGTAACGCAAGGGAAGGCACGGTCAGGTGAGGCAAGGCTAATGCACGACAACGCAAGGCTAGGCAGTGCACGGCAAGGCAAGGAAAGAGTAACGGAAGGAAAGGAAGGCAAGGCAAAGCCAGGCAAGGCAAGTGTAACAAAAGGCACGGCACGGCAAGGGGAAACAAGGCTAAGGCACGACAACGCACGGCTAGGCAATGCAAGGGAAGGCAAGGAAAGGGTAACGCAAGGCAAGGCACGGTGAGGCTAGGCAAGGCTAATGCACGAAAACGCAAGGCTAGGCAATGCACGACAATGCAAGGAAAGCTTAAAGCAAAGGAAGGCACGGTCAGGCGAGATAAGGCTAAGGCACGACAACGCAAGGCTAGGCAATGCACGGAAAGCAAGCAAAGAGTAACGGAACGCAAGGAAGGCAAGGGAAAGCAAGGGAAGGCAAGCGTAACGGAAGGAACGGCACGGCAAGGGGTAACAAGGCTAAGGCACGACAACGCAGGGCTAGGCAATGCACGGCAAGGCAAGGAAAGCTTAAAGCAAAGGAAGGCACGGTCAGTCGAGATAAGGCTAAGGCACGACAACGCAAGGCTAGGCAATGGACGGAAGGCAAGCAAAGAGTAACGGAAGGAAAGGAAGGCAAGGCAAAGCCAGGCAAGGCAAGTGTAACAAAAGGCACGGCACGGCAAGTGGAAACAAGGCTAAGGCAGACAACGCACGGCTAGGCAATGCAAGGGAAGGCAAGGAAAGGGTAACGCAAGGCAAGGCACGGTGAGCTTAGGCAAGGCTAATGCAGGAAAACGCAAGGCTTGGCAATGCACGACAATGCAAGGAAAGCTTAAAGCAAAGGAAGGCACGGTCAGGCGAGATAAGGCTAAGGCACGACAACGCAAGGCTAGGCATTGCAGGGAAGGCAAGCAAAGAGTAACGGAAGGTAAGCAAGGCAAGGAAAAGCACGGAAAGCAAGTGTAACGGAAGGAACCGCACGGCAAGGGGAAACAAGGCTATGGCACGACAACGCACGCTAGGCAATGCACGGCAAGGCAAGGAAAGGGTAACGCATGGGACAGCACGGTCAGGCGAGGCAAGGCTAAGGCATGACAACGCAAGGCTAGGCTATGCACGGAAAGCAAGCAAAGAGTAACGGAACGCAAGGAAGGCAAGGGAAAGCAAGGGAAGGCAAGCGTAACGGAAGGAACGGCACGGCAAGGGGTAACAAGGCTAAGGCACGACAACGCAGGGCTAGGCAATGCACGGCAAGGCAAGGAAAGCTTAAAGCAAAGGAAGGCACGGTCAGGCGAGATAAGGCTAAGGCACGACAACGCAAGGCTAGGCAATGGACGGAAGGCAAGCAAAGAGTAACGGAAGGTAAGGAAGGCAAGGGAAAGCAAGGAAAGGAAAGTGTAACGGAAGGAACCGCACGGCAAGAGGAAACAAGGCTAAGGCACGACAACGCACGCTAGGCAATGTACGGCAAGGCAAGGAAAGGGTAACGCATGGGAAAGCACGGTCAGGCGAGGCAAGGCTAAGGCACGACAACGCAAGGCTAGGCAATGCACGGAAGGCAAGCAAAGAGTAACGGAAGATAAGGAAGGCAAGGGAAAGCAAGGAAAGGCAAGTGCAACGGAAGGAACGGCACGGCAAGGGAAAACAAGGCTAAGGCACGACAACGCACGCTAGGCAATGCACGGCAGGGCAAGAAAAGGATAACGCATGGGAAAGCACAGTCAGGCGAGGCAAGGCTAAGGCATGGCAACGCAAGTCTACGCAATGCACGGAAAGCAAGCAAAGAGTAATGGAACGCAAGGAAGGCAAGGGAATGCAACGGAAGGCAAGGGTAACGGAAGGAATTGCACGCAAGGGGTAACAAGGCTAAGGCACGACAACGCAGGGCTAGGCAATGCACGGCAAGGCAAGGAAAGGGTAACGCAAGGGAAGGCACGGTCAGGTGAGGCAAGGATAAGGCACGACAACACAAGGCTAGGCAATGCCCGGAAGGCAAGCAAAGAGTAACGGAAGGTAAGGAAGGCAAGGGAAAGCCAGGCAAGGCAAGTGTAACAAAAGCCACGGCACCGCAAGGGGAAACAAGGCTAAGGCACGACAACGCACGGCTAGGCAATGCACGGCAAGGCAAGGAAAGAGTAACGCAAGGAAAGGCACGGTGAGGCTAGGGAAGGCTAATGCACGAAAACGCAATGCTAGGCAATGCACGACAATGCAAGGAAAGCTTAAAGCAAAGGAAGGCACGGTCAGGCGAGATAAGGCTAAGGCACGACAACGCAAGGCTAGGCAATGCAGGGAAGGCAAGGAAAGAGTAACGGAAGGTAAGCAAGTCAAGGAAAAGCAAGGAAAGGCAAGGGTAACGTAAGGAACGGCACGGCAAGGGGAAACAAGTCTAAGGCACGACATCGCAGGGCTAGGCAATGCACGGCAAGGCAAGGAAAGGGTAACGCATGGGAAAGCACGGTCAGGCGAGAAAAGGCTAAGGCATGACAACGCAAGGCTAGGCAATGCACGGCAAGGCAAGGAAAGCTTAAAGAAAAGGAAGGCACGGTCAGGCGAGATAAGGCTAAGGTACGAGAACGCAAGGCTAGGCAATGCACGGAAAGCAAGCAAAGAGTAACGGAACGCAAGGAAGGCAAGGGAAAGCAAAGGAAGGCAAGGGTAACGGAAGGAATTGCACGGCAAGGGGTAACAAGGCTAAGGCACGACATCGCAGGGCTAGGCAATGCACGGCAAGGCAAGGAAAGGGTAACGCAAGGGAAGGCACGGTCAGGTGAGGCAACGATAAGGCACGACAACGCAAGGTTAGGCAATGCACGGCAAGGCAAGGAAAGAGTAACGGAAGGAAAGGAAGGCAAGGCAAAGCCAGGCAAGGGAAGTGTAACAAAAGGCACGCCACGGCAAGGGGAAACAAGCTAAGGTACGACAACGCAAGGCTAGGCAATGCACGACAATGCAAGGAAAGCTTAAAGCAAAGGAAGGCACGGTCCGGCGAGATAAGCCTAAGGAACGACAACGCAAGGCTAGGCAATGCAGGGAAGGCAAGCAAAGAGTAACGGAAGGTAAGCAAGGCAAGGAAAAGCAAGGAAAGGCAAGGGTAACGTAAGGAACGGCACGGCAAGGGGAAACAAGTCTAAGGCACGACAACGCACGCTAGGCAATGCACGGCAAGGCAAGTAAAGGGTAACGCATGGGAAAGCACGTTCCGGCGAGGCAAGGCTAAGGCACGACAACGCAAGGCTAGGCAATGCACGGAAGGCAAGCAAAGAGAAACGGAAGGTAAGGAAGGCAAGGGAAAGCAAGGAAAGGCAAGTGTAACGGAAGGAACCGCACGGCAAGAGGAAACAAGGCTAAGGCACGACAACGCACGCTAGGCAATGCACGGCAAGGCAAGGAAAGGGTAACGCATGGGAAAGCACGGTCAGGCGAGGCAAGGCTAAGGCATGACAACGCAAGGCTACGCAATGCACGGGAAGCAAGCAAAGAGTAACGGAACGCAAGGAAGTCAAGGGAATGCAACGGAAGGCAAGGGTAACGGAAGGAACTGCACGGCAAGGGGTAACAAGGGTAAGGCACGACAACGCAGGGCTAGGCAATGCACCGCAAGGCAAGGAAAGGGTAACGCAAGGGAAGGCACGGTCAGGTGAGGCAAGGCTAAGGCATGAGAACGCAAGGCTAGGCAGTGCACGGCAAGGCAAGGAAAGAGTAACGGAAGGAAAGGAAGGCAAGGCAAAGCCAGGCAAGGCAAGTGTAACAAAAGGCACGGCACGGCAAGGGGAAAAAAGGCTAAGGCACGACAACGCACGGCTAGGCAATGCAAGGGAAGGCAAGGAAAGGGTAACGCAAGGCAAGGCACGGTGAGCTTAGGCAAGGCTAATGCACGAAAACGCAAGGCTTGGCAATGCACGACAATGCAAGGAAAGCTTAAAGCAAAGGAAGGCACGGATAGGCGAGATAAGGCTAAGGCACGACAACGCAGGGCTAGGCAATGCAGGGAAGGCAAGCAAAGAGTAAAGGAATGTAAGCAAGGCAAGGAAAAGCAAGGAAAGGCAAGGGTAACGGAAGGAACGGCACGGCAAGGGGAAACAAGTCTAAGGCATGACAACGCACGCTAGGCAATGCACGGCAAGGCAAGGAAAGGGTAACGCATGCGAAAGCACGGTCAGGCGAGGCAAGGCTAAGGCACGACAACGCAAGGCTAGGCAATGCACGACAATGCAAGGAAAGCTTAAAGTAAAGGAAGGCACGGTCAGGCGAGATAAGGCTAAGGCACGACAACGCAAGGCTAGGCAATGCAGGGAAGGCAAGCAAAGAGTAACGGAAGGTAAGCAAGGCAAGGAAAAGCAAGGAAAGGCAAGGGTAACGTAAGGAACGGCACGGCAAGGGGAAACATATCTAAGGCACGACAACGCACGCTAGGCAATGCACGGCAAGGCAAGTAAAGGGTAACGCATGGGAAAGCACGTTCCGGCGATGCAAGGCTAAGGCACGACAACGCAAGGCTAGGCAATGCACGGAAGGCAAGCAAAGAGTAACGGAAGGTAAGGAAGGCAAGGGAAAGCAAGGAAAGGCAAGTGTAACGGAAGGAACCGCACGGCAAGGGGAAACAAGGCTAAGGCACGACAAAGCACGCTAGGCAATGCACGGCAAGGCAAGGAAAGGGTAACGCATGGGACAGCACGGTCAGGCGAGGCAAGGCTAAGGCATGACAACGCAAGGCTAGGCAATGCACGGAAAGCAAGCAAAGAGTAACGGAACGCAAGGAAGGCAAGGGAAAGCAAGGGAAGGCAAGCGTAACGGAAGGAACGGCACGGCAAGGGGTAACAAGGCTAAGGCACGACAACGGAGGGCTAGGCAATGCACGGCAAGGCAAGGAAAGCTTAAAGCAAAGGAAGGCCCGGTCAGGCGAGATAAGGCTAAGGCACGACAACGCAAGGCTAGGCAATGGACGGAAGGCAAGCAAAGAGTAACGTAAGGTAAGGAAGGCAAGGCAAAGCCAGGCAAGGCAAGTGTAACAAAAGGCAAGGCACGGCAAGGGGAAACAAGGCTAAGGCACGACAACGCATGGCTAGGCAATGAAGGGAAGGCAAGGAAAGGGTAACGCAAGGCAAGGCACGGTGAGGCTAGGCAAGGCTAATGCAGGAAAACGCAAGGCTAGGCAATGCACGACAATGCAAGGAAAGCTTAAAGCAAAGGAAGGCACGGTCAGGCGAGATAAGGCTAAGGCACGACAACGCAAGGCTACGCAATGCCCGGAAAGCAAGCAAAGAGTAACGGAACGCAAGGAAGGCAAGGGAATGCAACGGAAGGCAAGGGTAACGGAAGGAATTGCACGCAAGGGGAAACAAGGCTAAGGCACGACAACGCACGGCTAGGCAATGCACGGCAAGGCAAGGAAAGAGTAACGCAAGGAAAGGCACGGTGAGGCTAGGGAAGGCTAATGCACGAAAACGCAAAGCTAGGCAATGCACGACAATTCAAGGAAAGCTTAAAGCAAAGGAAGGCACGGTCAGGCGAGATAAGGCTAAGGCACGACAACGCAAGGCTAGGCAATGGACGGAAGGCAAGCAAAGAGTAACGGAAGGTAAGGAAGGCAAGGGAAAGCAAGGAAACGAAAGTGTAACGGAAGGAACCGCACGGCAAGGGGAAACAAGGCTAAGGCACGACAACGCACGCTAGGCAATGAACGGCAAGGCAAGGAAAGGGTAACGCATGGGACAGCACGGTCAGGGGAGGCAAGGCTAAGGCATGACAACGCAAGGCTAGGCAATGCACGGAAAGCAAGCAAAGAGTAACGGAACGCAAGGAAGGCAAGGGAAAGCAGCGGAAGGCAAGGGTAACGGAAGGAACGGCAGGGCAAGGGGTAACAAGGCTAAGGCACAACAACGCAAGGCTAGGCAATACACCGCAAGGCAAGGAAAGGGTAACGCAAGGGAAGGCACGGTCAGGTGAGGCAAGGCTAATGCACGACAACGCAAGGCTAGGCAGTGCACGGCAAGGCAAGGAAAGAGTAACGGAAGGAAAGGAAGGCAAGGCAAAGCCAGGCAAGGCAAGTGTAACAAAAGGCACGGCACGGCAAGGGGAAACAAGGCTAAGGCACGACAACGCACGGCTAGGCAATGCAAGGGAAGGCAAGGAAAGGGTAACGCAAGGCAAGGCACGGTGAGGCTAGGCAAGGCTAATGCACGAAAACGCAAGGCTAGGCAATGCACGACAATGCAAGGAAAGCTTAAAGCAAAGGAAGGCACGGTCAGGCGAGATAAGGCTAAGGCACGACAACGCAAGGCTAGGCAATGCAGGGAAGGCAAGCAAAGAGTAACGGAAGGTAAGCAAGGCAAGGAAAAGCAAGGAAAGGCAAGGGTAACGTAAGGAACGGCACGGCAAGGGGAAACAAGTCTAAGGCACGACAACGCACGCTAGGCAATGCACGGCAAGGCAAGTAAAGGGTAACGCATGGGAAAGCACGTTCCGGCGAGGCAAGGCTAAGGCACGACAACGCAAGGCTAGGCAATGCACGGAAGGCAAGCAAAGAGTAACGGAAGGTAAGGAAGGCAAGGGAAAGCAAGGAAAGGCAAGTGTAACGGAAGGAACCGCACGGGAAGGGGAAACAAGGCTAAGGCACGACAAAGCACGCTAGGCAATGCACGGCAAGGCAAGGAAAGGGTAACGCATGGGACAGCACGGTCAGGCGAGGCAAGGCTAAGGCATAACAACGCAAGGCTAGGCAATGCACGGAAAGCAAGCAAAGAGTAACGGAACGCAAGGAAGGCAAGGGAAAGCAAGGGAAGGCAAGCGTAACGGAAGGAACGGCACGGCAAGGGGTAACAAGGCTAAGGCACGACAACGCAGGGCTAGGCAATGCACGGCAAGGCAAGGAAAGCTTAAAGCAAAGGAAGGCACGGTCAGTCGAGATAAGGCTAAGGCACGACAACGCAAGGCTAGGCAATGGACGGAAGGCAAGCAAAGAGTAACGGAAGGAAAGGAAGGCAAGGCAAAGCCAGGCAAGGCAAGTGTAACAAAAGGCACGGCACGGCAAGGGGAAACAAGGCTAAGGCACGACAACGCACGGCTAGGCAATGCAAGGGAAGGCAAGGAAAGGGTAACGCAAGGCAAGGCACGGTGAGCTTAGGCAAGGCTAATGCAGGAAAACGCAAGGCTTGGCAATGCACGACAATGCAAGGAAAGCTTAAAGCAAAGGAATGCACGGTCAGGCGAGATAAGGTTAAGGCACGACAACGCAAGGCTAGGCATTGCAGGGAAGGCAAGCAAAGAGTAACGGAAGGTAAGCAAGGCAAGGAAAAGCAAGGAAAGGCAAGTGTAACGGAAGGAACCGCACGGCAAGGGGAAACAAGGCTATGGCACGACAACGCACGCTAGGCAATGCACGGCAAGGCAAGGAAAGGGTAACGCATGGGACAGCACGGTCAGGCGAGGCAAGGCTAAGGCATGACAACGCAAGGCTAGGCAATGCACGGAAAGCAAGCAAAGAGTAACGGAACGCAAGGAAGGCAAGGGAAAGCAAGGGAAGGCAAGCGTAACGGAAGGAACGGCACCGCAAGGGGTAACAAGGCTAAGGCACGACAACGCAGGGCTAGGCAATGCACGGCAAGGCAAGGAAAGCTTAAAGCAAAGGAAGGCACGGTCAGGCGAGATAAGGCTAAGGCACGACAACGCAAGGCTAGGCAATGGACGGAAGGCAAGCAAAGAGTAACGGAAGGTAAGGAAGGCAAGGGAAAGCAAGGAAAGGAAATTGTAACGGAAGGAACCGCACGGCAAGAGGAAACAAGGCTAAGGCACGACAACGCACGCTAGGCAATGTACGGCAAGGCAAGGAAAGGGTAACGCATGGGAAAGCACGGTCAGGCGAGGCAAGGCTAAGGCACGACAACGCAAGGCTAGGCAATGCAGGGAAGGCAAGCAAAGAGTAACGGAAGATAAGGAAGGCAAGGGAAAGCAAGGAAAGGCAAGTGCAACGGAAGGAACGGCACGGCAAGGGAAAACAAGGCTAAGGCACGACAACGCACGCTAGGCAATGCACGGCAGGGCAAGAAAAGGGTAACGCATGGGAAAGCACAGTCAGGCGAGGCAAGGCTAAGGCATGACAACGCAAGGCTACGCAATGCACGGAAAGCAAGCAAAGAGTAACGGAACGCAAGGAAGGCAAGGGAATGCAACGGAAGGCAAGGGTAACGGAAGGAATTGCACGCAAGTGGTAACAAGGCTAAGGCACGACAACGCAGGGCTAGGCAATGCACGGCAAGGCAAGGAAAGGGTAACGCAAGGGAAGGCACGGTCAGGTGAGGCAAGGATAAGGCACGACAACACAAGGCTAGGCAATGCCCGGAAGGCAAGCAAAGAGTAACGGAAGGTAAGGAAGGCAAGGGAAAGCCAGGCAAGGCAAGTGTAACAAAAGCCACGGCACCGCAAGGGGAAACAAGGCTAAGGCACGACAACGCACGGCTAGGCAATGCACGGCAAGGCAAGGAAAGAGTAACGCAAGGAAAGGCACGGTGAGGCTAGGGAAGGCTAATGCACCAAAACGCAATGCTAGGCAATGCACGACAATGCAAGGAAAGCTTAAAGCAAAGGAAGGCACGGTCAGGCGAGATAAGGCTAAGGCACGACAACGCAAGGCTAGGCAATGCAGGGAAGGCAAGGAAAGAGTAACGGAAGGTAAGCAAGTCAAGGAAAAGCAAGGAAAGGCAAGGGTAACGTAAGGAACGGCACGGCAAGGGGAAACAAGTCTAAGGCACGACAACGCACGCTAGGCAATGCACTGCAAGGCAAGTAAAGGGTAACGCATGGGAAAGCACGTTCCGGCGAGGCAAGGCTAAGGCACGACAACGCAAGGCTAGGCAATGCACGGAAGGCAAGCAAAGAGTAACGGAAGGTAAGGAAGGCAAGGGAAAGCAAGGAAAGGCAAGTGTAACGGAAGGAACCGCACGGCAAGGGGAAACAAGGCTAAGGCAGGACAACGCACGCTAGGCAATGCACGGCAAGGCAAGGAAAGGGTAACGCATGGGAAAGCACGGTCAGGCGAGGCAAGGCTAAGGCATGACAACGCAAGGCTAGGCAATGCACGGCAAGGCAAGGAAAGCTTAAAGAAAAGGAAGGCACGGTCAGGCGAGATAAGGCTAAGGTACGAGAACGCAAGGCTAGGCAATGCACGGAAAGCAAGCAAAGAGTAACGGAACGCAAGGAAATCAAGGGAAAGCAAAGGAAGGCAAGGGTAACGGAAGGAATTGCACGGCAAGGGGTAACAAGGCTAAGGCACGACAACGCAGGGCTAGGCAATGCACGGCAAGGCAAGGAAAGGGTAACGCAAGGGAAGGCACGGTCAGGTGAGGCAACGATAAGGCACGACAACGCAAGGTTAGGCAATGCACGGCAAGGCAAGGAAAGAGTAACGGAAGGAAAGGAAGGCAAGGCAAAGCCAGGCAAGGCAAGTGTAACAAAAGGCACGCCACGGCAAGGGGAAACAAGGCTAAGGCACGACAACGCAAGGCTAGGCAATGCACGACAATGCAAGGAAAGCTTAAAGCAAAGGAAGGCACGGTCCGGCGAGATAAGCCTAAGGCACGACAAGGCAAGGCTAGGCAATGCAGGGAAGGCAAGCAAAGAGTAACGGAAGGTAAGGAAGGCAAGTGAAAGCAAGGAAAGGCAAGTGTAACGGAAGGAACCGCACGGCAAGGGGAAACAAGGCTAAGGCAGGACAACGCACGCTAGGCAATGCACGGCAAGGCAAGGAAAGCTTAAAGCAAAGGAAGGCACGGTCAGGCGAGATAAGGCTAAGGTACGAGAACGCAAGGCTAGGCAATGGACAGAAGGCAAGCAAAGAGTAACGGAAGGTAAGGAAGGCAAGGGAAAGCAAGGAAACGAAAGTGTAACGGAAGGAACCGCACGGCAAGGGGAAACAAGGCTAAGGCACGACAACGCACGCTAGGCAATGCACGGCAAGGCAAGGAAAGGGTAACGCATGGGAAAGCACGGTCAGGCGAGGCAAGGCTAAGGCATGACAACGCAAGGCTAGGCAATGCACGGAAAGCAAGCAAAGAGTAACGGAACGCAAGGAAGGCAAGGGAAAGCAACGGAAGGCAAGGGTAACGGAAGGAACGGCAGGGCAAGGGGTAACAAGGCTAAGGCACGACAACGCAAGGCTAGGCAATACACTGCAAGGCAAGGAAAGGGTAACGCAAGGGAAGGCACGGTCAGGTGAGGCAAGGCTAATGCACGACAACGCAAGGCTAGGCAGTGCACGGCAAGGCAAGGAAAGAGTAACGGAAGGAAAGGAAGGCAAGGCAAAGCCAGGCAAGGCAAGTGTAACAAAAGGCACGGCACGGCAAGGGGAAACAAGGCTAAGGCACGACAACGCACGGCTAGGCAATGCAAGGGAAGGCAAGGAAAGGGTAACGCAAGGCAAGGCACGGTGAGCTTAGGCAAGGCTAATGCACGAAAACGCAAGGCTTGGCAATGCACGACAATGCAAGGAAAGCTTAAAGCAAAGGAAGGCACGGTTAGGCGAGATAAGGCTAAGGCACGACAACGCAAGGCTAGGCATTGCAGGGAAGGCAAGCAAAGAGTAACGGAAGGTAAGCAAGGCAAGGAAAAGCAAGGAAAGGCAAGTGTAACGGAAGGAACCGCACGGCAAGGGGAAACAAGGCTATGGCACGACAACGCACGCTAGGCAATGCACGGCAAGGCAAGGAAAGGGTAACGCATGGGAAAGCACGGTCAGGCGAGGCAAGGCTAAGGCATGACAACGCAAGGCTAGGCAATGCACGGAAAGCAAGCAAAGAGTAACGGAACGCAAGGAAGGCAAGGGAAAGCAAGGGAAGGCAAGCGTAACGGAAAGAAAGGCACGGCAAGGGGTAACAAGGCTAAGGCACGACAACGCAGTGCTAGGCAATGCAGGGAAGGCAAGCAAAGAGTAAAGGAATGTAAGCAAGGCAAGGAAAAGCAAGGAAAGGCAAGGGTAACGGAAGGAACGGCACGGCAAGGGGAAACAAGTCTAAGGAATGACAACGCACGCTAGGCAATGCACGGCAAGGCAAGGAAAGGGTAACGCATGCGAAAGCACGGTCAGGCGAGGCAAGGCTAAGGCACGACAACGCAAGGCTAGGCAATGCACGACAATGCAAGGAAAGCTTAAAGTAAAGGAAGGCACGGTCAGGCGAGATAAGGCTAAGGCACGACAACGCAAGGCTAGGCAATGCAGGGAAGGCAAGCAAAGAGTAACGGAAGGTAAGCAAGGCAAGGAAAAGCAAGGAAAGGCAAGGGTAACGTAAGGAACGGCACGGCAAGGGGAAACAAGTCTAAGGCACGACAACGCACGCTAGGCAATGCACGGCAAGGCAAGTAAAGGGTAACGCATGGGAAAGCACGTTCCGGCGAGGCAAGGCTAAGGCACGACAACGCAATGCTAGGCAATGCACGGAAGGCAAGCAAAGAGTAACGGAAGGTAAGGAAGGCAAGGGAAAGCAAGGAAAGGCAAGTGTAACGGAAGGAACCGCACGGCAAGGGGAAACAAGGCTAAGGCACGACAAAGCACGCTAGGCAACGCACGGCAAGGCAAGGAAAGGGTAACGCATGGGACAGCACGGTCAGGCGAGGCAAGGCTAAGGCATGACAACGCAAGGCTAGACAATGCACGGAAAGCAAGCAAAGAGTAACGGAACGCAAGGAAGGCAAGGGAAAGCAAGGGAAGGCAAGCGTAACGGAAGGAACGGCACGGCAAGGGGTAACAAGGCTAAGGCACGACAACGCAGGGCTAGGCAATGCACGGCAAGGCAAGGAAAGCTTAAAGCAAAGGAAGGCACGGTCAGGCGAGATAAGGTTAAGGCACGACAACGCAAGGCTAGGCAATGGACGGAAGGCAAGCAAAGAGTAACGGAAGGTAAGGAAGGCAAGGCAAAGCCAGGCAAGGCAAGTGTAACAAAAGGCACGGCACGGCAAGGGGAAACAAGGCTAAGGCACGACAACGCACGGCTAGGCAATGAAGGGAAGGCAAGGAAAGGGTAACGCAAGGCAAGGCACGGTGAGGCTAGGCAAGGCTAATGCACGAAAACGCAAGGCTAGGCAATGCACGACAATGCGAGGAAAGCTTAAAGCAAAGGAAGGCACGGTCAGGCGAGATAAGGCTAAGGCACGACAACGCAAGGCTACGCAATGCCCGGAAAGCAAGCAAAGAGTAACGGAACGCAAGGAAGGCAAGGGAATGCAACGGAAGGCAAGGGTAACGGAACGAATTGCACGCAAGGGGAAACAAGGCTAAGGCACGACAACGCACGGCTAGGCAATGCACGGCAAGGCAAGGAAAGAGTAACGCAAGGAAAGGCACAGTGAGGCTAGGGAAGGCTAATGCACGAAAACGCAAAGCTAGGCAATGCACGACAATTCAAGGAAAGCTTAAAGTAAAGGAAGGCACGGTCAGGCGAGATAAGGCTAAGGCACGACAACGCAAGGCTAGGCAATGCAGGGAAGGCAAGGAAAGAGTAGCGGAAGGTAAGCAAGGCAAGAAAAAGCAAGGAAAGGCAAGGGTATCGTAAGGAACGGCACGGCAAGGGGAAACAAGGCTAAGGCAGACAACGCACGGCTAGGCAATGCAAGGGAAGGCAAGGAAAGGGTAACGCAAGGCAAGGCACGGTGAGCTTAGGCAAGGCTAATGCAGGAAAACGCAAGGCTTGGCAATGCACGACAATGCAAGGAAAGCTTAAAGCAAAGGAAGGCACGGTCAGGCGAGATAAGGCTAAGGCACGACAACGCAAGGCTAGGCATTGCAGGGAAGGCAAGCAAAGAGTAACGGAAGGTAAGCAAGGCAAGGAAAAGCAAGGAAAGCAAGTGTAACGGAAGGAACCGCACGGCAAGGGGAAACAAGGCTATGGCACGACAACGCACGCTAGGCAATGCACGGCAAGGCAAGGAAAGGGTAACGCATGGGACAGCACGGTCAGGCGAGGCAAGGCTAAGGCATGACAACGCAAGGCTAGGCTATGCACGGAAAGCAAGCAAAGAGTAACGGAACGCAAGGAAGGCAAGGGAAAGCAAGGGAAGGCAAGCGTAACGGAAGGAACGGCACGGCAAGGGGTAACAAGGCTAAGGCACGACAACGCAGGGCTAGGCAATGCACGGCAAGGCAAGGAAAGAGTAACGCAAGGAAAGGCACGGTGAGGCTAGGGAAGGCTAATGCACGAAAACGCAATGCTAGGCAATGCACGACAATGCAAGGAAAGCTTAAAGCAAAGGAAGGCACGGTCAGGCGAGATAAGGCTAAGGCACGACAACGCAAGGCTAGGCAATGCAGGGAAGGCAAGGAAAGAGTAACGGAAGGTAAGCAAGTCAAGGAAAAGCAAGGAAAGGCAAGGGTAACGTAAGGAACGGCACGGCAAGGGGAAACAAGTCTAAGGCACGACAACGCACGCTAGGCAATGCACTGCAAGGCAAGTAAAGGGTAACGCATGGGAAAGCACGTTCCGGCGAGGCAAGGCTAAGGCACGACAACGCAAGGCTAGGCAATGCACGGAAGGCAAGCAAAGAGTAACGGAAGGTAAGGAAGGCAAGGGAAAGCAAGGAAAGGCAAGTGTAACGGAAGGAACCGCACGGCAAGGGGAAACAAGGCTAAGGCAGGACAACGCACGCTAGGCAATGCACGGCAAGGCAAGGAAAGGGTAACGCATGGGAAAGCACGGTCAGGCGAGACAAGGCTAAGGCATGACAACGCAAGGCTAGGCAATGCACGGCAAGGCAAGGAAAGCTTAAAGAAAAGGAAGGCACGGTCAGGCGAGATAAGGCTAAGGTACGAGAACGCAAGGCTAGGCAATGCACGGAAAGCAAGCAAAGAGTAACGGAACGCAAGGAAGGCAAGGGAAAGCAAAGGAAGGCAAGGGTAACGGAAGGAATTGCACGGCAAGGGGTAACAAGGCTAAGGCACGACATCGCAGGGCTAGCCAATGCACGGCAAGGCAAGGAAAGGGTAACGCAAGGGAAGGCACGGTCAGGTGAGGCAACGATAAGGCACGACAACGCAAGGTTAGGCAATGCACGGCAAGGCAAGGAAAGAGTAACGGAAGGAAAGGAAGGCAAGGCAAAGCCAGGCAAGGGAAGTGTAACAAAAGGCACGCCACGGCAAGGGGAAACAAGGCTAAGGTACGACAACGCAAGGCTAGGCAATGCACGACAATGCAAGGAAAGCTTAAAGCAAAGGAAGGCACGGTCCGGCGAGATAAGCCTAAGGAACGACAACGCAAGGCTAGGCAATGCAGGGAAGGCAAGCAAAGAGTAACGGAAGGTAAGCAAGGCAAGGAAAAGCATGGAAAGGCAAGGGTAACGTAAGGAACGGCACGGCAAGGGGAAACAAGTCTAAGGCACGACAACGCACGCTAGGCAATGCACGGCAAGGCAAGTAAAGGGTAACGCATGGGAAAGCACGTTCCGGCGAGGCAAGGCTAAGGCACGACAACGCAAGGCTAGGCAATGCACGGAAGGCAAGCAAAGAGAAACGGAAGGTAAGGAAGGCAAGGGAAAGCAAGGAAAGGCAAGTGTAACGGAAGGAACCGCACGGCAAGAGGAAACAAGGCTAAGGCACGACAACGCACGCTAGGCAATGCACGGCAAGGCAAGGAAAGGGTAACGCATGGGAAAGCACGGTCAGGCGAGGCAAGGCTAAGGCATGACAACGCAAGGCTACGCAATGCACGGGAAGCAAGCAAAGAGTAACGGAACGCAAGGAAGGCAAGGGAATGCAACGGAAGGCAAGGGTAACGGAAGGAACTGCACGGCAAGGGGTAACAAGGCTAAGGCACGACAACGCAGGGCTAGGCAATTCACCGCAAGGCAAGGAAAGGGTAACGCAAGGGAAGGCACGGTCAGGTGAGGCAAGGCTAAGGCATGAGAACGCAAGGCTAGGCAGTGCACGGCAAGGCAAGGAAAGAGTAACGGAAGGAAAGGAAGGCAAGGCAAAGCCAGGCAAGGCAAGTGTAACAAAAGGCACGGCACGGCAAGGGGAAAAAAGGCTAAGGCACGACAACGCACGGCTAGGCAATGCAAGGGAAGGCAAGGAAAGGGTAACGCAAGGCAAGGCACGGTGAGCTTAGGCAAGGCTAATGCACGAAAACGCAAGGCTTGGCAATGCACGACAATGCAAGGAAAGCTTAAAGCAAAGGAAGGCACGGATAGGCGAGATAAGGCTAAGGCACGACAACGCAGGGCTAGGCAATGCAGGGAAGGCAAGCAAAGAGTAAAGGAATGTAAGCAAGGCAAGGAAAAGCAAGGAAAGGCAAGGGTAACGGAAGGAACGGCACGGCAAGGGGAAACAAGTCTAAGGCATGACAACGCACGCTAGGCAATGCAAGGGAAGGCAAGGAAAGGGTAACGCATGCGAAAGCACGGTCAGGCGAGGCAAGGCTAAGGCACGACAACGCAAGGCTAGGCAATGCACGACAATGCAAGGAAAGCTTAAAGTAAAGGAAGGCACGGTCAGGCGAGATAAGGCTAAGGCACGACAACGCAAGGCTAGGCAATGCAGGGAAGGCAAGGAAAGAGTAACGGAAGGTAAGCAAGTCAAGGAAAAGCAAGGAAAGGCAAGGGTAACGTAAGGAACGGCACGGCAAGGGGAAACAAGTCTAAGGCACGACAACGCACGCTAGGCAATGCACTGCAAGGCAAGTAAAGGGTAACGCATGGGAAAGCACGTTCCGGCGAGGCAAGGCTAAGGCACGACAACGCAAGGCTAGGCAATGCACGGAAGGCAAGCAAAGAGTAACGGAAGGTAAGGAAGGCAAGGGAAAGCAAGGAAAGGCAAGTGTAACGGAAGGAACCGCACGGCAAGGGGAAACAAGGCTAAGGCAGGACAACGCACGCTAGGCAATGCACGGCAAGGCAAGGAAAGGGTAACGCATGGGAAAGCACGGTCAGGCGAGGCAAGGCTAAGGCATGACAACGCAAGGCTAGGCAATGCACGGCAAGGCAAGGAAAGCTTAAAGAAAAGGAAGGCACGGTCAGGCGAGATAAGGCTAAGGTACGAGAACGCAAGGCTAGGCAATGCACGGAAAGCAAGCAAAGAGTAACGGAACGCAAGGAAGGCAAGGGAAAGCAAAGGAAGGCAAGGGTAACGGAAGGAATTGCACGGCAAGGGGTAACAAGGCTAAGGCACGACATCGCAGGGCTAGCCAATGCACGGCAAGGCAAGGAAAGGGTAACGCAAGGGAAGGCACGGTCAGGTGAGGCAACGATAAGGCACGACAACGCAAGGTTAGGCAATGCACGGCAAGGCAAGGAAAGAGTAACGGAAGGAAAGGAAGGCAAGGCAAAGCCAGGCAAGGGAAGTGTAACAAAAGGCACGCCACGGCAAGGGGAAACAAGGCTAAGGTACGACAACGCAAGGCTAGGCAATGCACGACAATGCAAGGAAAGCTTAAAGCAAAGGAAGGCACGGTCCGGCGAGATAAGCCTAAGGAACGACAACGCAAGGCTAGGCAATGCAGGGAAGGCAAGCAAAGAGTAACGGAAGGTAAGCAAGGCAAGGAAAAGCATGGAAAGGCAAGGGTAACGTAAGGAACGGCACGGCAAGGGGAAACAAGTCTAAGGCACGACAACGCACGCTAGGCAATGCACGGCAAGGCAAGTAAAGGGTAACGCATGGGAAAGCACGTTCCGGCGAGGCAAGGCTAAGGCACGACAACGCAAGGCTAGGCAATGCACGGAAGGCAAGCAAAGAGAAACGGAAGGTAAGGAAGGCAAGGGAAAGCAAGGAAAGGCAAGTGTAACGGAAGGAACCGCACGGCAAGAGGAAACAAGGCTAAGGCACGACAACGCACGCTAGGCAATGCACGGCAAGGCAAGGAAAGGGTAACGCATGGGAAAGCACGGTCAGGCGAGGCAAGGCTAAGGCATGACAACGCAAGGCTACGCAATGCACGGGAAGCAAGCAAAGAGTAACGGAACGCAAGGAAGGCAAGGGAATGCAACGGAAGGCAAGGGTAACGGAAGGAACTGCACGGCAAGGGGTAACAAGGCTAAGGCACGACAACGCAGGGCTAGGCAATGCACCGCAAGGCAAGGAAAGGGTAACGCAAGGGAAGGCACGGTCAGGTGAGGCAAGGCTAAGGCATGAGAACGCAAGGCTAGGCAGTGCACGGCAAGGCAAGGAAAGAGTAACGGAAGGAAAGGAAGGCAAGGCAAAGCCAGGCAAGGCAAGTGTAACAAAAGGCACGGCACGGCAAGGGGAAAAAAGGCTAAGGCACGACAACGCACGGCTAGGCAATGCAAGGGAAGGCAAGGAAAGGGTAACGCAAGGCAAGGCACGGTGAGCTTAGGCAAGGCTAATGCACGAAAACGCAAGGCTTGGCAATGCACGACAATGCAAGGAAAGCTTAAAGCAAAGGAAGGCACGGATAGGCGAGATAAGGCTAAGGCACGACAACGCAGGGCTAGGCAATGCAGGGAAGGCAAGCAAAGAGTAAAGGAATGTAAGCAAGGCAAGGAAAAGCAAGGAAAGGCAAGGGTAACGGAAGGAACGGCACGGCAAGGGGAAACAAGTCTAAGGCATGACAACGCACGCTAGGCAATGCAAGGGAAGGCAAGGAAAGGGTAACGCATGCGAAAGCACGGTCAGGCGAGGCAAGGCTAAGGCACGACAACGCAAGGCTAGGCAATGCACGACAATGCAAGGAAAGCTTAAAGTAAAGGAAGGCACGGTCAGGCGAGATAAGGCTAAGGCACGACAACGCAAGGCTAGGCAATGCAGGGAAGGCAAGCAAAGAGTAACTGAAGGTAAGCAAGGCAAGGAAAAGCAAGGAAAGGCAAGGGTAACGTAAGGAACGGCACGGCAAGGGGAAACATATCTAAGGCACGACAACGCACGCTAGGCAATGCACGGCAAGGCAAGTAAAGGGTAACGCATGGGAAAGCACGTTCCGGCGAGGCAAGGCTAAGGCACGACAACGCAAGGCTAGGCAATGCACGGAAGGCAAGCAAAGAGTAACGGAAGGTAAGGAAGGCAAGGGAAAGCAAGGAAAGGCAAGTGTAACGGAAGGAACCGCACGGCAAGGGGAAACAAGGCTAAGGCACGACAAAGCACGCTAGGCAACGCACGGCAAGGCAAGGAAAGGGTAACGCATGGGACAGCACGGTCAGGCGAGGCAAGGCTAAGGCATGACAACGCAAGGCTAGGCAATGCACGGAAAGCAAGCAAAGAGTAACGGAACGCAAGGAAGGCAAGGGAAAGCAAGGGAAGGCAAGCGTAACGGAAGGAACGGCACGGCAAGGGGTAACAAGGCTAAGGCACGACAACGCAGGGCTAGGCAATGCACGGCAAGGCAAGGAAAGCTTAAAGCAAAGGAAGGCCCGGTCAGGCGAGATAAGGCTAAGGCACGACAACGCAAGGCTAGGCAATGGACGGAAGGCAAGCAAAGAGTAACGTAAGGTAAGGAAGGCAAGGCAAAGCCAGGCAAGGCAAGTGTAACAAAAGGCAAGGCACGGCAAGGGGAAACAAGGCTAAGGCACGACAACGCATGGCTAGGCAATGAAGGGAAGGCAAGGAAAGGGTAACGCAAGGCAAGGCACGGTGAGGCTAGGCAAGGCTAATGCACGAAAACGCAAGGCTAGGCAATGCACGACAATGCAAGGAAAGCTTAAAGCAAAGGAAGGCACGGTCAGGCGAGATAAGGCTAAGGCACGACAACGCAAGGCTACGCAATGCCCGGAAAGCAAGCAAAGAGTAACGGAACGCAAGGAAGGCAAGGGAATGCAACGGAAGGCAAGGGTAACGGAAGGAATTGCACGCAAGGGGAAACAAGGCTAAGGCACGACAACGCACGGCTAGGCAATGCACGGCAAGGCAAGGAAAGAGTAACGCAAGGAAAGGCACGGTGAGGCTAGGGAAGGCTAATGCACGAAAACGCAAAGCTAGGCAATGCACGACAATTCAAGGAAAGCTTAAAGCAAAGGAAGGCACGGTCAGGCGAGATAAGGCTAAGGCACGACAACGCAAGGCTAGGCAATGGACGGAAGGCAAGCAAAGAGTAACGGAAGGTAAGGAAGGCAAGGGAAAGCAAGGAAACGAAAGTGTAACGGAAGGAACCGCACGGCAAGGGGAAACAAGGCTAAGGCACGACAACGCACGCTAGGCAATGAACGGCAAGGCAAGGAAAGGGTAACGCATGGGACAGCACGGTCAGGGGAGGCAAGGCTAAGGCATGACAACGCAAGGCTAGGCAATGCACGGAAAGCAAGCAAAGAGTAACGGAACGCAAGGAAGGCAAGGGAAAGCAGCGGAAGGCAAGGGTAACGGAAGGAACGGCAGGGCAAGGGGTAACAAGGCTAAGGCACAACAACGCAAGGCTAGGCAATACACCGCAAGGCAAGGAAAGGGTAACGCAAGGGAAGGCACGGTCAGGTGAGGCAAGGCTAATGCACGACAACGCAAGGCTAGGCAGTGCACGGCAAGGCAAGGAAAGAGTAACGGAAGGAAAGGAAGGCAAGGCAAAGCCAGGCAAGGCAAGTGTAACAAAAGGCACGGCACGGCAAGGGGAAACAAGGCTAAGGCACGACAACGCACGGCTAGGCAATGCAAGGGAAGGCAAGGAAAGGGTAACGCAAGGCAAGGCACGGTGAGCTTAGGCAAGGCTAATGCAGGAAAACGCAAGGCTTGGCAATGCACGACAATGCAAGGAAAGCTTAAAGCAAAGGAATGCACGGTCAGGCGAGATAAGGTTAAGGCACGACAACGCAAGGCTAGGCATTGCAGGGAAGGCAAGCAAAGAGTAACGGAAGGTAAGGAAGGCAAGGGAAAGCAAGGAAAGGCAAGTGTAACGGAAGGAACCGCACGGCAAGGGGAAACAAGGCTAAGGCAGGACAACGCACGCTAGGCAATGCACGGCAAGGCAAGGAAAGGGTAACGCATGGGAAAGCACGGTCAGGCGAGGCAAGGCTAAGGCATGACAACGCAAGGCTAGGCAATGCACGGCAAGGCAAGGAAAGCTTAAAGAAAAGGAAGGCACGGTCAGGCGAGATAAGGCTAAGGTACGAGAACGCAAGGCTAGGCAATGCACGGAAAGCAAGCAAAGAGTAACGGAACGCAAGGAAGGCAAGGGAAAGCAAAGGAAGGCAAGGGTAACGGAAGGAATTGCACGGCAAGGGGTAACAAGGCTAAGGCACGACAACGCAGGGCTAGGCAATGCACGGCAAGGCAAGGAAAGGGTAACGCAAGGGAAGGCACGGTCAGGTGAGGCAACGATAAGGCACGACAACGCAAGGTTAGGCAATGCACGGCAAGGCAAGGAAAGAGTAACGGAAGGAAAGGAAGGCAAGGCAAAGCCAGGCAAGGCAAGTGTAACAAAAGGCACGCCACGGCAAGGGGAAACAAGGCTAAGGCACGACAACGCAAGGCTAGGCATTGCACGACAATGCAAGGAAAGCTTAAAGCAAAGGAAGGCACGGTCCGGCGAGATAAGCCTAAGGCACGACAAGGCACGGCTAGGCAATGCAGGGAAGGCAAGCAAAGAGTAACGGAAGGTAAGGAAGGCAAGTGAAAGCAAGGAAAGGCAAGTGTAACGGAAGGAACCGCACGGCAAGGGGAAACAAGGCTAAGGCAGGACAACGCACGCTAGGCAATGCACGGCAAGGCAAGGAAAGCTTAAAGCAAAGGAAGGCACGGTCAGGCGAGATAAGGCTAAGGTACGAGAACGCAAGGCTAGGCAATGGACAGAAGGCAAGCAAAGAGTAACGGAAGGTAAGGAAGGCAAGGGAAAGCAAGGAAACGAAAGTGTAACGGAAGGAACCGCACGGCAAGGGGAAACAAGGCTAAGGCACGACAACGCACGCTAGGCAATGCACGGCAAGGCAAGGAAAGGGTAACGCATGGGAAAGCACGGTCAGGCGAGGCAAGGCTAAGGCATGACAACGCAAGGCTAGGCAATGCACGGAAAGCAAGCAAAGAGTAACGGAACGCAAGGAAGGCAAGGGAAAGCAACGGAAGGCAAGGGTAACGGAAGGAACGGCAGGGCAAGGGGTAACAAGGCTAAGGCACGACAACGCAAGGCTAGGCAATACACCGCAAGGCAAGGAAAGGGTAACGCAAGGGAAGGCACGGTCAGGTGAGGCAAGGCTAATGCACGACAACGCAAGGCTAGGCAGTGCACGGCAAGGCAAGGAAAGAGTAACGGAAGGAAAGGAAGGCAAGGCAAAGCCAGGCAAGGCAAGTGTAACAAAAGGCACGGCACGGCAAGGGGAAACAAGGCTAAGGCACGACAACGCACGGCTAGGCAATGCAAGGGAAGGCAAGGAAAGGGTAACGCAAGGCAAGGCACGGTGAGCTTAGGCAAGGCTAATGCACGAAAACGCAAGGCTTGGCAATGCACGACAATGCAAGGAAAGCTTAAAGCAAAGGAAGGCACGGTTAGGCGAGATAAGGCTAAGGCACGACAACGCAAGGCTAGGCATTGCAGGGAAGGCAAGCAAAGAGTAACGGAAGGTAAGCAAGGCAAGGAAAAGCAAGGAAAGGCAAGTGTAACGGAAGGAACCGCACGGCAAGGGGAAACAAGGCTATGGCACGACAACGCACGCTAGGCAATGCACGGCAAGGCAAGGAAAGGGTAACGCATGGGAAAGCACGGTCAGGCGAGGCAAGGCTAAGGCATGACAACGCAAGGCTAGGCAATGCACGGAAAGCAAGCAAAGAGTAACGGAACGCAAGGAAGGCAAGGGAAAGCAAGGGAAGGCAAGCGTAACGGAAAGAAAGGCACGGCAAGGGGTAACAAGGCTAAGGCACGACAACGCAGGGCTAGGCAATGCACGGCAAGGCAAGGAAAGCTTAAAGCAAAGGAAGGCACGGTCAGGCGAGATAAGGTTAAGGCACGACAACGCAAGGCTAGGCAATGCACGACAATGCAAGGAAAGCTTAAAGTAAAGGAAGGCACGGTCAGGCGAGATAAGGCTAAGGCACGACAACGCAAGGCTAGGCAATGCAGGGAAGGCAAGCAAAGAGTAACGGAAGGTAAGCAAGGCAAGGAAAAGCAAGGAAAGGCAAGGGTAACGTAAGGAACGGCACGGCAAGGGGAAACAAGTCTAAGGCACGACAACGCACGCTAGGCAATGCACGGCAAGGCAAGTAAAGGGTAACGCATGGGAAAGCACGTTCCGGCGAGGCAAGGCTAAGGCACGACAACGCAATGCTAGGCAATGCACGGAAGGCAAGCAAAGAGTAACGGAAGGTAAGGAAGGCAAGGGAAAGCAAGGAAAGGCAAGTGTAACGGAAGGAACCGCACGGCAAGGGGAAACAAGGCTAAGGCACGACAACGCACGCTAGGCAATGCACTGCAAGGCAAGTAAAGGGTAACGCATGGGAAAGCACGTTCCGGCGAGGCAAGGCTAAGGCACGACAACGCAAGGCTAGGCAATGCACGGAAGGCAAGCAAAGAGTAACGGAAGGTAAGGAAGGCAAGGGAAAGCAAGGAAAGGCAAGTGTAACGGAAGGAACCGCACGGCAAGGGGAAACAAGGCTAAGGCAGGACAACGCACGCTAGGCAATGCACGGCAAGGCAAGGAAAGGGTAACGCATGGGAAAGCACGGTCAGGCGAGGCAAGGCTAAGGCATGACAACGCAAGGCTAGGCAATGCACGGCAAGGCAAGGAAAGCTTAAAGAAAAGGAAGGCACGGTCAGGCGAGATAAGGCTAAGGTACGAGAACGCAAGGCTAGGCAATGCACGGAAAGCAAGCAAAGAGTAACGGAACGCAAGGAAGGCAAGGGAAAGCAAAGGAAGGCAAGGGTAACGGAAGGAATTGCACGGCAAGGGGTAACAAGGCTAAGGCACGACATCGCAGGGCTAGCCAATGCACGGCAAGGCAAGGAAAGGGTAACGCAAGGGAAGGCACGGTCAGGTGAGGCAACGATAAGGCACGACAACGCAAGGTTAGGCAATGCACGGCAAGGCAAGGAAAGAGTAACGGAAGGAAAGGAAGGCAAGGCAAAGCCAGGCAAGGGAAGTGTAACAAAAGGCACGCCACGGCAAGGGGAAACAAGGCTAAGGTACGACAACGCAAGGCTAGGCAATGCACGACAATGCAAGGAAAGCTTAAAGCAAAGGAAGGCACGGTCCGGCGAGATAAGCCTAAGGAACGACAACGCAAGGCTAGGCAATGCAGGGAAGGCAAGCAAAGAGTAACGGAAGGTAAGCAAGGCAAGGAAAAGCATGGAAAGGCAAGGGTAACGTAAGGAACGGCACGGCAAGGGGAAACAAGTCTAAGGCACGACAACGCACGCTAGGCAATGCACGGCAAGGCAAGTAAAGGGTAACGCATGGGAAAGCACGTTCCGGCGAGGCAAGGCTAAGGCACGACAACGCAAGGCTAGGCAATGCACGGAAGGCAAGCAAAGAGAAACGGAAGGTAAGGAAGGCAAGGGAAAGCAAGGAAAGGCAAGTGTAACGGAAGGAACCGCACGGCAAGAGGAAACAAGGCTAAGGCACGACAACGCACGCTAGGCAATGCACGGCAAGGCAAGGAAAGGGTAACGCATGGGAAAGCACGGTCAGGCGAGGCAAGGCTAAGGCATGACAACGCAAGGCTACGCAATGCACGGGAAGCAAGCAAAGAGTAACGGAACGCAAGGAAGGCAAGGGAATGCAACGGAAGGCAAGGGTAACGGAAGGAACTGCACGGCAAGGGGTAACAAGGCTAAGGCACGACAACGCAGGGCTAGGCAATGCACCGCAAGGCAAGGAAAGGGTAACGCAAGGGAAGGCACGGTCAGGTGAGGCAAGGCTAAGGCATGAGAACGCAAGGCTAGGCAGTGCACGGCAAGGCAAGGAAAGAGTAACGGAAGGAAAGGAAGGCAAGGCAAAGCCAGGCAAGGCAAGTGTAACAAAAGGCACGGCACGGCAAGGGGAAAAAAGGCTAAGGCACGACAACGCACGGCTAGGCAATGCAAGGGAAGGCAAGGAAAGGGTAACGCAAGGCAAGGCACGGTGAGCTTAGGCAAGGCTAATGCACGAAAACGCAAGGCTTGGCAATGCACGACAATGCAAGGAAAGCTTAAAGCAAAGGAAGGCACGGATAGGCGAGATAAGGCTAAGGCACGACAACGCAGGGCTAGGCAATGCAGGGAAGGCAAGCAAAGAGTAAAGGAATGTAAGCAAGGCAAGGAAAAGCAAGGAAAGGCAAGGGTAACGGAAGGAACGGCACGGCAAGGGGAAACAAGTCTAAGGCATGACAACGCACGCTAGGCAATGCAAGGGAAGGCAAGGAAAGGGTAACGCATGCGAAAGCACGGTCAGGCGAGGCAAGGCTAAGGCACGACAACGCAAGGCTAGGCAATGCACGACAATGCAAGGAAAGCTTAAAGTAAAGGAAGGCACGGTCAGGCGAGATAAGGCTAAGGCACGACAACGCAAGGCTAGGCAATGCAGGGAAGGCAAGCAAAGAGTAACTGAAGGTAAGCAAGGCAAGGAAAAGCAAGGAAAGGCAAGGGTAACGTAAGGAACGGCACGGCAAGGGGAAACATATCTAAGGCACGACAACGCACGCTAGGCAATGCACGGCAAGGCAAGTAAAGGGTAACGCATGGGAAAGCACGTTCCGGCGAGGCAAGGCTAAGGCACGACAACGCAAGGCTAGGCAATGCACGGAA
Source organism: Macrotis lagotis (assembly GCF_037893015.1). Taxonomy (NCBI): domain Eukaryota; kingdom Metazoa; phylum Chordata; class Mammalia; order Peramelemorphia; family Peramelidae; genus Macrotis; species Macrotis lagotis. Next base: position 85,706 of record NW_027421993.1, read on the forward strand.
GGCAAGCAAAGAGTAACGGAAGGTAAGGAAGGCAAGGGAAAGCAAGGAAAGGCAAGTGTAACGGAAGGAACCGCACGGCAAGGGGAAACAAGGCTAAGGCACGACAAAGCACGCTAGGCAACGCACGGCAAGGCAAGGAAAGGGTAACGCATGGGACAGCACGGTCAGGCGAGGCAAGGCTAAGGCATGACAACGCAAGGCTAGGCAATGCACGGAAAGCAAGCAAAGAGTAACGGAACGCAAGGAAGGCAAGGGAAAGCAAGGGAAGGCAAGCGTAACGGAAGGAACGGCACGGCAAGGGGTAACAAGGCTAAGGCACGACAACGCAGGGCTAGGCAATGCACGGCAAGGCAAGGAAAGCTTAAAGCAAAGGAAGGCCCGGTCAGGCGAGATAAGGCTAAGGCACGACAACGCAAGGCTAGGCAATGGACGGAAGGCAAGCAAAGAGTAACGTAAGGTAAGGAAGGCAAGGCAAAGCCAGGCAAGGCAAGTGTAACAAAAGGCAAGGCACGGCAAGGGGAAACAAGGCTAAGGCACGACAACGCATGGCTAGGCAATGAAGGGAAGGCAAGGAAAGGGTAACGCAAGGCAAGGCACGGTGAGGCTAGGCAAGGCTAATGCACGAAAACGCAAGGCTAGGCAATGCACGACAATGCAAGGAAAGCTTAAAGCAAAGGAAGGCACGGTCAGGCGAGATAAGGCTAAGGCACGACAACGCAAGGCTACGCAATGCCCGGAAAGCAAGCAAAGAGTAACGGAACGCAAGGAAGGCAAGGGAATGCAACGGAAGGCAAGGGTAACGGAAGGAATTGCACGCAAGGGGAAACAAGGCTAAGGCACGACAACGCACGGCTAGGCAATGCACGGCAAGGCAAGGAAAGAGTAACGCAAGGAAAGGCACGGTGAGGCTAGGGAAGGCTAATGCACGAAAACGCAAAGCTAGGCAATGCACGACAATTCAAGGAAAGCTTAAAGCAAAGGAAGGCACGGTCAGGCGAGATAAGGCTAAGGCACGACAACGCAAGGCTAGGCAATGGACGGAAGGCAAGCAAAGAGTAACGGAAGGTAAGGAAGGCAAGGGAAAGCAAGGAAACGAAAGTGTAACGGAAGGAACCGCACGGCAAGGGGAAACAAGGCTAAGGCACGACAACGCACGCTAGGCAATGAACGGCAAGGCAAGGAAAGGGTAACGCATGGGACAGCACGGTCAGGGGAGGCAAGGCTAAGGCATGACAACGCAAGGCTAGGCAATGCACGGAAAGCAAGCAAAGAGTAACGGAACGCAAGGAAGGCAAGGGAAAGCAGCGGAAGGCAAGGGTAACGGAAGGAACGGCAGGGCAAGGGGTAACAAGGCTAAGGCACAACAACGCAAGGCTAGGCAATACACCGCAAGGCAAGGAAAGGGTAACGCAAGGGAAGGCACGGTCAGGTGAGGCAAGGCTAATGCACGACAACGCAAGGCTAGGCAGTGCACGGCAAGGCAAGGAAAGAGTAACGGAAGGAAAGGAAGGCAAGGCAAAGCCAGGCAAGGCAAGTGTAACAAAAGGCACGGCACGGCAAGGGGAAACAAGGCTAAGGCACGACAACGCACGGCTAGGCAATGCAAGGGAAGGCAAGGAAAGGGTAACGCAAGGCAAGGCACGGTGAGCTTAGGCAAGGCTAATGCAGGAAAACGCAAGGCTTGGCAATGCACGACAATGCAAGGAAAGCTTAAAGCAAAGGAATGCACGGTCAGGCGAGATAAGGTTAAGGCACGACAACGCAAGGCTAGGCATTGCAGGGAAGGCAAGCAAAGAGTAACGGAAGGTAAGGAAGGCAAGGGAAAGCAAGGAAAGGCAAGTGTAACGGAAGGAACCGCACGGCAAGGGGAAACAAGGCTAAGGCAGGACAACGCACGCTAGGCAATGCACGGCAAGGCAAGGAAAGGGTAACGCATGGGAAAGCACGGTCAGGCGAGGCAAGGCTAAGGCATGACAACGCAAGGCTAGGCAATGCACGGCAAGGCAAGGAAAGCTTAAAGAAAAGGAAGGCACGGTCAGGCGAGATAAGGCTAAGGTACGAGAACGCAAGGCTAGGCAATGCACGGAAAGCAAGCAAAGAGTAACGGAACGCAAGGAAGGCAAGGGAAAGCAAAGGAAGGCAAGGGTAACGGAAGGAATTGCACGGCAAGGGGTAACAAGGCTAAGGCACGACAACGCAGGGCTAGGCAATGCACGGCAAGGCAAGGAAAGGGTAACGCAAGGGAAGGCACGGTCAGGTGAGGCAACGATAAGGCACGACAACGCAAGGTTAGGCAATGCACGGCAAGGCAAGGAAAGAGTAACGGAAGGAAAGGAAGGCAAGGCAAAGCCAGGCAAGGCAAGTGTAACAAAAGGCACGCCACGGCAAGGGGAAACAAGGCTAAGGCACGACAACGCAAGGCTAGGCATTGCACGACAATGCAAGGAAAGCTTAAAGCAAAGGAAGGCACGGTCCGGCGAGATAAGCCTAAGGCACGACAAGGCACGGCTAGGCAATGCAGGGAAGGCAAGCAAAGAGTAACGGAAGGTAAGGAAGGCAAGTGAAAGCAAGGAAAGGCAAGTGTAACGGAAGGAACCGCACGGCAAGGGGAAACAAGGCTAAGGCAGGACAACGCACGCTAGGCAATGCACGGCAAGGCAAGGAAAGCTTAAAGCAAAGGAAGGCACGGTCAGGCGAGATAAGGCTAAGGTACGAGAACGCAAGGCTAGGCAATGGACAGAAGGCAAGCAAAGAGTAACGGAAGGTAAGGAAGGCAAGGGAAAGCAAGGAAACGAAAGTGTAACGGAAGGAACCGCACGGCAAGGGGAAACAAGGCTAAGGCACGACAACGCACGCTAGGCAATGCACGGCAAGGCAAGGAAAGGGTAACGCATGGGAAAGCACGGTCAGGCGAGGCAAGGCTAAGGCATGACAACGCAAGGCTAGGCAATGCACGGAAAGCAAGCAAAGAGTAACGGAACGCAAGGAAGGCAAGGGAAAGCAACGGAAGGCAAGGGTAACGGAAGGAACGGCAGGGCAAGGGGTAACAAGGCTAAGGCACGACAACGCAAGGCTAGGCAATACACCGCAAGGCAAGGAAAGGGTAACGCAAGGGAAGGCACGGTCAGGTGAGGCAAGGCTAATGCACGACAACGCAAGGCTAGGCAGTGCACGGCAAGGCAAGGAAAGAGTAACGGAAGGAAAGGAAGGCAAGGCAAAGCCAGGCAAGGCAAGTGTAACAAAAGGCACGGCACGGCAAGGGGAAACAAGGCTAAGGCACGACAACGCACGGCTAGGCAATGCAAGGGAAGGCAAGGAAAGGGTAACGCAAGGCAAGGCACGGTGAGCTTAGGCAAGGCTAATGCACGAAAACGCAAGGCTTGGCAATGCACGACAATGCAAGGAAAGCTTAAAGCAAAGGAAGGCACGGTTAGGCGAGATAAGGCTAAGGCACGACAACGCAAGGCTAGGCATTGCAGGGAAGGCAAGCAAAGAGTAACGGAAGGTAAGCAAGGCAAGGAAAAGCAAGGAAAGGCAAGTGTAACGGAAGGAACCGCACGGCAAGGGGAAACAAGGCTATGGCACGACAACGCACGCTAGGCAATGCACGGCAAGGCAAGGAAAGGGTAACGCATGGGAAAGCACGGTCAGGCGAGGCAAGGCTAAGGCATGACAACGCAAGGCTAGGCAATGCACGGAAAGCAAGCAAAGAGTAACGGAACGCAAGGAAGGCAAGGGAAAGCAAGGGAAGGCAAGCGTAACGGAAAGAAAGGCACGGCAAGGGGTAACAAGGCTAAGGCACGACAACGCAGGGCTAGGCAATGCACGGCAAGGCAAGGAAAGCTTAAAGCAAAGGAAGGCACGGTCAGGCGAGATAAGGTTAAGGCACGACAACGCAAGGCTAGGCAATGCACGACAATGCAAGGAAAGCTTAAAGTAAAGGAAGGCACGGTCAGGCGAGATAAGGCTAAGGCACGACAACGCAAGGCTAGGCAATGCAGGGAAGGCAAGCAAAGAGTAACGGAAGGTAAGCAAGGCAAGGAAAAGCAAGGAAAGGCAAGGGTAACGTAAGGAACGGCACGGCAAGGGGAAACAAGTCTAAGGCACGACAACGCACGCTAGGCAATGCACGGCAAGGCAAGTAAAGGGTAACGCATGGGAAAGCACGTTCCGGCGAGGCAAGGCTAAGGCACGACAACGCAATGCTAGGCAATGCACGGAAGGCAAGCAAAGAGTAACGGAAGGTAAGGAAGGCAAGGGAAAGCAAGGAAAGGCAAGTGTAACGGAAGGAACCGCACGGCAAGGGGAAACAAGGCTAAGGCACGACAAAGCACGCTAGGCAACGCACGGCAAGGCAAGGAAAGGGTAACGCATGGGACAGCACGGTCAGGCGAGGCAAGGCTAAGGCATGACAACGCAAGGCTAGACAATGCACGGAAAGCAAGCAAAGAGTAACGGAACGCAAGGAAGGCAAGGGAAAGCAAGGGAAGGCAAGCGTAACGGAAGGAACGGCACGGCAAGGGGTAACAAGGCTAAGGCACGACAACGCAGGGCTAGGCAATGCACGGCAAGGCAAGGAAAGCTTAAAGCAAAGGAAGGCACGGTCAGGCGAGATAAGGTTAAGGCACGACAACGCAAGGCTAGGCAATGGACGGAAGGCAAGCAAAGAGTAACGGAAGGTAAGGAAGGCAAGGCAAAGCCAGGCAAGGCAAGTGTAACAAAAGGCACGGCACGGCAAGGGGAAACAAGGCTAAGGCACGACAACGCACGGCTAGGCAATGAAGGGAAGGCAAGGAAAGGGTAACGCAAGGCAAGGCACTGTGAGGCTAGGCAAGGCTAATGCACGAAAACGCAAGGCTAGGCAATGCACGACAATGCGAGGAAAGCTTAAAGCAAAGGAAGGCACGGTCAGGCGAGATAAGGCTAAGGCACGACAACGCAAGGCTACGCAATGCCCGGAAAGCAAGCAAAGAGTAACGGAACGCAAGGAAGGCAAGGGAATGCAACGGAAGGCAAGGGTAACGGAACGCATTGCACGCAAGGGGAAACAAGGCTAAGGCACGACAACGCACGGCTAGGCAATGCACGGCAAGGCAAGGAAAGAGTAACGCAAGGAAAGGCACAGTGAGGCTAGGGAAGGCTAATGCACGAAAACGCAAAACTAGGCAATGCACGACAATTCAAGGAAAGCTTAAAGTAAAGGAAGGCACGGTCAGGCGAGATAAGGCTAAGGCACGACAACGCAAGGCTAGGCAATGCAGGGAAGGCAAGGAAAGAGTAACGGAAGGTAAGCAAGGCAAGAAAAAGCAAGGAAAGGCAAGGGTATCGTAAGGAACGGCACGGCAAGGGGAAACAAGTCTAAGGCACGACAACGCACGCTAGGCAATGCACTGCAAGGCAAGTAAAGGGTAACGCATGGGAAGGCACGTTCCGGCGAGGCAAGGCTAAAGCACGACAACGCAAGGCTAGGCAATGCACGGAAGGCAAGCAAAGAGTAACGGAAGGTAAGGAAGGCAAGGGAAAGCAAGGAAAGGCAAGTGTAACGGAAGGAAACGCACGGCAAGGGGAAACAAGGCTAAGGCAGGACAACGCACGCTAGGCAATGCACGGCAAGGCAAGGAAAGGGTAACGCATGGGAAAGCACGGTCAGGCGAGGCAAGGCTAAGGCATGACAACGCAAGGCTAGGCAATGCACGGAAAGCAAGCAAAGAGTAACGGAACGCAAGGAAGGCAAGGGAAAGCAAGGGAAGGCAAGCGTAACGGAAGGAACGGCACGGCAAGGGGTAACAAGGCTAAGGCACGACAACGCAGGGCTAGGCAATGCACGGCAAGGCAAGGAAAGCTTAAAGCAAAGGAAGGCACGGTCAGGCGAGATAAGGCTAAGGTACGAGAACGCAAGGCTAGGCAATGGACGGAAGGCAAGCAAAGAGTAACGGAAGGTAAGGAAGGCAAGGGAAAGCAAGGAAACGAAACTGTAACGGAAGGAACCGCACGGCAAGGGGAAACAAGGCTAAGGCACGACAACGCACGCTAGGCAATGCACGGCAAGGCAAGGAAAGGGTAACGCATGGGAAAGCACGGTCAGGCGAGGCAAGGCTAAGGCATGACAACGCAAGGCTAGGCAATGCACGGAAAGCAAGCAAAGAGTAACGGAACGCAAGGAAGGCAACGGAAAGCAGCGGAAGGCAAGGGTAACGGAAGGAACGGCAGGGCAAGGGGTAACAAGGCTAAGGCACGACAACGCAAGGCTAGGCAATACACCGCAAGGCAAGGAAAGGGTAACGCAAGGGAAGGCACGGTCAGGTGAGGCAAGGCTAAGGCATGAGAACGCAAGGCTAGGCAGTGCACGGCAAGGCAAGGAAAGAGTAACGGAAGGAAAGGAAGGCAAGGCAAAGCCAGGCAAGGCAAGTGTAACAAAAGGCACGGCACGGCAAGGGGAAACAAGGCTAAGGCACGACAACGCACGGCTAGGCAATGCAAGGGAAGGCAAGGAAAGGGTAACGCAAGGCAAGGCACGGTGAGGCTTAGGCAAGGCTAATGCACGAAAACGCAAGGCTTGGCAATGCACGACAATGCAAGGAAAGCTTAAAGCAAAGGAAGGCACGGATCAGGCGAGATAAGGCTAAGGCACGACAACGCAGGGCTAGGCAATGCAGGGAAGGCAAGCAAAGAGTAAAGGAATGTAAGCAAGGCAAGGAAAAGCAAGGAAAGGCAAGGGTAACGGAAGGAACGGCACGGCAAGGGGAAACAAGTCTAAGGCATGACAACGCACGCTAGGCAATGCAAGGCAAGGCAAGGAAAGGGTAACGCATGCGAAAGCACGGTCAGGCGAGGCAAGGCTAAGGCACGACAACGCAAGGCTAGGCAATGCACGACAATGCAAGGAAAGCTTAAAGTAAAGGAAGGCACGGTCAGGCGAGATAAGGCTAAGGCACGACAACGCAAGGCTAGGCAATGCAGGGAAGGCAGGCAAAGAGTAACTGAAGGTAAGCAAGGCAAGGAAAAGCAAGGAAAGGCAAGGGTAACGTAAGGAACGGCACGGCAAGGGGAAACATATCTAAGGCACGACAACGCACGCTAGGCAATGCACGGCAAGGCAAGTAAAGGGTAACGCATGGGAAAGCACGTTCCGGCGAGGCAAGGCTAAGGCACGACAACGCAAGGCTAGGCAATGCACGGAAGGCAAGCAAAGAGTAACGGAAGGTAAGGAAGGCAAGGGAAAGCAAGGAAAGGCAAGTGTAACGGAAGGAACCGCACGGCAAGGGGAAACAAGGCTAAGGCACGACAAAGCACGCTAGGCAATGCACGGCAAGGCAAGGAAAGGGTAACGCATGGGACAGCACGGTCAGGCGAGGCAAGGCTAAGGCATGACAACGCAAGGCTAGGCAATGCACGGAAAGCAAGCAAAGAGTAACGGAACGCAAGGAAGGCAAGGGAAAGCAAGGGAAGGCAAGCGTAACGGAAGGAACGGCACGGCAAGGGGTAACAAGGCTAAGGCACGACAACGCAGGGCTAGGCAATGCACGGCAAGGCAAGGAAAGCTTAAAGCAAAGGAAGGCACGGTCAGGCGAGATAAGGCTAAGGCACGACAACGCAAGGCTAGGCAATGGACGGAAGGCAAGCAAAGAGTAACGGAAGGTAAGGAAGGCAAGGCAAAGCCAGGCAAGGCAAGTGTAACAAAAGGCACGGCACGGCAAGGGGAAACAAGGCTAAGGCACGACAACGCACGGCTAGGCAATGAAGGGAAGGCAAGGAAAGGGTAACGCAAGGCAAGGCACGGTGAGGCTAGGCAAGGCTAATGCACGAAAACGCAAGGCTAGGCAATGCACGACAATGCAAGGAAAGCTTAAAGCAAAGGAAGGCACGGTCAGGCGAGATAAGGCTAAGGCACGACAACGCAAGGCTACGCAATGCCCGGAAAGCAAGCAAAGAGTAACGGAACGCAAGGAAGGCAAGGGAATGCAACGGAAGGCAAGGGTAACGGAAGGCATTGCACGCAAGGGGAAACAAGGCTAAGGCACGACAACGCACGGCTAGGCAATGCACGGCAAGGCAAGGAAAGAGTAACGCAAGGAAAGGCACGGTGAGGCTAGGGAAGGCTAATGCACGAAAACGCAAAGCTAGGCAATGCACGACAATTCAAGGAAAGCTTAAAGCAAAGGAAGGCACGGTCAGGCGAGATAAGGCTAAGGCACGACAACGCAAGGCTAGGCAATGGACGGAAGGCAAGCAAAGAGTAACGGAAGGTAAGGAAGGCAAGGGAAAGCAAGGAAACGAAAGTGTAACGGAAGGAACCGCACGGCAAGGGGAAACAAGGCTAAGGCACGACAACGCACGCTAGGCAATGAACGGCAAGGCAAGGAAAGGGTAACGCATGGGACAGCACGGTCAGGGGAGGCAAGGCTAAGGCATGACAACGCAAGGCTAGGCAATGCACGGAAAGCAAGCAAAGAGTAACGGAACGCAAGGAAGGCAAGGGAAAGCAGCGGAAGGCAAGGGTAACGGAAGGAACGGCAGGGCAAGGGGTAACAAGGCTAAGGCACAACAACGCAAGGCTAGGCAATACACCGCAAGGCAAGGAAAGGGTAACGCAAGGGAAGGCACGGTCAGGTGAGGCAAGGCTAATGCACGACAACGCAAGGCTAGGCAGTGCACGGCAAGGCAAGGAAAGAGTAACGGAAGGAAAGGAAGGCAAGGCAAAGCCAGGCAAGGCAAGTGTAACAAAAGGCACGGCACGGCAAGGGGAAACAAGGCTAAGGCACGACAACGCACGGCTAGGCAATGCAAGGGAAGGCAAGGAAAGGGTAACGCAAGGCAAGGCACGGTGAGCTTAGGCAAGGCTAATGCAGGAAAACGCAAGGCTTGGCAATGCACGACAATGCAAGGAAAGCTTAAAGCAAAGGAATGCACGGTCAGGCGAGATAAGGTTAAGGCACGACAACGCAAGGCTAGGCATTGCAGGGAAGGCAAGCAAAGAGTAACGGAAGGTAAGCAAGGCAAGGAAAAGCAAGGAAAGGCAAGTGTAACGGAAGGAACCGCACGGCAAGGGGAAACAAGGCTATGGCACGACAACGCACGCTAGGCAATGCACGGCAAGGCAAGGAAAGGGTAACGCATGGGACAGCACGGTCAGGCGAGGCAAGGCTAAGGCATGACAACGCAAGGCTAGGCAATGGACGGAAAGCAAGCAAAGAGTAACGGAACGCAAGGAAGGCAAGGGAAAGCAAGGGAAGGCAAGCGTAACGGAAGGAACGGCACCGCAAGGGGTAACAAGGCTAAGGCACGACAACGCAGGGCTAGGCAATGCACGGCAAGGCAAGGAAAGCTTAAAGCAAAGGAAGGCACGGTCAGGCGAGATAAGGCTAAGGCACGACAACGCAAGGCTAGGCAATGGACGGAAGGCAAGCAAAGAGTAACGGAAGGTAAGGAAGGCAAGGGAAAGCAAGGAAAGGAAAGTGTAACGGAAGGAACCGCACGGCAAGAGGAAACAAGGCTAAGGCACGACAACGCACGCTAGGCAATGTACGGCAAGGCAAGGAAAGGGTAACGCATGGGACAGCACGGTCAGGCGAGGCAAGGCTAAGGCACGACAACGCAAGGCTAGGCAATGCACAGAAGGCAAGCAAAGAGTAACGGAAGATAAGGAAGGCAAGGGAAAGCAAGGAAAGGCAAGTGCAACGGAAGGAACGGCACGGCAAGGGAAAACAAGGCTAAGGCACGACAACGCACGCTAGGCAATGCACGGCAGGGCAAGAAAAGGGTAACGCATGGGAAAGCACAGTCAGGCGAGGCAAGGCTAAGGCATGACAACGCAAGGCTACGCAATGCACGGAAAGCAAGCAAAGAGTAACGGAACGCAAGGAAGGCAAGGGAATGCAACGGAAGGCAAGGGTAACGGAAGGAATTGCACGCAAGTGGTAACAAGGCTAAGGCACGACAACGCAGGGCTAGGCAATGCACGGCAAGGCAAGGAAAGGGTAACGCAAGGGAAGGCACGGTCAGGTGAGGCAAGGATAAGGCACGACAACACAAGGCTAGGCAATGCCCGGAAGGCAAGCAAAGAGTAACGGAAGGTAAGGAAGGCAAGGGAAAGCCAGGCAAGGCAAGTGTAACAAAAGCCACGGCACCGCAAGGGGAAACAAGGCTAAGGCACGACAACGCACGGCTAGGCAATGCACGGCAAGGCAAGGAAAGAGTAACGCAAGGAAAGGCACGGTGAGGCTAGGGAAGGCTAATGCACGAAAACGCAATGCTAGGCAATGCACGACAATGCAAGGAAAGCTTAAAGCAAAGGAAGGCACGGTCAGGCGAGATAAGGCTAAGGCACGACAACGCAAGGCTAGGCAATGCAGGGAAGGCAAGGAAAGAGTAACGGAAGGTAAGCAAGTCAAGGAAAAGCAAGGAAAGGCAAGGGTAACGTAAGGAACGGCACGGCAAGGGGAAACAAGTCTAAGGCACGACAACGCACGCTAGGCAATGCACTGCAAGGCAAGTAAAGGGTAACGCATGGGAAAGCACGTTCCGGCGAGGCAAGGCTAAGGCACGACAACGCAAGGCTAGGCAATGCACGGAAGGCAAGCAAAGAGTAACGGAAGGTAAGGAAGGCAAGGGAAAGCAAGGAAAGGCAAGTGTAACGGAAGGAACCGCACGGCAAGGGGAAACAAGGCTAAGGCAGGACAACGCACGCTAGGCAATGCACGGCAAGGCAAGGAAAGGGTAACGCATGGGAAAGCACGGTCAGGCGAGGCAAGGCTAAGGCATGACAACGCAAGGCTAGGCAATGCACGGCAAGGCAAGGAAAGCTTAAAGAAAAGGAAGGCACGGTCAGGCGAGATAAGGCTAAGGTACGAGAACGCAAGGCTAGGCAATGCACGGAAAGCAAGCAAAGAGTAACGGAACGCAAGGAAGGCAAGGGAAAGCAAAGGAAGGCAAGGGTAACGGAAGGAATTGCACGGCAAGGGGTAACAAGGCTAAGGCACGACAACGCAGGGCTAGGCAATGCACGGCAAGGCAAGGAAAGGGTAACGCAAGGAAAGGCACGGTCAGGTGAGGCAACGATAAGGCACGACAACGCAAGGTTAGGCAATGCACGGCAAGGCAAGGAAAGAGTAACGGAAGGAAAGGAAGGCAAGGCAAAGCCAGGCAAGGCAAGTGTAACAAAAGGCACGCCACGGCAAGGGGAAACAAGGCTAAGGCACGACAACGCAAGGCTAGGCAATGCACGACAATGCAAGGAAAGCTTAAAGCAAAGGAAGGCACGGTCCGGCGAGATAAGCCTAAGGCACGACAAGGCAAGGCTAGGCAATGCAGGGAAGGCAAGCAAAGAGTAACGGAAGGTAAGGAAGGCAAGTGAAAGCAAGGAAAGGCAAGTGTAACGGAAGGAACCGCACGGCAAGGGGAAACAAGGCTAAGGCAGGACAACGCACGCTAGGCAATGCACGGCAAGGCAAGGAAAGCTTAAAGCAAAGGAAGGCACGGTCAGGCGAGATAAGGCTAAGGTACGAGAACGCAAGGCTAGGCAATGGACAGAAGGCAAGCAAAGAGTAACGGAAGGTAAGGAAGGCAAGGGAAAGCAAGGAAACGAAAGTGTAACGGAAGGAACCGCACGACAAGGGGAAACAAGGCTAAGGCACGACAACGCACGCTAGGCAATGCACGGCAAGGCAAGGAAAGGGTAACGCATGGGAAAGCACGGTCAGGCGAGGCAAGGCTAAGGCATGACAACGCAAGGCTAGGCAATGCACGGAAAGCAAGCAAAGAGTAACGGAACGCAAGGAAGGCAAGGGAAAGCAACGGAAGGCAAGGGTAACGGAAGGAACGGCAGGGCAAGGGGTAACAAGGCTAAGGCACGACAACGCAAGGCTAGGCAATACACCGCAAGGCAAGGAAAGGGTAACGCAAGGGAAGGCACGGTCAGGTGAGGCAAGGCTAATGCACGACAACGCAAGGCTAGGCAGTGCACGGCAAGGCAAGGAAAGAGTAACGGAAGGAAAGGAAGGCAAGGCAAAGCCAGGCAAGGCAAGTGTAACAAAAGGCACGGCACGGCAAGGGGAAACAAGGCTAAGGCACGACAACGCACGGCTAGGCAATGCAAGGGAAGGCAAGGAAAGGGTAACGCAAGGCAAGGCACGGTGAGCTTAGGCAAGGCTAATGCACGAAAACGCAAGGCTTGGCAATGCACGACAATGCAAGGAAAGCTTAAAGCAAAGGAAGGCACGGTTAGGCGAGATAAGGCTAAGGCACGACAACGCAAGGCTAGGCATTGCAGGGAAGGCAAGCAAAGAGTAACGGAAGGTAAGCAAGGCAAGGAAAAGCAAGGAAAGGCAAGTGTAACGGAAGGAACCGCACGGCAAGGGGAAACAAGGCTATGGCACGACAACGCACGCTAGGCAATGCACGGCAAGGCAAGGAAAGGGTAACGCATGGGAAAGCACGGTCAGGCGAGGCAAGGCTAAGGCATGACAACGCAAGGCTAGGCAATGCACGGAAAGCAAGCAAAGAGTAACGGAACGCAAGGAAGGCAAGGGAAAGCAAGGGAAGGCAAGCGTAACGGAAAGAAAGGCACGGCAAGGGGTAACAAGGCTAAGGCACGACAACGCAGGGCTAGGCAATGCACGGCAAGGCAAGGAAAGCTTAAAGCAAAGGAAGGCACGGTCAGGCGAGATAAGGTTAAGGCACGACAACGCAAGGCTAGGCAATGCACGACAATGCAAGGAAAGCTTAAAGTAAAGGAAGGCACGGTCAGGCGAGATAAGGCTAAGGCACGACAAGGCAAGGCTAGGCAATGCAGGGAAGGCAAGCAAAGAGTAACGGAAGGTAAGCAAGGCAAGGAAAAGCAAGGAAAGGCAAGGGTAACGTAAGGAACGGCACGGCAAGGGGAAACAAGTCTAAGGCACGACAACGCACGCTAGGCAATGCACGGCAAGGCAAGTAAAGGGTAACGCATGGGAAAGCACGTTCCGGCGAGGCAAGGCTAAGGCACGACAACGCAATGCTAGGCAATGCACGGAAGGCAAGCAAAGAGTAACGGAAGGTAAGGAAGGCAAGGGAAAGCAAGGAAAGGCAAGTGTAACGGAAGGAACCGCACGGCAAGGGGAAACAAGGCTAAGGCACGACAAAGCACGCTAGGCAACGCACGGCAAGGCAAGGAAAGGGTAACGCATGGGACAGCACGGTCAGGCGAGGCAAGGCTAAGGCATGACAACGCAAGGCTAGACAATGCACGGAAAGCAAGCAAAGAGTAACGGAACGCAAGGAAGGCAAGGGAAAGCAAGGGAAGGCAAGCGTAACGGAAGGAACGGCACGGCAAGGGGTAACAAGGCTAAGGCACGACAACGCAGGGCTAGGCAATGCACGGCAAGGCAAGGAAAGCTTAAAGCAAAGGAAGGCACGGTCAGGCGAGATAAGGTTAAGGCACGACAACGCAAGGCTAGGCAATGGACGGAAGGCAAGCAAAGAGTAACGGAAGGTAAGGAAGGCAAGGCAAAGCCAGGCAAGGCAAGTGTAACAAAAGGCACGGCACGGCAAGGGGAAACAAGGCTAAGGCACGACAACGCACGGCTAGGCAATGAAGGGAAGGCAAGGAAAGGGTAACGCAAGGCAAGGCACTGTGAGGCTAGGCAAGGCTAATGCACGAAAACGCAAGGCTAGGCAATGCACGACAATGCGAGGAAAGCTTAAAGCAAAGGAAGGCACGGTCAGGCGAGATAAGGCTAAGGCACGACAACGCAAGGCTACGCAATGCCCGGAAAGCAAGCAAAGAGTAACGGAACGCAAGGAAGGCAAGGGAATGCAACGGAAGGCAAGGGTAACGGAACGAATTGCACGCAAGGGGAAACAAGGCTAAGGCACGACAACGCACGGCTAGGCAATGCACGGCAAGGCAAGGAAAGAGTAACGCAAGGAAAGGCACAGTGAGGCTAGGGAAGGCTAATGCACGAAAACGCAAAGCTAGGCAATGCACGACAATTCAAGGAAAGCTTAAAGTAAAGGAAGGCACGGTCAGGCGAGATAAGGCTAAGGCACGACAACGCAAGGCTAGGCAATGCAGGGAAGGCAAGGAAAGAGTAACGGAAGGTAAGCAAGGCAAGAAAAAGCAAGGAAAGGCAAGGGTATCGTAAGGAACGGCACGGCAAGGGGAAACAAGTCTAAGGCACGACAACGCACGCTAGGCAATGCACTGCAAGGCAAGTAAAGGGTAACGCATGGGAAAGCACGTTCCGGCGAGGCAAGGCTAAAGCACGACAACGCAAGGCTAGGCAAGGCACGGAAGGCAAGCAAAGAGTAACGGAAGGTAAGGAAGGCAAGGGAAAGCAAGGAAAGGCAAGTGTAACGGAAGGAACCGCACGGCAAGGGGAAACAAGGCTAAGGCAGGACAACGCACGCTAGGCAATGCACGGCAAGGCAAGGAAAGGGTAACGCATGGGAAAGCACGGTCAGGCGAGGCAAGGCTAAGGCATGACAACGCAAGGCTAGGCAATGCACGGAAAGCAAGCAAAGAGTAACGGAACGCAAGGAAGGCAAGGGAAAGCAAGGGAAGGCAAGCGTAACGGAAGGAACGGCACGGCAAGGGGTAACAAGGCTAAGGCACGACAACGCAGGGCTAGGCAATGCACGGCAAGGCAAGGAAAGCTTAAAGCAAAGGAAGGCACGGTCAGGCGAGATAAGGCTAAGGTACGAGAACGCAAGGCTAGGCAATGGACGGAAGGCAAGCAAAGAGTAACGGAAGGTAAGGAAGGCAAGGGAAAGCAAGGAAACGAAACTGTAACGGAAGGAACCGCACGGCAAGGGGAAACAAGGCTAAGGCACGACAACGCACGCTAGGCAATGCACGGCAAGGCAAGGAAAGGGTAACGCATGGGAAAGCACGGTCAGGCGAGGCAAGGCTAAGGCATGACAACGCAAGGCTAGGCAATGCACGGAAAGCAAGCAAAGAGTAACGGAACGCAAGGAAGGCAACGGAAAGCAACGGAAGGCAAGGGTAACGGAAGGAACGGCAGGGCAAGGGGTAACAAGGCTAAGGCACGACAACGCAAGGCTAGGCAATACACCGCAAGGCAAGGAAAGGGTAACGCAAGGGAAGGCACGGTCAGGTGAGGCAAGGCTAATGCACGACAACGCAAGGCTAGGCAGTGCACGGCAAGGCAAGGAAAGAGTAACGGAAGGAAAGGAAGGCAAGGCAAAGCCAGGCAAGGCAAGTGTAACAAAAGGCACGGCACGGCAAGGGGAAACAAGGCTAAGGCACGACAACGCACGGCTAGGCAATGTAAGGGAAGGCAAGGAAAGGGTAACGCAAGGCAAGGCACGGTGAGGCTAGGCAAGGCTAATGCACGAAAACGCAAGGCTAGGCAATGCACGACAATGCAAGGAAAGCTTAAAGCAAAGGAAGGCACGGTCAGGCGAGATAAGGCTAAGGCACGACAACGCAAGGCTAGGCAATGCAGGGAAGGCAAGAAAAGAGTAAAGGAATGTAAGCAAGGCAAGGAAAAGCAAGGAAAGGCAAGGGTAACGGAAGGAACGGCACGGCAAGGGGAAACAAGTCTAAGGCATGACAACGCACGCTAGGCAATGCACGGCAAGGCAAGGAAAGGGTAACGCATGCGAAAGCACGGTCAGGCGAGGCAAGGCTAAGGCACGACAACGCAAGGCTAGGCAATGCACGACAATGCAAGGAAAGCTTAAAGTAAAGGAAGGCACGGTCAGGCGAGATAAGGCTAAGGCACGACAACGCAAGGCTAGGCAATGCAGGGAAGGCAAGCAAAGTGTAACGGAAGGTAAGCAAGGCAAGGAAAAGCAAGGAAAGGCAAGGGTAACGTAAGGAACGGCACGGCAAGGGGAAACAAGTCTAAGGCACGACAACGCACGCTAGGCAATGCACGGCAAGGCAAGTAAAGGGTAACGCATGGGAAAGCACGTTCCGGGGAGGCAAGGCTAAGGCACCACAACGCAAGGCTAGGCAATGCACGGAAGGCAAGCAAAGAGTATCGGAAGGTAAGGAAGGCAAGGGAAAGCAAGGAAAGGCAAGTGTAACGGAAGGAACCGCACGGAAAGGGGAAACAAGGCTAAGGCACGACAAAGCACGCTAGGCAATGCACGGCAAGGCAAGGAAAGGGTAACGCATGGGAAAGCACGGTCAGGCGAGGCAAGGCTAAGGCATGACAACGCAAGGCTAGGCAATGCACGGAAAGCAAGCAAAGAGTAACGGAACGCAAGGAAGGCAAGGGAAAGCAAGGGAAGGCAAGCGTAACGGAAGGAACGGCACGGCAAGGGGTAACAAGGCTAAGGCACGACAACGCAGGGCTAGGCAATGCACGGCAAGGCAAGGAAATCTTAAAGCAAAGGAAGGCACGGTCAGGCGAGATAAGGCTAAGGTACGAGAACGCAAGGCTAGGCAATGGACGGAAGGCAAGCAAAGAGTAACGGAAGGTAAGGAAGGCAAGGGAAAGCAAGGAAACGAAAGTGTAACGGAAGGAACCGCACGGCAAGGGGAAACAAGGCTAAGGCACGACAACGCACGCTAGGCAATGAACGGCAAGGCAAGGAAAGGGTAACGCATGGGACAGCACGGTCAGGGGAGGCAAGGCTAAGGCATGACAACGCAAGGCTAGGCAATGCACGGAAAGCAAGCAAAGAGTAACGGAACGCAAGGAAGGCAAGGGAAAGCAGCGGAAGGCAAGGGTAACGGAAGGAACGGCAGGGCAAGGGGTAACAAGGCTACGGCACGACAACGCAAGGCTAGGCAATACACCGCAAGGCAAGGAAAGGGTAACGCAAGGGAAGGCACGGTCAGGTGAGGCAAGGCTAATGCACGACAACGCAAGGCTAGGCAGTGCACGGCAAGGCAAGGAAAGAGTAACGGAAGGAAAGGAAGGCAAGGCAAAGCCAGGCAAGGCAAGTGTAACAAAAGGCACGGCACGGCAAGGGGAAACAAGGCTAAGGCACGACAACGCACGGCTAGGCAATGCAAGGGAAGGCAAGGAAAGGGTAACGCAAGGCAAGGCACGGTGAGGCTAGGCAAGGCTAATGCACGAAAACGCAAGGCTAGGCAATGCACGACAATGCAAGGAAAGCTTAAAGCAAAGGAAGGCACGGTCAGGCGAGATAAGGCTAAGGCACGACAACGCAAGGCTAGGCAATGCAGGGAAGGCAAGCAAAGAGTAACGGAAGGTAAGCAAGGCAAGGAAAAGCAAGGAAAGGCAAGGGTAACGTAAGGAACGGCACGGCAAGGGGAAACAAGTCTAAGGCACGACAACGCACGCTAGGCAATGCACGGCAAGGCAAGTAAAGGGTAACGCATGGGAAAGCACGTTCCGGCGAGGCAAGGCTAAGGCACGACAACGCAAGGCTAGGCAATGCACGGAAGGCAAGCAAAGAGTAACGGAAGGTAAGGAAGGCAAGGGAAAGCAAGGAAAGGCAAGTGTAACGGAAGGAACCGCACGGCAAGGGGAAACAAGGCTAAGGCACGACAAAGCACGCTAGGCAATGCACGGCAAGGCAAGGAAAGGGTAACGCATGGGACAGCACGGTCAGGCGAGGCAAGGCTAAGGCATGACAACGCAAGGCTAGGCAATGCACGGAAAGCAAGCAAAGAGTAACGGAACGCAAGGAAGGCAAGGGAAAGCAAGGGAAGGCAAGGGTAACGGAAGGAACGGCACGGCAAGGGGTAACAAGGCTAAGGCACGACAACGCAAGGAAAGCTTAAAGCAAAGGAAGGCACGGTCAGGCGAGATAAGGCTAAGGCACGACAACGCAAGGCTAGGCAATGCACGGAAGGCAAGCAAAGAGTAACGGAAGGAAAGGAAGGCAAGGCAAAGCCAGGCAAGGCAAGTGTAACAAAAGGCACGGCACGGCAAGGGGAAACAAGGCTAAGGCACGACAACGCACGGCTAGGCAATGCAAGGGAAGGCAAGGAAAGGGTAACGCAAGGCAAGGCACGGTGAGCTTAGGCAAGGCTAATGCAGGAAAACGCAAGGCTTGGCAATGCACGACAATGCAAGGAAAGCTTAAAGCAAAGGAAGGCACGGTCAGGCGAGATAAGGCTAAGGCACGACAATGCAAGGCTAGGCATTGCAGGGAAGGCAAGCAAAGAGTAACGGAAAGTAAGCAAGGCAAGGAAAAGCAAGGAAAGGCAAGTGTAACGGAAGGAACCCCACGGCAAGGGGAAACAAGGCTATGGCACGACAACGCAAGCTAGGCAATGCACGGCAAGGCAAGGAAAGGGTAACGCATGGGACAGCACGGTCAGGCGAGGCAAGGCTAAGGCATGACAACGCAAGGCTAGGCAATGCACGGAAAGCAAGCAAAGAGTAACGGAACGCAAGGAAGGCAAGGGAAAGCAAGGGAAGGCAAGCGTAACGGAAGGAACGGCACGGCAAGGGGTAACAAGGCTAAGGCACGACAACGCACGGCTAGGCAATGCACGGCAAGGCAAGGAAAGAGTAACGCAAGGAAAGGCACGGTGAGGCTAGGGAAGGCTAATGCACGAAAACGCAATGCTAGGCAATGCACGACAATGCAAGGAAAGCTTAAAGCAAAGGAAGGCACGGTCAGGCGAGATAAGGCTAAGGCACGACAACGCAAGGCTAGGCAATGCAGGGAAGGCAAGGAAAGAGTAACGGAAGGTAAGCAAGGCAAGGAAAAGCAAGGAAAGGCAAGGGTAACGTAAGGAACGGCACGGCAAGGGGAAACAAGTCTAAGGCACGACAACGCACGCTAGGCAATGCACTGCAAGGCAAGTAAAGGGTAACGCATGGGAAAGCACGTTCCGGCGAGGCAAGGCTAAGGCACGACAACGCAAGGCTAGGCAATGCACGGAAGGCAAGCAAAGAGTAACGGAAGGTAAGGAAGGCAAGGGAAAGCAAGGAAAGGCAAGTGTAACGGAAGGAACCGCACGGCAAGGGGAAACAAGGCTAAGGCAGGACAACGCACGCTAGGCAATGCACGGCAAGGCAAGGAAAGGGTAACGCATGGGAAAGCTCGGTCAGGCGAGGCAAGGCTAAGGCATGACAACGCAAGGCTAGGCAATGCACGGAAAGCAAGCAAAGAGTAACGGAACGCAAGGAAGGCAAGGGAAAGCAAGGGAAGGCAAGCGTAACGGAAGGAACGGCACGGCAAGGGGTAACAAGGCTAAGGCACGACAACGCAGGGCTAGGCAATGCACGGCAAGGCAAGGAAAGCTTAAAGCAAAGGAAGGCACGGTCAGGCGAGATAAGGCTAAGGTACGAGAACGCAAGGCTAGGCAATGGACAGAAGGCAAGCAAAGAGTAACGGAAGGTAAGGAAGGCAAGGGAAAGCAAGGAAACGAAAGTGTAACGGAAGGAACCGCACGGCAAGGGGAAACAAGGCTAAGGCACGACAACGCACGCTAGGCAATGCACGGCAAGGCAAGGAAAGGGTAACGCATGGGAAAGCACGGTCAGGCGAGGCAAGGCTAAGGCATGACAACGCAAGGCTAGGCAATGCACGGAAAGCAAGCAAAGAGTAACGGAACGCAAGGAAGGCAACGGAAAGCAACGGAAGGCAAGGGTAACGGAAGGAACGGCAGGGCAAGGGGTAACAAGGCTAAGGCACGACAACGCAAGGCTAGGCAATACACCGCAAGGCAAGGAAAGGGTAACGCAAGGGAAGGCACGGTCAGGTGAGGCAAGGCTAATGCACGACAACGCAAGGCTACGCAGTGCACGGCAAGGCAAGGAAAGAGTAACGGAAGGAAAGGAAGGCAAGGCAAAGCCAGGCAAGGCAAGTGTAACAAAAGGCACGGCACGGCAAGGGGAAACAAGGCTAAGGCACGACAACGCACGGCTAGGCAATGCAAGGGAAGGCAAGGAAAGGGTAACGCAAGGCAAGGCACGGTGAGGCTAGGCAAGGCTAATGC
The DNA here is from genome assembly GCF_037893015.1 of Macrotis lagotis. Taxonomy (NCBI): domain Eukaryota; kingdom Metazoa; phylum Chordata; class Mammalia; order Peramelemorphia; family Peramelidae; genus Macrotis; species Macrotis lagotis. Next base: position 105,579 of record NW_027421993.1, read on the forward strand.
ACGAAAACGCAAGGCTAGGCAATGCACGACAATGCAAGGAAAGCTTAAAGCAAAGGAAGGCACGGTCAGGCGAGATAAGGCTAAGGCACGACAACGCAAGGCTAGGCAATGCAGGGAAGGCAAGAAAAGAGTAAAGGAATGTAAGCAAGGCAAGGAAAAGCAAGGAAAGGCAAGGGTAACGGAAGGAACGGCACGGCAAGGGGAAACAAGTCTAAGGCATGACAACGCACGCTAGGCAATGCACGGCAAGGCAAGGAAAGGGTAACGCATGCGAAAGCACGGTCAGGCGAGGCAAGGCTAAGGCACGACAACGCAAGGCTAGGCAATGCACGACAATGCAAGGAAACCTTAAAGTAAAGGAAGGCACGGTCAGGCGAGATAAGGCTAAGGCACGACAACGCAAGGCTAGGCAATGCAGGGAAGGCAAGCAAAGTGTAACGGAAGGTAAGCAAGGCAAGGAAAAGCAAGGAAAGGCAAGGGTAACGTAAGGAACGGCACGGCAAGGGGAAACAAGTCTAAGGCACGACAACGCACGCTAGGCAATGCACGGCAAGGCAAGTAAAGGGTAACGCATGGGAAAGCACGTTCCGGGGAGGCAAGGCTAAGGCACGACAACGCAAGGCTAGGCAATGCACGGAAGGCAAGCAAAGAGTATCGGAAGGTAAGGAAGGCAAGGGAAAGCAAGGAAAGGCAAGTGTAACGGAAGGAACCGCACGGCAAGGGGAAACAAGGCTAAGGCACGACAAAGCACGCTAGGCAATGCACGGCAAGGCAAGGAAAGGGTAACGCATGGGAAAGCACGGTCAGGCGAGGCAAGGCTAAGGCATGACAACGCAAGGCTAGGCAATGCACGGAAAGCAAGCAAAGAGTAACGGAACGCAAGGAAGGCAAGGGAAAGCAAGGGAAGGCAAGCGTAACGGAAGGAACGGCACGGCAAGGGGTAACAAGGCTAAGGCACGACAACGCAGGGCTAGGCAATGCACGGCAAGGCAAGGAAAGCTTAAAGCAAAGGAAGGCACGGTCAGGCGAGATAAGGCTAAGGTACGAGAACGCAAGGCTAGGCAATGGACGGAAGGCAAGCAAAGAGTAACGGAAGGTAAGGAAGGCAAGGGAAAGCAAGGAAACGAAAGTGTAACGGAAGGAACCGCACGGCAAGGGGAAACAAGGCTAAGGCACGACAACGCACGCTAGGCAATGAACGGCAAGGCAAGGAAAGGGTAACGCATGGGACAGCACGGTCAGGGGAGGCAAGGCTAAGGCATGACAACGCAAGGCTAGGCAATGCACGGAAAGCAAGCAAAGAGTAACGGAACGCAAGGAAGGCAAGGGAAAGCAGCGGAAGGCAAGGGTAACGGAAGGAACGGCACGGCAAGGGGTAACAAGGCTAAGGCACGACAACGCAAGGCTAGGCAATACACCGCAAGGCAAGGAAAGGGTAACGCAAGGGAAGGCACGGTCAGGTGAGGCAAGGCTAATGCACGACAACGCAAGGCTAGGCAATGCAAGGGAAGGCAAGGAAAGGGTAACGCAAGGCAAGGCACGGTGAGCTTAGGCAAGGCTAATGCAGGAAAACGCAAGGCTTGGCAATGCACGGCAAGGCAAGGAAAGAGTAACGGAAGGAAAGGAAGGCAAGGCAAAGCCAGGCAAGGCAAGTGTAACAAAAGGCACGCCACGGCAAGGGGAAACAAGGCTAAGGCACGACAACGCAAGGCTGGGCAATGCACGACAATGCAAGGAAAGCTTAAAGCAAAGGAAGGCACGGTCCGGCGAGATAAGCCTAAGGCACGACAACGCAAGGCTAGGCAATGCAGGGAAGGCAAGCAAAGAGTAACGGAAGGTAAGGAAGGCAAGTGAAAGCAAGGAAAGGCAAGTGTAACGGAAGGAACGGCACGGCAAGGGGAAACAAGGCTAAGGCACGACAACGCACGCTAGGCAATGCACGGCAAGGCAAGGAAAGGGTAACGCATGGGAAAGCACGGTCAGGCGGGGCAAGGCTAAGGCATGAGAACGCAAGGCTAGGCAATGTACGGAAAGCAAGCAAAGAGTAACGGAACGCAAGGAAGGCAAGGGAAAGCAGCGGAAGGCAAGGGTAACGGAAGGAACGGCAGGGCAAGGGGTAACAAGGCTAAGGCACGACAACGCAAGGCTAGCAATACACCGCAAGGCAAGGAAAGGGTAACGCAAGGGAAGGCACGGTCAGGTGAGGCAAGGCTAATGCACGACAACGCAAGGCTAGGCAGTGCACGGCAAGGCAAGGAAAGAGTAAAGGAAGGAAAGGAAGGCAAGGCAAAGCCAGGCAAGGCAAGTGTAACAAAAGGCACGGCACGGCAAGAGGAAACAAGGCTAAGGCACGACAACGCACGGCTAGGCAATGCAAGGGAAGGCAAGGAAAGGGTAACGCAAGGCAAGGCACGGTGAGGCTAGGCAAGGCTAATGCACGAAAACGCAAGGCTAGGCAATGCACGACAATGCAAGGAAAGCTTAAAGCAAAGGAAGGTACGGTCAGGCGAGATAAGGCTAAGGCACGACAACGCAAGGCTAGGCAATGCAGGAAAGGCAAGCAAAGAGTAAAGGAATGTAAGCAAGGCAAGGAAAAGCAAGGAAAGGCAAGGGTAACGGAAGGAACGGCACGGCAAGGGAAAACAAGTCTAATGCATGACAACGCACGCTAGGCAATGCACGGCAAGGCAAGGAAAGGGTAACGCATGCGAAAGCACGGTCAGGCGAGGCAAGGCTAAGGCACGACAACGCAAGGCTAGGCAATGCACGACAATGCAAGGAAAGAGTAACGGAAGGTAAGGAAGGCAAGGGAAAGGAAGGAAAGGCAAGTGTAACGGAAGGAACCGCACGGCAAGGGGAAACAAGGCTAAGGCAGGACAACGCACGTTAGGCAATGCACGGCAAGGCAAGGAAAGGGTAACGCATGGGAAAGCACGGTCAGGCGAGGCAAGGCTAAGGCATGACAACGCAAGGCTAGGCAATGCACGGAAAGCAAGCAAAGAGTAACGGAACGCAAGGAAGGCAAGGGAAAGCAAGGGAAGGCAAGCGTAACGGAAGGAACGGCACGGCAAGGGGTAACAAGGCTAAGGCACGACAACGAAGGGTTAGGCAATGCACGGCAAGGCAAGGAAAGCTTAAAGCAAAGGAAGGCACGGTCAGGCGAGATAAGGCTAAGGCACGACAACGCAAGGCTAGGCAATGGACGGAAGGCAAGCAAAGAGTAACGGAAGGTAAGGAAGGCAAGGGAAAGCAAGGAAAGGAAAGTGTAACGGAAGGAACCGCACGGCAAGAGGAAACAAGGCTAAGGTACGACAACGCACGCTAGGCAATGCACGGCAAGGCAAGGAAAGGGTAACGCATGGGAAAGCACGGTCAGGCGAGGCAAGGCTAAGGCCTGACAACGCAAGGCTACGCAATGCACGGGAAGCAAGCAAAGAGTAACGGAACGCAAGGAAGGCAAGGGAATGCAACGGAAGGCAAGGGTAACGGAAGGAACTGCACGGCAAGGGGTAACAAGGCTAAGGCACGACAACGCAGGGCTAGGCAATGCACCGCAAGGCAAGGAAAGGGTAACGCAAGGGAAGACACGGTCAGGTGAGGCAAGGCTAAGGCATGAGAACGCAAGGCTAGGCAATGTACGGAAAGCAAGCAAAGAGTAACGGAACGCAAGGAAGGGAAGGGAAATCAAGGGAAGGCAAGTGTAACGGAAGGAACGGCAGGGCAAGGGGTAACAAGGCTAAGGCACGACAACGCAGGGCTAGGCAATGCACCGCAAGGCAAGGAAAGGGTAACGCAAGGGAAGGCACGGTCAGGTGAGGCAAGGCTAATGCACGACAACGCAAGGCTAGGCAGTGCACGGCAAGGCAAGGAAAGAGTAACGGAAGGAAAGGAAGGCAAGGCAAAGCCAGGCAAGGCAAGTGTAACAAAAGGCACGGCACGGCAAGGGGAAACAAGGCTAAGGCACGACAACGCACGGCTAGGCAATGCAAGGGAAGGCAAGGAAAGGGTAACGCAAGGCAAGGCACGGTGAGCTTAGGCAAGGCTAATGCACGAAAACGCAAGGCTTGGCAATGCACGACAATGCAAGGAAAGCTTAAAGCAAAGGAAGGCACGGTCAGGCGAGATAAGGCTAAGGCACGACAACGCAAGGCTAGGCAATGCAGGGAAGGCAAGCAAAGAGTAAAGGAATGTAAGCAAGGCAAGGAAAAGCAAGGAAAGGAAAGGGTAACGGAAGGAACGGCACGGCAAGGGGAAACAAGTCTAAGGCATGACAACGCACGCTAGGCAATGCACGGCAAGGCAAGGAAAGGGTAACGCATGCGAAAGCACGGTCAGGCGAGGCAAGGCTAAGGCACGACAACGCAAGGCTAGGCAATGCACGACAATGCAAGGAAACCTTAAAGTAAAGGAAGGCACGGTCAGGCGAGATAAGGCTAAGGCACGACAACGCAAGGCTAGGCAATGCAGGGAAGGCAAGCAAAGAGTAACGGAAGGTAAGCAAGGCAAGGAAAAGCAAGGAAAGGCAAGGGTAACGTAAGGAACGGCACGGCAAGGGGAAACAAGTCTAAGGCACGACAACGCACGCTAGGCAATGCACGGCAAGGCAAGTAAAGGGTAACGCATGGGAAAGCACGTTCCGGCGAGGCAAGGCTAAGGCACGACAACGCAAGGCTAGGCAATGCACGGAAGGCAAGCAAAGAGTAACGGAAGGTAAGGAAGGCAAGGGAAAGCAAAGAAAGGCAAGTGTAACGGAAGGAACCGCACGGCAAGGGGAAACAAGGCTAAGGCACGACAAAGCACGCTAGGCAATGCACGGCAAGGCAAGGAAAGGGTAACGCATGGGACAGCACGGTCAGGCGAGGCAAGGCTAAGGCATGACAACGCAAGGCTAGGCAATGCACGGAAAGCAAGCAAAGAGTAACGGAACGTAAGGAAGGCAAGGGAAAGCAAGGGAAGGCAAGCGTAACGGAAGGAACGGCACGGCAAGGGGTAACAAGGCTAAGGCACGACAACGCAGGGCTAGGCAATGCACGGCAAGGCAAGGAAAGCTTAAAGCAAAGGAAGGCACGGTCAGGCGAGATAAGGCTAAGGCACGACAACGCAAGGCTAGGCAATGGACGGAAGGCAAGCAAAGAGTAACGGAAGGTAAGGAAGGCAAGGGAAAGCAAGGAAAGGAAAGTGTAACGGAAGGAACCGCACGGCAAGAGGAAACAAGGCTAAGGCACGACAACGCACGCTAGGCAATGTACGGCAAGGCAAGGAAAGGGTAACGCATGGGAAAGCACGGTCAGGCGAGGCAAAGCTAAGGCACGACAACGCAAGGCTAGGCAATGCACGGAAAGCAAGCAAAGAGTAACGGAAAGCAAGGAAGGCAAGGGAATGCAACGGAAGGCAAGGGTAACGGAAGGAATTGCACGCAAGGGGTAACAAGGCTAAGGCACGACAACGCAGGGCTAGGCAATGCACGGCAAGGCAAGGAAAGGGTAACGCAAGGGAAGGCACGGTCAGGTGAGGCAAGGCTAATGCACGACAACGCAAGGCTAGGCAGTGCACGGCAAGGCAAGGAAAGAGTAACGGAAGGAAAGGAAGGCAAGGCAAAGCCAGGCAAGGCAAGTGTAACAAAAGGCACGGCACGGCAAGGGGAAACAAGGCTAAGGCACGACAACGCACGGCTAGGCAATGCAAGGGAAGGCAAGGAAAGGGTAAGGCAAGGCAAGACACGGTGAGTCTAGGCAAGGCTAATGCACGAAAACGGAAGGCTAGGCAATGCACGACAATGCAAGGAAAGCTTAAAGCAAAGGAAGGCACGGTCAGGCGAGATAAGGCTAAGGCACGACAACGCAAGGCTAGGCAATGCAGGGAAGGCAAGCAAAGAGTAACGGAAGGTAAGGAAGGCAAGGGAAAGCAAGGAAAGGCAAGTGTAACGGAAGGAACCGCACGGCAAGGGGAAACAAGGCTAAGGCACGACAAAGCACGCTAGGCAATGCACGGCAAGGCAAGGAAAGGGTAACGCATGGGACAGCACGGTCAGGCGAGGCAAGGCTAAGGCATGACAACGCAAGGCTAGGCAATGCACGGAAAGCAAGCAAAGAGTAACGGAACGCAAGGAAGGCAAGGGAAAGCAAGGGAAGGCAAGCGTAACGGAAGGAACGGCACGGCAAGGGGTAACAAGGCTAAGGCACGACAACGCAGGGCTAGGCAATGCACGGCAAGGCAAGGAAAGCTTAAAGCAAAGGAAGGCACGGTCAGTCGAGATAAGGCTAAGGCACGACAACGCAAGGCTAGGCAATGGACGGAAGGCAAGCAAAGAGTAACAGAAGGAAAGGAAGGCAAGGCAAAGCCAGGCAAGGCAAGTGTAACAAAAGGCACGGCACGGCAAGGGGAAACAAGGCTAAGGCACGACAACGGACGCTAGGCAATGTACGGCAAGGCAAGGAAAGGGTAACGCATGGGAAAGCACGGTCAGGCGAGGCAAGGCTAAGGCACGACAACGCAAGGCTAGGCAATGCACGGAAGGCAAGCAAAGAGTAACGGAAGATAAGGAAGGCAAGGGAAAGCAAGGAAAGGCAAGTGCAACGGAAGGAACGGCACGGCAAGGGAAAACAAGGCTAAGGCACGACAACGCACGCTAGGCAATGCACGGCAGGGCAAGAAAAGGGTAACGCATGGGAAAGCACAGTCAGGCGAGGCAAGGCTAAGGCATGACAACGCAAGGCTACGCAATGCACGGAAAGCAAGCAAAGAGTAACGGAACGCAAGGAAGGCAAGGGAATGCAACGGAAGGCAAGGGTAACGGAAGGAATTGCACGCAAGGGGTAACAAGGCTAAGGCACGACAACGCAGGGCTAGGCAATGCACGGCAAGGCAAGGAAAGGGTAACGCAAGGGAAGGCACGGTCAGGTGAGGCAAGGATAAGGCACGACAACACAAGGCTAGGCAATGCCCGGAAGGCAAGCAAAGAGTAACGGAAGGTAAGGAAGGCAAGGGAAAGCCAGGCAAGGCAAGTGTAACAAAAGCCACGGCACCGCAAGGGGAAACAAGGCTAAGGCACGACAACGCACGCTAGGCAATGCACGGCAAGGCAAGGAAATGGTAACGCATGGGAAAGCACGGTCAGGCGAGGCAAGGCTAAGGCATGACAACGCAAGGCTACGCAATGCACGGGAAGCAAGCAAAGAGTAACGGAACGCAAGGAAGGCAAGGGAATGCAACGGAAGACAAGGGTAACGGAAGGAACTGCACGGCAAGGGGTAACAAGGCTAAGGCACGACAACGCAGGGCTAGGCAATGCACCGCAAGGCAAGGAAAGGGTAACGCAAGGGAAGGCACGGTCAGGTGAGGCAAGGCTAAGGCATGAGAACGCAAGGCTAGGCAGTGCACGGCAAGGCAAGGAAAGAGTAACGGAAGGAAAGGAAGGCAAGGCAAAGCCAGGCAAGGCAAGTGTAACAAAAGGCACGGCACGGCAAGGGGAAACAAGGCTAAGGCACGACAATGCACGGCTAGGCAATGCAAGGGAAGGCAAGGAAAGGGTAACGCAAGGCAAGGCACGGTGAGCTTAGGCAAGGCTAATGCACGAAAACGCAAGGCTTGTCAATGTACGACAATGCAAGGAAAGCTTAAAGCAAAGGAAGGCACGGTCAGGCGAGATAAGGCTAAGGCACGACAACGCAAGGCTAGGCAATGCAGGGAAGGCAAGCAAAGAGTAACGGAAGGTAAGCAAGGCAAGGAAAAGCAAGGAAAGGCAAGGGTAACGTAAGGAACGGCACGGCAAGGGGAAACAAGTCTAAGGCACGACAACGCACGCTAGGCAATGCACGGCAAGGCAAGTAAAGGGTAACGCATGGGAAAGCACGTTCCGGCGAGGCAAGGCTAAGGCACGACAACGCAAGGCTAGGCAATGCACGGAAGGCAAGCAAAGAGTAACGGAAGGTAAGGAAGGCAAGGGAAAGCAAGGAAAGGCAAGGGTAACGGAAGGAACCGCACGGCAAGGGGAAACAAGGCTAAGGCACGACAAAGCACGCTAGGCAATGCACGGCAAGGCAAGGAAAGGGTAACGCATGGGACAGCACGGTCAGGCGAGGCAAGGCTAAGGCATGACAACGCAAGGCTAGGCAATGCACGGAAAGCAAGCAAAGAGTAACGGAACGCAAGGAAGGCAAGGGAAAGCAAGGGAAGGCAAGCGTAACGGAAGGAACGGCACGGCAACGGGTAACAAGGCTAAGGCACGACAACGCAGGGCTAGGCAATGCACGGCAAGGCAAGGAAAGCTTAAAGCAAAGGAAGGCACGGTCAGGCGAGATAAGGCTAAGGCACGAGAACGCAAGGCTAGGCAATGGACGGAAGGCAAGCAAAGAGTAACGGAAGGTAAGGAAGGCAAGGCAAAGCCAGGCAAGGCAAGTGTAACAAAAGGCACGGCACGGCAAGGGGAAACAAGGCTAAGGCACGACAACGCACGGCTAGGCAATGAAGGGAAGGCAAGGAAAGGGTAACGCAAGGCAAGGCACGGTGAGGCTAAGCAAGGCTAATGCACGAAAACGCAAGGCTAATGCACGACAACGCAAGGCTAGGCAATGCACGACAATGCAAGGAAAGCTTAAAGCAAAGGAAGGCACGGTCAGGCGAGATAAGGTTAAGGCACGACAACGCAAGGCTACGCAATGCCCGGAAAGCAAGCAAAGAGTAACGGAACGCAAGGAAGGCAAGGGAATGCAACGGAAGGCAAGGGTAACGGAAGGAATTGCACGCAAGGGGAAACAAGTCTAAGGCACGACAACGCACGCCTAGGCAATGCACGGCAAGGCAAGGAAAGAGTAACGCAAGGAAAGGCACGGTGAGGCTAGGGAAGGCTAATGCACGAAAACGCAAAGCTAGGCAATGCACGACAATTCAAGGAAAGCTTAAAGCAAAGGAAGGCACGGTCAGGCGAGATAAGGCTAAGGCACGACAACGCAAGGCTAGGCAATGCAGGGAAGGCAAGGAAAGAGTAACGGAAGGTAAGCAAGTCAAGGAAAAGCAAGGAAAGGCAAGGGTAACGTAAGGAACGGCACGGCAAGGGGAAACAAGTCTAAGGCACGACAACGCACGCTAGGCAATGCACTGCAAGGCAAGTAAAGGGTAACGCATGGGAAAGCACGTTCCGGCGAGGCAAGGCTAAGGCACGACAACGCAAGGCTAGGCAATGCACGGAAGGCAAGCAAAGAGTAACGGAAGGTAAGGAAGGCAAGGGAAAGCAAGGAAAGGCAAGTGTAACGGAAGGAACCGCACGGCAAGGGGAAACAAGGCTAAGGCAGGACAACGCACGCTAGGCAATGCACGGCAAGGCAAGGAAAGCTTAAAGCAAAGGAAGGCACGGTCAGGCGAGATAAGGCTAAGGTACGAGAACGCAAGGCTAGGCAATGGACAGAAGGCAAGCAAAGAGTAACGGAAGGTAAGGAAGGCAAGGGAAAGCAAGGAAACGAAAGTGTAACGGAAGGAACCGCACGGCAAGGGGAAACAAGGCTAAGGCACGACAACGCACGCTAGGCAATGCACGGCAAGGCAAGGAAAGGGTAACGCATGGGAAAGCACGGTCAGGGGAGGCAAGGCTAAGGCATGACAACGCAAGGCTAGGCAATGGACAGAAGGCAAGCAAAGAGTAACGGAACGCAAGGAAGGCAAGGGAAAGCAACGGAAGGCAAGGGTAACGGAAGGAACGGCAGGGCAAGGGGTAACAAGGCTAAGGCACGACAACGCAAGGCTAGGCAATACACCGCAAGGCAAGGAAAGGGTAACGCAAGGGAAGGCACGGTCAGGTGAGGCAAGGCTAATGCACGACAACGCAAGGCTAGGCAGTGCACGGCAAGGCAAGGAAAGAGTAACGGAAGGAAAGGAAGGCAAGGCAAAGCCAGGCAAGGCAAGTGTAACAAAAGGCACGGCACGGCAAGGGGAAACAAGGCTAAGGCACGACAACGCACGGCTAGGCAATGCAAGGGAAGGCAAGGAAAGGGTAACGCAAGGCAAGGCACGGTGAGCTTAGGCAAGGCTAATGCACGAAAACGCAAGGCTTGGCAATGCACGACAATGCAAGGAAAGCTTAAAGCAAAGGAAGGCACGGTTAGGCGAGATAAGGCTAAGGCACGACAACGCAAGGCTAGGCATTGCAGGGAAGGCAAGCAAAGAGTAACGGAAGGTAAGCAAGGCAAGGAAAAGCAAGGAAAGGCAAGTGTAACGGAAGGAACCGCACGGCAAGGGGAAACAAGGCTATGGCACGACAACGCACGCTAGGCAATGCACGGCAAGGCAAGGAAAGGGTAACGCATGGGAAAGCACGGTCAGGCGAGGCAAGGCTAAGGCATGACAACGCAAGGCTAGGCAATGCACGGAAAGCAAGCAAAGAGTAACGGAACGCAAGGAAGGCAAGGGAAAGCAAGGGAAGGCAAGCGTAACGGAAGGAAAGGCACGGCAAGGGGTAACAAGGCTAAGGCACGACAACGCAGGGCTAGGCAATGCAGGGAAGGCAAGCAAAGAGTAAAGGAATGTAAGCAAGGCAAGGAAAAGCAAGGAAAGGCAAGGGTAACGGAAGGAACGGCACGGCAAGGGGAAACAAGTCTAAGGCATGACAACGCACGCTAGGCAATGCACGGCAAGGCAAGGAAAGGGTAACGCATGCGAAAGCACGGTCAGGCGAGGCAAGGCTAAGGCACGACAACGCAAGGCTAGGCAATGCACGACAATGCAAGGAAAGCTTAAAGTAAAGAAAGGCACGGTCAGGCGAGATAAGGCTAAGGCACGACAACGCAAGGCTAGGCAATGCACGGCAAGGCAAGGAAAGGGTAACGCATGGGAAAGCACGGTCAGGCGAGGCAAGGCTAAGGCATGACAACGCAAGGCTAGGCAATGCACGGAAAGCAAGCAAAGAGTAACGGAACGCAAGGAAGGCAAGGGAAAGCAAGGGAAGGCAAGCGTAACGGAAGGAACGGCACGGCAAGGGGTAACAAGGCTAAGGCACGACAACGCAGGGCTAGGCAATGCACGGCAAGGCAAGGAAAGCTTAAAGCAAAGGAAGGCACGGTCAGGCGAGATAAGGTAAGGTACGAGAACGCAAGGCTAGGCAATGGACGGAAGGCAAGCAAAGAGTAACGGAAGGTAAGGAAGGCAAGGGAAAGCAAGGAAACGAAAGTGTAACGGAAGGAACCGCGCGGCAAGGGGAAACAAGGCTAAGGCACGACAACGCACGCTAGGCAATGAACGGCAAGGCAAGGAAAGGGTAACGCATGGGAAAGCACGGTCAGGCGAGGCAAGGCTAAGGCATGACAACGCAAGGCTAGGCAATGCACGGAAAGCAAGCAAAGAGTAACGGAACGCAAGGAAGGCAAGGGAAAGCAGCGGAAGGCAAGGGTAACGGAAGGAACGGCAGGGCAAGGGGTAACAAGGCTAAGGCACGACAACGCAAGGCTAGGCAATACACCGCAAGGCAAGGAAAGGGTAACGCAAGGGAAGGCACGGTCAGGTGAGGCAAGGCTAATGCACGACAACGCAAGGCTAGGCAGTGCACGGCAAGGCAAGGAAAGAGTAACGGAAGGAAAGGAAGGCAAGGCAAAGCCAGGCAAGGCAAGTGTAACAAAAGGCACGGCACGGCAAGGGGAAACAAGGCTAAGGCACGACAACGCACGGCTAGGCAATGCAAGGGAAGGCAAGGAAAGGGTAACGCAAGGCAAGGCACGGTGAGGCTAGGCAAGGCTAATGCACGAAAACGCAAGGCTAGGCAATGCACGACAATGCAAGGAAAGCTTAAAGCAAAGGAAGGCACGGTCAGGCGAGATAAGGCTAAGGCACGACAACGCACGGCTAGGCAATGCAGGGAAGGCAAGAAAAGAGTAAAGGAATGTAAGCAAGGCAAGGAAAAGCAAGGAAAGGCAAGGGTAACGGAAGGAACGGCACGGCAAGGGGAAACAAGTCTAAGGCATGACAACGCACGCTAGGCAATGCACGGCAAGGCAAGGAAAGGGTAACGCATGCGAAAGCACGGTCAGGCGAGGCAAGGCTAAGGCACGACAACGCAAGGCTTGGCAATGCACGACAATGCAAGGAAAGCTTAAAGCAAAGGAAGGCACGGTCAGGCGAGATAAGGCTAAGGCACGACAACGCACGGCTAGGCAATGCAAGGGAAGGCAAGGAAAGGGTAACGCAAGGCAAGGCACGGTGAGCTTAGGCAAGGCTAATGCACGAAAACGCAAGGCTTGTCAATGCACGACAATGCAAGGAAAGCTTAAAGTAAAGGAAGGCACGGTCAGGCGAGATAAGGTTAAGGCACGACAACGCAAGGCTAGGCAATGCAGGGAAGGCAAGCAAAGTGTAACGGAAGGTAAGCAAGGCAAGGAAAAGCAAGGAAAGGCAAGTGTAACGGAAGGAACCGCACGGCAAGGGGAAACAAGGCTATGGCACGACAACGCACGCTAGGCAATGCACGGCAAGGCAAGGAAAGGGTAACGCATGGGAAAGCACGGTCAGGCGAGGCAAGGCTAAGGCATGACAACGCAAGGCTAGGCAATGCACGGAAAGCAAGCAAAGAGTAACGGAACGCAAGGAAGGCAAGGGAAAGCAAGGGAAGGCAAGCGTAACGGAAGGAAAGGCACGGCAAGGGGTAACAAGGCTAAGGCACGACAACGCAGGGCTAGGCAATGCAGGGAAGGCAAGCAAAGAGTAAAGGAATGTAAGCAAGGCAAGGAAAAGCAAGGAAAGGCAAGGGTAACGGAAGGAACGGCACGGCAAGGGGAAACAAGTTTAAGGCATGACAACGCACGCTAGGCAATGCACGGCAAGGCAAGGAAAGGGTAACGCATGCGAAAGCACGGTCAGGCGAGGCAAGGCTAAGGCACGACAACGCAAGGCTAGGCAATGCACGACAATGCAAGGAAAGCTTAAAGTAAAGAAAGGCACGGTCAGGCGAGATAAGGCTAAGGCACGACAACGCAAGGCTAGGCAATGCACGGCAAGGCAAGGAAAGGGTAACGCATGGGAAAGCACGGTCAGGCGAGGCAAGGCTAAGGCACGACAACGCAAGGCTAGGCAATGCACGGAAGGCAAGCAAAGAGTAACGGAAGATAAGGAAGGCAAGGGAAAGCAAGGAAAGGCAAGTGCAACGGAAGGAACGGCACGGCAAGGGAAAACAAGGCTAAGGCACGACAACGCACGCTAGGCAATGCACGGCAGGGCAAGAAAAGGGTAACGCATGGGAAAGCACAGTCAGGCGAGGCAAGGCTAAGGCATGACAACGCAAGGCTACGCAATGCACGGAAAGCAAGCAAAGAGTAACGGAACGCAAGGAAGGCAAGGGAATGCAACGGAAGGCAAGGGTAACGGAAGGAATTGCACGCAAGGGGTAACAAGGCTAAGGCACGACAACGCAGGGCTAGGCAATGCACGGCAAGGCAAGGAAAGGGTAACGCAAGGGAAGGCACGGTCAGGTGAGGCAAGGATAAGGCACGACAACACAAGGCTAGGCAATGCCCGGAAGGCAAGCAAAGAGTAACGGAAGGTAAGGAAGGCAAGGGAAAGCCAGGCAAGGCAAGTGTAACAAAAGCCACGGCACCGCAAGGGGAAACAAGGCTAAGGCACGACAACGCACGCTAGGCAATGCACGGCAAGGCAAGGAAAGGGTAACGCATGGGAAAGCACGGTCAGGCGAGGCAAGGCTAAGGCATGACAACGCAAGGCTAGGCAATGCACGGAAACAAGCAAAGAGTAACGGAACGCAAGGAAGGCAAGGGAATGCAACGGAAGGCAAGGGTAACGGAAGGAACTGCACGGCAAGGGGTAACAAGGCTAAGGCACGACAACGCAGGCTAGGCAATGCACCGCAAGGCAAGGAAAGGGTAACGCAAGGGAAGGCACGGTCAGGTGAGGCAAGGCTAAGGCATGAGAACGCAAGGCTAGGCAGTGCACGGCAAGGCAAGGAAAGAGTAACGGAAGGAAAGGAAGGCAAGGCAAAGCCAGGCAAGGCAAGTGTAACAAAAGGCACGGCACGGCAAGGGGAAACAAGGCTAAGGCACGACAACGCACGGCTAGGCAATGCAAGGGAAGGCAAGGAAAGGGTAACGCAAGGCAAGGCACGGTGAGCTTAGGCAAGGCTAATGCACGAAAACGCAAGGCTTGTCAATGCACGACAATGCAAGGAAAGCTTAAAGCAAAGGAAGGCACGGATAGGCGAGATAAGGCTAAGGCACGACAACGCAGGGCTAGGCAATGCAGGGAAGGCAAGCAAAGAGTAAAGGAATGTAAGCAAGGCAAGGAAAAGCAAGGAAAGGCAAGGGTAACGGAAGGAACGGCACGGCAAGGGGAAACAAGTCTAAGGCATGACAACGCACGCTAGGCAATGCACGGCAAGGCAAGGAAAGGGTAACGCATGCGAAAGCACGGTCAGGCGAGGCAAGGCTAAGGCACGACAACGCAAGGCTAGGCAATGCACGACAATGCAAGGAAAGCTTAAAGTAAAGGAAGGCACGGTCAGGCGAGATAAGGCTAAGGCACGACAATGCAAGGCTACGCAATGCAGGGAAGGCAAGCAAAGAGCAACGGAAGGTAAGCAAGGCAAGGAAAAGCAAGGAAAGGCAAGGGTAACGTAAGGAACGGCACGGCAAGGGGAAACAAGTCTAAGGCACGACAACGCACGCTAGGCAATGCACGGCAAGGCAAGTAAAGGGTAACGCATGGGAAAGCACGTTCCGGCGAGGCAAGGCTAAGGCACGACAACGCAAGGCTAGGCAATCCACGGAAGGCAAGCAAAGAGTAACGGAAGGTAAGGAAGGCAAGGGAAAGCAAGGAAAGGCAAGTGTAACGGAAGGAACCGCACGGCAAGGGGAAACAAGGCTAAGGCACGACAAAGCACGCTAGGCAATGCACGGCAAGGCAAGGAAAAGGTAACGCATGGGACAGCACGGTCAGGCGAGGCAAGGCTAAGGCATGACAACGCAAGGCTAGGCAATGCACGGAAAGCAAGCAAAGAGTAACGGAACGCAAGGAAGGTAAGGGAAAGCAAGGGAAGGCAAGCGTAACGGAAGGAACGGCACGGCAAGGGGTAACAAGGCTAAGGCACGACAACGCAGGGCTAGGCAATGCACGGCAAGGCAAGGAAAGCTTAAAGCAAAGGAAGGCACGGTCAGGCGAGATAAGGCTAAGGCACGAGAACGCAAGGCTAGGCAATGGACGGAAGGCAAGCAAAGAGTAACGGAAGGTAAGGAAGGCAAGGCAAAGCCAGGCAAGGCAAGTGTAACAAAAGGCACGGCACGGCAAGGGGAAACAAGGCAAAGGCACGACAACGCACGGCTAGGCAATGAAGGGAAGGCAAGGAAAGGGTAACGCAAGGCAAGGCACGGTGAGGCTAAGCAAGGCTAATGCACGAAAACGCAAGGCTAGGCAATGCACGACAATGCAAGGAAAGCTTAAAGCAAAGGAAGGCACGGTCAGGCGAGATAAGGTTAAGGCACGACAACGCAAGGCTACGCAATGCCCGGAAAGCAAGCAAAGAGTAACGGAACGCAAGGAAGGCAAGGGAATGCAACGGAAGGCAAGGGTAACGGAAGGAATTGCACGCAAGGGGAAACAAGGCTAAGGCACGACAACGCACGCCTAGGCAATGCACGGCAAGGCAAGGAAAGAGTAACGCAAGGAAAGGCACGGTGAGGCTAGGGAAGGCTAATGCACGAAAACGCAAAGCTAGGCAATGCACGACAATTCAAGGAAAGCTTAAAGCAAAGGAAGGCACGGTCAGGCGAGATAAGGCTAAGGCACGACAACGCAAGGCTAGGCAATGCAGGGAAGGCAAGGAAAGAGTAACGGAAGGTAAGCAAGTCAAGGAAAAGCAAGGAAAGGCAAGGGTAACGTAAGGAACGGCACGGCAAGGGGAAACAAGTCTAAGGCACGACAACGCACGCTAGGCAATGCACTGCAAGGCAAGTAAAGGCTAACGCATGGGAAAGCACGTTCCGGCGAGGCAAGGCTAAGGCACGACAACGCAAGGCTAGGCAATGCACGGAAGGCAAGCAAAGAGTAACGGAAGGTAAGGAAGGCAAGGGAAAGCAAGGAAAGGCAAGTGTAACGGAAGGAACCGCACGGCAAGGGGAAACAAGGCTAAGGCAGGACAACGCACGCTAGGCAATGCACGGCAAGGCAAGGAAAGAGTAACGGAACGCAAGGAAGGCAAGGGAAAGCAAGGGAAGGCAAGCGTAACGGAAGGAAAGGCACGGCAAGGGGTAACAAGGCTAAGGCACGACAACGCAGGGCTAGGCAATGCAGGGAAGGCAAGCAAAGAGTAAAGGAATGTAAGCAAGGCAAGGAAAAGCAAGGAAAGGCAAGGGTAACGGAAGGAACGGCACGGCAAGGGGAAACAAGTCTAAGGCATGACAACGCACGCTAGGCAATGCACGGCAAGGCAAGGAAAGGGTAACGCATGCGAAAGCACGGTCAGGCGAGGCAAGGCTAAGGCACGACAACGCAAGGCTAGGCAATGCACGACAATGCAAGGAAAGCTTAAAGTAAAGAAAGGCACGGTCAGGCGAGATAAGGCTAAGGCACGACAACGCAAGGCTAGGCAATGCAGGGAAGGCAAGCAAAGAGTAACGGAAGGTAAGCAAGGCAAGGAAAAGCAAGGAAAGGCAAGGGTAACGTAAGGAACGGCACGGCAAGGGGAAACAAGTCTAAGGCACGACAACGCACGCTAGGCAATGTACGGCAAGGCAAGTAAAGGGTAACGCATGGGAAAGCACGTTCCGGCGAGGCAAGGCTAAGGCACGACAACGCAAGGCTAGGCAATGCACGGAAGGCAAGCAAAGAGTAACGGAAGGTAAGGAAGGCAAGGGACAGCAAGGAGAGGCAAGTGTAACGGAAGGAACCGCACGGCAAGGGGAAACAAGGCTAAGGCAGGACAACGCACGCTAGGCAATGCACGGCAAGGCAAGGAAAGGGAAACGCATGGGAAAGCACGGTCAGGCGAGGCAAGGCTAAGGCATGACAACGCAAGGCTAGGCAATGCACGGAAAGCAAGCAAAGAGTAACGGAACGCAAGGAAGGCAAGGGAAAGCAAGGGAAGGCAAGCGTAACGGAAGGAACGGCACGGCAAGGGGTAACAAGGCTAAGGCACGACAACGCAGGGCTAGGCAATGCACGGCAAGGCAAGGAAAGCTTAAAGCAAAGGAAGGCACGGTCAGGCGAGATAAGGCTAAGGTACGAGAACGCAAGGCTCGGCAATGGACAGAAGGCAAGCAAAGAGTAACGGAAGGTAAGGAAGGCAAGGGAAAGCAAGGAAACGAAAGTGCAACGGAAGGAACCGCGCGGCAAGGGGAAACAAGGCTAAGGCACGACAACGCACGGCTAGGCAATGAAGGGAAGGCAAGGAAAGGGTAACGCAAGGCAAGGCACGGTGAGGCTAAGCAAGGCTAATGCACGAAAACGCAAGGCTAGGCAATGCACGACAATGCAAGGAAAGCTTAAAGCAAAGGAAGGCACGGTCAGGCGAGATAAGGTTAAGGCACGACAACGCAAGGCTACGCAATGCCCGGAAAGCAAGCAAAGAGTAACGGAACGCAAGGAAGGCAAGGGAATGCAACGGAAGGCAAGGGTAACGGAAGGAATTGCACGCAAGGGGAAACAAGGCTAAGGCACGACAACGCACGCCTAGGCAATGCACGGCAAGGCAAGGAAAGAGTAACGCAAGGAAAGGCACGGTGAGGCTAGGGAAGGCTAATGCACGAAAACGCAAAGCTAGGCAATGCACGACAATTCAAGGAAAGCTTAAAGCAAAGGAAGGCACGGTCAGGCGAGATAAGGCTAAGGCACGACAACGCAAGGCTAGGCAATGCAGGGAAGGCAAGGAAAGAGTAACGGAAGGTAAGCAAGTCAAGGAAAAGCAAGGAAAGGCAAGGGTAACGTTAGGAACGGCACGGCAAGGGGAAACAAGTCTAAGGCACGACAACGCACGCTAGGCAATGCACGGCAAGGCAAGTAAAGGGTAACGCATGGGAAAGCACGTTCCGGCGAGGCAAGGCTAAGGCACGACAACGCAAGGCTAGGCAATGCACGGAAGGCAAGCAAAGAGTATCGGAAGGTAAGGAAGGCAAGGGAAAGCAAGGAAAGGCAAGTGTAACGGAAGGAACCGCACGGCAAGGGGAAACAAGGCTAAGGCACGACAAAGCACGCTAGGCAATGCACGGCAAGGCAAGGAAAGGGTAACGCATGGGAAACCACGGTCAGGCGAGGCAAGGCTAAGGCATGACAACGCAAGGCTAGGCAATGCACGGAAAGCAAGCAAAGAGTAACGGAACACAAGGAAGGCAAGGGAAAGCAAGGGAAGGCAAGCGTAACGGAAGGAACGGCACGGCAAGGGGTAACAAGGCTAAGGCACGACAACGCAGGGCTAGGCAATGCACGGCAAGGCAAGGAAAGCTTAAAGCAAAGGAAGGCACGGTCAGTCGAGATAAGGCTAAGGCACGACAACGCAAGGCTAGGCAATGGACGGAAGGCAAGCAAAGAGTAACGGAAGGAAAGGAAGGCAAGGCAAAGCCAGGCAAGGCAAGTGTAACAAAAGGCACGGCACGGCAAGTGGAAACAAGGCTAAGGCAGACAACGCACGGCTAGGCAATGCAAGGGAAGGCAAGGAAAGGGTAACGCAAGGCAAGGCACGGTGAGCTTAGGCAAGGCTAATGCAGGAAAACGCAAGGCTTGGCAATGCACGACAATGCAAGGAAAGCTTAAAGCAAAGGAAGGCACGGTCAGGCGAGATAAGGCTAAGGCACGACAACGCAAGGCTAGGCATTGCAGGGAAGGCAAGCAAAGAGTAACGGAAGGTAAGCAAGGCAAGGAAAAGCAAGGAAAGCAAGTGTAACGGAAGGAACCGCACGGCAAGGGGAATCAAGGCTATGGCACGACAACGCACGCTAGGCAATGCACGGCAAGGCAAGGAAAGGGTAACGCATGGGACAGCACGGTCAGGCGAGGCAAGGCTAAGGCATGACAACGCAAGGCTAGGCTATGCACGGAAAGCAAGCAAAGAGTAACGGAACGCAAGGAAGGCAAGGGAAAGCAAGGGAAGGCAAGCGTAACGGAAGGAACGGCACGGCAAGGGGTAACAAGGCTAAGGCACGACAACGCAGGGCTAGGCAATGCACGGCAAGGCAAGGAAAGCTTAAAGCAAAGGAAGGCACGGTCAGGCGAGATAAGGCTAAGGCACGACAACGCAAGGCTAGGCAATGGACGGAAGGCAAGCAAAGAGTAACGGAAGGTAAGGAAGGCAAGGGAAAGCAAGGAAAGGAAAGTGTAACGGAAGGAACCGCACGGCAAGAGGAAACAAGGCTAAGGCACGACAACGCACGCTAGGCAATGTACGGCAAGGCAAGGAAAGGGTAACGCATGGGAAAGCACGGTCAGGCGAGGCAAGGCTAAGGCACGACAACGCAAGGCTAGGCAATGCACGGAAGGCAAGCAAAGAGTAACGGAAGATAAGGAAGGCAAGGGAAAGCAAGGAAAGGCAAGTGCAACGGAAGGAACGGCACGGCAAGGGAAAACAAGGCTAAGGCACGACAACGCACGCTAGGCAATGCACGGCAGGGCAAGAAAAGGGTAACGCATGGGAAAGCACAGTCAGGCGAGGCAAGGCTAAGGCATGGCAACGCAAGTCTACGCAATGCACGGAAAGCAAGCAAAGAGTAATGGAACGCAAGGAAGGCAAGGGAATGCAACGGAAGGCAAGGGTAACGGAAGGAATTGCACGCAAGGGGTAACAAGGCTAAGGCACGACAACGCAAGGCTAGGCAATACACCGCAAGGCAAGGAAAGGGTAACGCAAGGGAAGGCACGGTCAGGTGAGGCAAGGCTAAGGCACGACAACGCAAGGCTAGGCAGTGCACGGCAAGGCAAGGAAAGAGTAACGGAAGGAAAGGAAGGCAAGGCAAAGCCAGGCAAGGCAAGTGTAACAAAACGCACGCCACGGCAAGGGGAAACAAGGCTAAGGCACGACAACGCAAGGCTAGGCAATGCACGACAATGCAAGGAAAGCTTAAAGCAAAGGAAGGCACGGTCCGGCGAGATAAGCCTAAGGCACGACAACGCAAGGCTAGGCAATGCAGGGAAGGCAAGCAAAGAGTAACGGAAGGTAAGGAAGGCAAGTGAAAGCAAGGAAAGGCAAGTGTAACGGAAGGAACGGCACGGCAAGGGGAAACAAGGCTAAGGCACGACAACGCACGCTAGGCAATGCACGGCAAGGCAAGGAAAGGGTAACGCATGGGAAAGCACGGTCAGGCGGGGCAAGGCTAAGGCATGAGAACGCAAGGCTAGGCAATGTACGGAAAGCAAGCAAAGAGTAACGGAACGCAAGGAAGGCAAGGGAAAGCAGCGGAAGGCAAGGGTAACGGCAGGAACGGCAGGGCAAGGGGTAACAAGGCTAAGGCACGACAACGCAAGGCTAGGCAATACACCGCAAGGCAAGGAAAGGGTAACGCAAGGGAAGGCACGGTCAGGTGAGGCAAGGCTAATGCACGACAACGCAAGGCTAGGCAGTGCACGGCAAGGCAAGGAAAGAGTAACGGAAGGAAAGGAAGGCAAGGCAAAGCCAGGCAAGGCAAGTGTAACAAAAGGCACGGCACGGCAAGGGGAAACAAGGCTAAGGCACGACAACGCACGGCTAGGCAATGCAAGGGAAGGCAAGGAAAGGGTAACGCAAGGCAAGGCACGGTGAGGCTAGGCAAGGCTAATGCACGAAAACGCAAGGCTAGGCAATGCACGACAATGCAAGGAAAGAGTAACGGAAGGTAAGGAAGGCAAGGGAAAGCAAGGAAAGGCAAGTGTAACGGAAGGAACCGCACGGCAAGGGGAAACAAGGCTAAGGCACGACAAAGCACGCTAGGCAATGCACGGCAAGGCAAGGAAAGGGTAACGCATGGGACAGCACGGTCAGGCGAGGCAAGGCTAAGGCATGACAACGCAAGGCTAGGCAATGCACGGAAAGCAAGCAAAGAGTAACGGAACGCAAGGAAGGCAAGGGAAAGCAAGGGAAGGCAAGCGTAACGGAAGGAACGGCACGGCAAGGGGTAACAAGGCTAAGGCACGACAACGAAGGGTTAGGCAATGCACGGCAAGGCAAGGAAAGCTTAAAGCAAAGGAAGGCACGGTCAGGCGAGATAAGGCTAAGGCACGACAACGCAAGGCTAGGCAATGGACGGAAGGCAAGCAAAAAGTAACGGAAGGTAAGGAAGGCAAGGGAAAGCAAGGAAAGGCAAGTGTAACGGAAGGAACCGCACGGCAAGAGGAAACAAGGCTAAGGCACGACAACGCACGCTAGGCAATGCACGGCAAGGCAAGGAAAGGGTAACGCATGGGAAAGCACGGTCAGGCGAGGCAAGGCTAAGGCCTGACAACGCAAGGCTACGCAATGCACGGGAAGCAAGCAAAGAGTAACGGAACGCAAGGAAGGCAAGGGAATGCAACGGAAGGCAAGGGTAACGGAAGGAACTGCACGGCAAGGGGTAACAAGGCTAAGGCACGACAACGCAGGGCTAGGCAATGCACCGCAAGGCAAGGAAAGGGTAACGCAAGGGAAGGCACGGTCAGGTGAGGCAAGGCTAAGGCATGAGAACGCAAGGCTAGGCAATGTACGGAAAGCAAGCAAAGAGTAACGGAACGCAAGGAAGGGAAGGGAAATCAAGGGAAGGCAAGTGTAACGGAAGGAACGGCAGGGCAAGGGGTAACAAGGCTAAGGCACGACAACGCAGGGCTAGGCAATGCACCGCAAGGCAAGGAAAGGGTAACGCAAGGGAAGGCACGGTCAGGTGAGGCAAGGCTAATGCACGACAACGCAAGGCTAGGCAGTGCACGGCAAGGCAAGGAAAGAGTAACGGAAGGAAAGGAAGGCAAGGCAAAGCCAGGCAATGCAAGTGTAACAAAAGGCACGGCACGGCAAGGGGAAACAAGGCTAAGGCACGACAACGCACGGCTAGGCAATGCAAGGGAAGGCAAGGAAAGGGTAACGCAAGGCAAGGCACGGTGAGCTTAGGCAAGGCTAATGCACGAAAACGCAAGGCTTGGCAATGCACGACAATTGAAGGAAAGCTTAAAGCAAAGGAAGGCACGGTCAGGCGAGATAAGGCTAAGGCACGACAACGCAAGGCTAGGCAATGCAGGGAAGGCAAGCAAAGAGTAAAGGAATGTAAGCAAGGCAAGGAAAAGCAAGGAAAGGCAAGGGTAACGGAAGGAACGGCACGGCAAGGGGAAACAAGTCTAAGGCATGACAACGCACGCTAGGCAATGCACGGCAAGGCAAGGAAAGGGTAACGCATGCGAAAGCACGGTCAGGCGAGGCAAGGCTAAGGCACGACAACGCAAGGCTAGGCAATGCACGACAATGCAAGGAAAGCTTAAAGTATAGGAAGGCACGGTCAGGCGAGATAAGGCTAAGGCACGACAACGCAAGGCTAGGCAATGCAGGGAAGGCAAGCAAAGTGTAACGGAAGGTAAGCAAGGCAAGGAAAAGCAAGGAAAGGCAAGGGTAACGTAAGGAACGGCACGGCAAGGGGAAACAAGTCTAAGGCACGACAACGCACGCTAGGCAATGCACGGCAAGGCAAGTAAAGGGTAACGCATGGGAAAGCACGTTCCGGCGAGGCAAGGCTAAGGCACGACAACGCAAGGCTAGGCAATGCACGGAAGGCAAGCAAAGAGTATCGGAAGGTAAGGAAGGCAAGGGAAAGCAAGGAAAGGCAAGTGTAACGGAAGGAACCGCACGGCAAGGGGAAACAAGGCTAAGGCACGACAAAGCACGCTAGGCAATGCACGGCAAGGCAAGGAAAGGGTAACGCATGGGAAAGCACGGTCAGGCGAGGCAAGGCTAAGGCATGACAACGCAAGGCTAGGCAATGCACGGAAAGCAAGCAAAGAGTAACGGAACGCAAGGAAGGCAAGGGAAAGCAAGGGAAGGCAAGCGTAACGGAAGGAACGGCACGGCAAGGGGTAACAAGGCTAAGGCACGACAACGCAGGGCTAGGCAATGCACGGCAAGGCAAGGAAAGCTTAAAGCAAAGGAAGGCACGGTCAGGCGAGATAAGGCTAAGGTACGAGAACGCAAGGCTAGGCAATGGACGGAAGGCAAGCAAAGAGTAACGGAAGGTAAGGAAGGCAAGGGAAAGCAAGGAAACGAAAGTGTAACGGAAGGAACCGCACGGCAAGGGGAAACAAGGCTAAGGCACGACAACGCACGCTAGGCAATGAACGGCAAGACAAGGAAAGGGTAACGCATGGGAAAGCACGGTCAGGCGAGGCAAGGCTAAGGCATGACAACGCAAGGCTAGGCAATGAACGGAAAGCAAGCAAAGAGTAACGGAACGCAAGGAAGGCAAGGGAAAGCAGCGGAAGGCAAGGGTAACGGAAGGAACGGCAGGGCAAGGGGTAACAAGGCTAAGGCACGACAACGCAAGGCTAGGCAATACACCGCAAGGCAAGGAAAGGGTAACGCAAGGGAAGGCACGGTCAGGTGAGGCAAGGCTAATGCACGACAACGCAAGGCTAGGCAGTGCACGGCAAGGCAAGGAAAGAGTAACGGAAGGAAAGGAAGGCAAGGCAAAGCCAGGCAAGGCAAGTGTAACAAAAGGCACGGCACGGCAAGGGGAAACAAGGCTAAGGCACGACAACGCACGGCTAGGCAATGCAAGGGAAGGCAAGGAAAGGGTAACGCAAGGCAAGGCAATGCAGGCTAATGCACGAAAACGCAAGGCTAGGCAATGCACGACAATGCAAGGAAAGCTTAAAGCAAAGGAAGGCACGGTCAGGCGAGATAAGGCTAAGGCACGACAACGCAAGGCTAGGCAATGCAGGGAACGCAGGAAAAGAGTAAAGGAATGTAAGCAAGGCAAGGAAAAGCAAGGAAAGGCAAGGGTAACGGAAGGAACGGCACGGCAAGGGGAAACAAGTCTAAGGCATGACAACGCACGCTAGGCAATGCACGGCAAGGCAAGGAAAGGGTAACGCATGCGAAAGCACGGTCAGGCGAGGCAAGGCTAAGGCACGACAACGCAAGGCTAGGCAATGCACGACAATGCAAGGAAACCTTAAAGTAAAGGAAGGCACGGTCAGGCGAGATAAGGCTAAGGCACGACAACGCAAGGCTAGGCAATGCAGGGAAGGCAAGCAAAGTGTAACGGAAGGTAAGCAAGGCAAGGAAAAGCAAGGAAAGGCAAGGGTAACGTAAGGAACGGCACGGCAAGGGGAAACAAGTCTAAGGCACGACAACGCACGCTAGGCAATGCACGGCAAGGCAAGTAAAGCGTAACGCATGGGAAAGCACGTTCCGGCGAGGCAAGGCTAAGGCACGACAACGCAAGGCTAGGCAATGCACGGAAGGCAAGCAAAGAGTATCGGAAGGTAAGGAAGGCAAGGGAAAGCAAGGAAAGGCAAGTGTAACGGAAGGAACCGCACGGCAAGGGGAAACAAGGCTAAGGCACGACAAAGCACGCTAGGCAATGCACGGCAAGGCAAGGAAAGGGTAACGCATGGGAAAGCACGGTCAGGCGAGGCAAGGCTAAGGCATGACAACGCAAGGCTAGGCAATGCACGGAAAGCAAGCAAAGAGTAACGGAACGCAAGGAAGGCAAGGGAAAGCAAGGGAAGGCAAGCGTAACGGAAGGAACGGCACGGCAAGGGGTAACAAGGCTAAGGCACGACAACGCAGGGCTAGGCAATGCACGGCAAGGCAAGGAAAGCTTAAAGCAAAGGAAGGCACGGTCAGGCGAGATAAGGCTAAGGTACGAGAACGCAAGGCTAGGCAATGGACGGAAGGCAAGCAAAGAGTAACGGAAGGTAAGGAAGGCAAGGGAAAGCAAGGAAACGAAAATGTAACGGAAGGAACCGCACGGCAAGGGGAAACAAGGCTAAGGCACGACAACGCACGCTAGGCAATGAACGGCAAGGCAAGGAAAGGGTAACGCATGGGAAAGCACGGTCAGGCGAGGCAAGGCTAAGGCACGACAACGCAAGGCTAGGCAATGCACGGAAGGCAAGCAAAGAGTAACGGAAGATAAGGAAGGCAAGGGAAAGCAAGGAAAGGCAAGTGCAACGGAAGGAACGGCACGGCAAGGGAAAACAAGGCTAAGGCACGACAACGCACGCTAGGCAATGCACGGCAGGGCAAGAAAAGGGTAACGCATGGGAAAGCACAGTCAGGCGAGGCAAGGCTAAGGCATGGCAACGCAAGTCTACGCAATGCACGGAAAGCAAGCAAAGAGTAATGGAACGCAAGGAAGGCAAGGGAATGCAACGGAAGGCAAGGGTAACGGAAGGAATTGCAGGCAAGGGGTAACAAGGCTAAGGCACGACAACGCAGGCTAGGCAATCACGGCAAGGCAAGGAAAGGGTAACGCAAGGGAAGGCACGGTCAGGTGAGGCAAGGCTAATGCACGACAACGCAAGGCTAGGCAGTGCACGGCAAGGCAAGGAAAGAGTAACGGAAGGAAAGGAAGGCAAGGCAAAGCCAGGCAAGGCAAGTGTAACAAAACGCACGCCACGGCAAGGGGAAACAAGGCTAAGGCACGACAACGCAAGGCTAGGCAATGCACGACAATGCAAGGAAAGCTTAAAGCAAAGGAAGGCACGGTCCGGCGAGATAAGCCTAAGGCACGACAACGCAAGGCTAGGCAATGCAGGGAAGGCAAGCAAAGAGTAACGGAAGGTAAGGAAGGCAAGTGAAAGCAAGGAAAGGCAAGTGTAACGGAAGGAACGGCACGGCAAGGGGAAACAAGGCTAAGGCACGACAACGCACGCTAGGCAATGCACGGCAAGGCAAGGAAAGGGTAACGCATGGGAAAGCACGGTCAGGCGGGGCAAGGCTAAGGCATGAGAACGCAAGGCTAGGCAATGTACGGAAAGCAAGCAAAGAGTAACGGAACGCAAGGAAGGCAAGGGAAAGCAGCGGAAGGCAAGGGTAACGGAAGGAACGGCAGGGCAAGGGGTAACAAGGCTAAGGCACGACAACGCAAGGCTAGGCAATACACCGCAAGGCAAGGAAAGGGTAACGCAAGGGAAGGCACGGTCAGGTGAGGCAAGGCTAATGCACGACAACGCAAGGCTAGGCAGTGCACGGCAAGGCAAGGAAAGAGTAACGGAAGGAAAGGAAGGCAAGGCAAAGCCAGGCAAGGCAAGTGTAACAAAAGGCACGGCACGGCAAGGGGAAACAAGGCTAAGGCACGACAACGCACGGCTAGGCAATGCAAGGGAAGGCAAGGAAAGGGTAACGCAAGGCAAGGCACGGTGAGGCTAGGCAAGGCTAATGCACGAAAACGCAAGGCTAGGCAATGCACGACAATGCAAGGAAAGCTTAAAGCAAAGGAAGGTACGGTCAGGCGAGATAAGGCTAAGGCACGACAACGCAAGGCTAGGCAATGCAGGAAAGGAAAGCAAAGAGTAAAGGAATGTAAGCAAGGCAAGGAAAAGCAAGGAAAGGCAAGGGTAACGGAAGGAACGGCACGGCAAGGGGAAACAAGTCTAATGCATGACAACGCACGCTAGGCAATGCACGGCAAGGAAAGGAAAGGGTAACGCATGCGAAAGCACGGTCAGGCGAGGCAAGGCTAAGGCACGACAACGCAAGGCTAGGCAATGCACGACAATGCAAGGAAAGAGTAACGGAAGGTAAGGAAGGCAAGGGAAAGCAAGGAAAGGCAAGTGTAACGGAAGGAACCGCACGGCAAGGGGAAACAAGGCTAAGGCACGACAAAGCACGCTAGGCAATGCACGGCAAGGCAAGGAAAGGGTAACGCATGGGACAGCACGGTCAGGCGAGGCAAGGCTAAGGCATGACAACGCAAGGCTAGGCAATGCACGGAAAGCAAGCAAAGAGTAACGGAACGCAAGGAAGGCAAGGGAAAGCAAGGGAAGGCAAGCGTAACGGAAGGAACGGCACGGCAAGGGGTAACAAGGCTAAGGCACGACAACGAAGGGTTAGGCAATGCACGGCAAGGCAAGGAAAGCTTAAAGCAAAGGAAGGCACGGTCAGGCGAGATAAGGCTAAGGCACGACAACGCAAGGCTAGGCAATGGACGGAAGGCAAGCAAAAAGTAACGGAAGGTAAGGAAGGCAAGGGAAAGCAAGGAAAGGCAAGTGTAACGGAAGGAACCGCACGGCAAGAGGAAACAAGGCTAAGGCACGACAACGCACGCTAGGCAATGCACGGCAAGGCAAGGAAAGGGTAACGCATGGGAAAGCACGGTCAGGCGAGGCAAGGCTAAGGCCTGACAACGCAAGGCTACGCAATGCACGGGAAGCAAGCAAAGAGTAACGGAACGCAAGGAAGGCAAGGGAATGCAACGGAAGGCAAGGGTAACGGAAGGAACTGCACGGCAAGGGGTAACAAGGCTAAGGCACGACAACGCAGGGCTAGGCAATGCACCGCAAGGCAAGGAAAGGGTAACGCAAGGGAAGGCACGGTCAGGTGAGGCAAGGCTAAGGCATGAGAACGCAAGGCTAGGCAATGTACGGAAAGCAAGCAAAGAGTAACGGAACGCAAGGAAGGGAAGGGAAATCAAGGGAAGGCAAGTGTAACGGAAGGAACGGCAGGGCAAGGGGTAACAAGGCTAAGGCACGACAACGCAGGGCTAGGCAATGCACCGCAAGGCAAGGAAAGGGTAACGCAAGGGAAGGCACGGTCAGGTGAGGCAAGGCTAATGCACGACAACGCAAGGCTAGGCAGTGCACGGCAAGGCAAGGAAAGAGTAACGGAAGGAAAGGAAGGCAAGGCAAAGCCAGGCAATGCAAGTGTAACAAAAGGCACGGCACGGCAAGGGGAAACAAGGCTAAGGCACGACAACGCACGGCTAGGCAATGCAAGGGAAGGCAAGGAAAGGGTAACGCAAGGCAAGGCACGGTGAGCTTAGGCAAGGCTAATGCACGAAAACGCAAGGCTTGGCAATGCACGACAATGCAAGGAAAGCTTAAAGCAAAGGAAGGCACGGTCAGGCGAGATAAGGCTAAGGCACGACAACGCAAGGCTAGGCAATGCAGGGAAGGCAAGCAAAGAGTAAAGGAATGTAAGCAAGGCAAGGAAAAGCAAGGAAAGGCAAGGGTAACGGAAGGAACGGCACGGCAAGGGGAAACAAGTCTAAGGCATGACAACGCACGCTAGGCAATGCACGGCAAGGCAAGGAAAGGGTAACGCATGCGAAAGCACGGTCAGGCGAGGCAAGGCTAAGGCACGACAACGCAAGGCTAGGCAATGCACGACAATGCAAGGAAAGCTTAAAGTATAGGAAGGCACGGTCAGGCGAGATAAGGCTAAGGCACGACAACGCAAGGCTAGGCAATGCAGGGAAGGCAAGCAAAGTGTAACGGAAGGTAAGCAAGGCAAGGAAAAGCAAGGAAAGGCAAGGGTAACGTAAGGAACGGCACGGCAAGGGGAAACAAGTCTAAGGCACGACAACGCACGCTAGGCAATGCACGGCAAGGCAAGTAAAGGGTAACGCATGGGAAAGCACGTTCCGGCGAGGCAAGGCTAAGGCACGACAACGCAAGGCTAGGCAATGCACGGAAGGCAAGCAAAGAGTATCGGAAGGTAAGGAAGGCAAGGGAAAGCAAGGAAAGGCAAGTGTAACGGAAGGAACCGCACGGCAAGGGGAAACAAGGCTAAGGCACGACAAAGCACGCTAGGCAATGCACGGCAAGGCAAGGAAAGGGTAACGCATGGGAAAGCACGGTCAGGCGAGGCAAGGCTAAGGCATGACAACGCAAGGCTAGGCAATGCACGGAAAGCAAGCAAAGAGTAACGGAACGCAAGGAAGGCAAGGGAAAGCAAGGGAAGGCAAGCGTAACGGAAGGAACGGCACGGCAAGGGGTAACAAGGCTAAGGCACGACAACGCAGGGCTAGGCAATGCACGGCAAGGCAAGGAAAGCTTAAAGCAAAGGAAGGCACGGTCAGGCGAGATAAGGCTAAGGTACGAGAACGCAAGGCTAGGCAATGGACGGAAGGCAAGCAAAGAGTAACGGAAGGTAAGGAAGGCAAGGGAAAGCAAGGAAACGAAAGTGTAACGGAAGGAACCGCACGGCAAGGGGAAACAAGGCTAAGGCACGACAACGCACGCTAGGCAATGAACGGCAAGACAAGGAAAGGGTAACGCATGGGAAAGCACGGTCAGGCGAGGCAAGGCTAAGGCATGACAACGCAAGGCTAGGCAATGAACGGAAAGCAAGAAAGTAAAGAAGAAGGCAAGGACAAGCAAAGAGTAAGGAACAAGCAAAGAGTAACGGAACGCAAGGAAGGCAAGGGAAAGCAGCGGAAGGCAAGGGTAACGGAAGGAACGGCAGGGCAAGGGGTAACAAGGCTAAGGCACGACAACGCAAGGCTAGGCAATACACCGCAAGGCAAGGAAAGGGTAACGCAAGGGAAGGCACGGTCAGGTGAGGCAAGGCTAATGCACGACAACGCAAGGCTAGGCAATGCACGACAATGCAAGGAAAGCTTAAAGCAAAGGAAGGCACGGTCAGGCGAGATAAGGCTAAGGCACGACAACGCAAGGCTAGGCAATGCAGGGAACGCAGGAAAAGAGTAAAGGAATGTAAGCAAGGCAAGGAAAAGCAAGGAAAGGCAAGGGTAACGGAAGGAACGGCACGGCAAGGGGAAACAAGTCTAAGGCATGACAACGCACGCTAGGCAATGCACGGCAAGGCAAGGAAAGGGTAACGCATGCGAAAGCACGGTCAGGCGAGGCAAGGCTAAGGCACGACAACGCAAGGCTAGGCAATGCACGACAATGCAAGGAAACCTTAAAGTAAAGGAAGGCACGGTCAGGCGAGATAAGGCTAAGGCACGACAACGCAAGGCTAGGCAATGCAGGGAAGGCAAGCAAAGTGTAACGGAAGGTAAGCAAGGCAAGGAAAAGCAAGGAAAGGCAAGGGTAACGTAAGGAACGGCACGGCAAGGGGAAACAAGTCTAAGGCACGACAACGCACGCTAGGCAATGCACGGCAAGGCAAGTAAAGGGTAACGCATGGGAAAGCACGTTCCGGCGAGGCAAGGCTAAGGCACGACAACGCAAGGCTAGGCAATGCACGGAAGGCAAGCAAAGAGTATCGGAAGGTAAGGAAGGCAAGGGAAAGCAAGGAAAGGCAAGTGTAACGGAAGGAACCGCACGGCAAGGGGAAACAAGGCTAAGGCACGACAAAGCACGCTAGGCAATGCACGGCAAGGCAAGGAAAGGGTAACGCATGGGAAAGCACGGTCAGGCGAGGCAAGGCTAAGGCATGACAACGCAAGGCTAGGCAATGCACGGAAAGCAAGCAAAGAGTAACGGAACGCAAGGAAGGCAAGGGAAAGCAAGGGAAGGCAAGCGTAACGGAAGGAACGGCACGGCAAGGGGTAACAAGGCTAAGGCACGACAACGCAGGGCTAGGCAATGCACGGCAAGGCAAGGAAAGCTTAAAGCAAAGGAAGGCACGGTCAGGCGAGATAAGGCTAAGGTACGAGAACGCAAGGCTAGGCAATGGACGGAAGGCAAGCAAAGAGTAACGGAAGGTAAGGAAGGCAAGGGAAAGCAAGGAAACGAAAGTGTAACGGAAGGAACCGCACGGCAAGGGGAAACAAGGCTAAGGCACGACAACGCACGCTAGGCAATGAACGGCAAGGCAAGGAAAGGGTAACGCATGGGAAAGCACGGTCAGGCGAGGCAAGGCTAAGGCATGACAACGCAAGGCTAGGCAATGCACGGAAAGCAAGCAAAGAGTAACGGAACGCAAGGAAGGCAAGGGAAAGCAGCGGAAGGCAAGGGTAACGGAAGGAACGGCAGGGCAAGGGGTAACAAGGCTAAGGCACGACAACGCAAGGCTAGGCAATACACCGCAAGGCAAGGAAAGGGTAACGCAAGGGAAGGCACGGTCAGGTGAGGCAAGGCTAATGCACGACAACGCAAGGCTAGGCAGTGCACGGCAAGGCAAGGAAAGAGTAACGGAAGGAAAGGAAGGCAAGGCAAAGCCAGGCAAGGCAAGTGTAACAAAAGGCACGGCACGGCAAGGGGAAACAAGGCTAAGGCACGACAACGCACGGCTAGGCAATGCAAGGGAAGGCAAGGAAAGGGTAACGCAAGGCAAGGCACGGTGAGGCTAGGCAAGGCTAATGCACGAAAACGCAAGGCTAGGCAATGCACGACAATGCAAGGAAAGCTTAAAGCAAAGGAAGGCACGGTCAGGCGAGATAAGGCTAAGGCACGACAACGCAAGGCTAGGCAATGCACGGAAAGCAAGCAAAGAGTAACGGAACGCAAGGAAGGCAAGGGAAAGCAAGGGAAGGCAAGCGTAACGGAAGGAACGGCACGGCAAGGGGTAACAAGGCTAAGGCACGACAACGCACGCTAGGCAATGCACGGCAAGGCAAGGAAAGGGTAACGCATGGGACAGCACGGTCAGGCGAGGCAAGGCTAAGGCATGACAACGCAAGGCTAGGCAATGCACGGAAAGCAAGCAAAGAGTAACGGAACGCAAGGAAGGCAATGGAAAGCAAGGGAAGGCAAGCGTAACGGAAGGAACGGCACGGCAAGGGGTAACAAGGCTAAGGCACGACAACGCAGGGCTAGGCAATGCACGGCAATGCAAGGAAAGCTTAAAGCAAAGGAAGGCACGGTCAGGCGAGATAAGGCTAAGGCACGACAACGCAAGGCTAGGCAATGGACGGAAGGCAAGCAAAGAGTAACGGAAGGTAAGGAAGGCAAGGGAAAGCAAGGAAAGGAAAGTGTAACGGAAGGAACCGCACGGCAAGAGGAAACAAGGCTAAGGCACGACAACGCACGCTAGGCAATGTACGGCAAGGCAAGGAAAGGGTAACGCATAGGAAAGCACGGTCAGGCGAGGCAAGGCTAAGGCACGACAACGCAAGGCTAGGCAATGCACGGAAGGCAAGCAAAGAGTAACGGAAGATAAGGAAGGCAAGGGAAAGCAAGGAAAGGCAAGTGCAACGGAAGGAACGGCACGGCAAGGGAAAACAAGGCTAAGGCACGACAACGCACGCTAGGCAATGCACGGCAGGGCAAGAAAAGGATAACGCATGGGAAAGCACAGTCAGGCGAGGCAAGGCTAAGGCATGGCAACGCAAGTCTACGCAATGCACGGAAAGCAAGCAAAGAGTAATGGAACGCAAGGAAGGCAAGGGAATGCAACGGAAGGCAAGGGTAACGGAAGGAATTGCACGCAAGGGGTAACAAGGCTAAGGCACGACAACGCAGGGCTAGGCAATGCACGGCAAGGCAAGGAAAGGGTAACGCAAGGGAAGGCACGGTCAGGTGAGGCAAGGATAAGGCACGACAACACAAGGCTAGGCAATGCCCGGAAGGCAAGCAAAGTGTAACGGAAGGTAAGGAAGGCAAGGGAAAGCCAGGCAAGGCAAGTGTAACAAAAGCCACGGCACCGCAAGGGGAAACAAGGCTAAGGCACGACAACGCACGGCTAGGCAATGCACGGCAAGGCAAGGAAAGAGTAACGCAAGGAAAGGCACGGTGAGGCTAGGGAAGGCTAATGCACGAAAACGCAATGCTAGGCAATGCACGACAATGCAAGGAAAGCTTAAAGCAAAGGAAGGCACGGTCAGGCGAGATAAGGCTAAGGCACGACAACGCAAGGCTAGGCAATGCAGGGAAGGCAAGGAAAGAGTAACGGAAGGTAAGCAAGTCAAGGAAAAGCAAGGAAAGGCAAGGGTAACGTAAGGAACGGCACGGCAAGGGGAAACAAGTCTAAGGCACGACAACGCACGCTAGGCAATGCACTGCAAGGCAAGTAAAGGGTAACGCATGGGAAAGCACGTTCCGGCGAGGCAAGGCTAAGGCACGACAACGCAAGGCTAGGCAATGCACGGAAGGCAAGCAAAGAGTAACGGAAGGTAAGGAAGGCAAGGGAAAGCAAGGAAAGGCAAGTGTAACGGAAGGAACCGCACGGCAAGGGGAAACAAGGCTAAGGCAGGACAACGCACGCTAGGCAATGCACGGCAAGGCAAGGAAAGGGTAACGCATGGGAAAGCACGGTCAGGCGAGGCAAGGCTAAGGCATGACAACGCAAGGCTAGGCAATGCACGGCAAGGCAAGGAAAGCTTAAAGAAAAGGAAGGCACGGTCAGGCGAGATAAGGCTAAGGTACGAGAACGCAAGGCTAGGCAATGCACGGAAAGCAAGCAAAGAGTAACGGAACGCACGGAAGGCAAGGGAAAGCAAAGGAAGGCAAGGGTAACGGAAGGAATTGCACGGCAAGGGGTAACAAGGCTAAGGCACGACATCGCAGGGCTAGGCAATGCACGGCAAGGCAAGGAAAGGGTAACGCAAGGGAAGGCACGGTCAGGTGAGGCAACGATAAGGCACGACAACGCAAGGTTAGGCAATGCACGGCAAGGCAAGGAAAGAGTAACGGAAGGAAAGGAAGGCAAGGCAAAGCCAGGCAAGGGAAGTGTAACAAAAGGCACGCCACGGCAAGGGGAAACAAGGCTAAGGTACGACAACGCAAGGCTAGGCAATGCACGACAATGCAAGGAAAGCTTAAAGCAAAGGAAGGCACGGTCCGGCGAGATAAGCCTAAGGAACGACAACGCAAGGCTAGGCAATGCAGGGAAGGCAAGCAAAGAGTAACGGAAGGTAAGCAAGGCAAGGAAAAGCAAGGAAAGGCAAGGGTAACGTAAGGAACGGCACGGCAAGGGGAAACAAGTCTAAGGCACGACAACGCACGCTAGGCAATGCACGGCAAGGCAAGTAAAGGGTAACGCATGGGAAAGCACGTTCCGGCGAGGCAAGGCTAAGGCACGACAACGCAAGGCTAGGCAATGCACGGAAGGCAAGCAAAGAGAAACGGAAGGTAAGGAAGGCAAGGGAAAGCAAGGAAAGGCAAGTGTAACGGAAGGAACCGCACGGCAAGAGGAAACAAGGCTAAGGCACGACAACGCACGCTAGGCAATGCACGGCAAGGCAAGGAAAGGGTAACGCATGGGAAAGCACGGTCAGGCGAGGCAAGGCTAAGGCATGACAACGCAAGGCTACGCAATGCACGGGAAGCAAGCAAAGAGTAACGGAACGCAAGGAAGGCAAGGGAATGCAACGGAAGGCAAGGGTAACGGAAGGAACTGCACGGCAAGGGGTAACAAGGCTAAGGCACGACAACGCAGGGCTAGGCAATGCACCGCAAGGCAAGGAAAGGGTAACGCAAGGGAAGGCACGGTCAGGTCAGGCAAGGCTAAGGCATGAGAACGCAAGGCTATGCAGTGCACGGCAAGGCAAGGAAAGAGTAACGGAAGGAAAGGAAGGCAAGGCAAAGCCAGGCAAGGCAAGTGTAACAAAAGGCACGGCACGGCAAGGGGAAAAAAGGCTAAGGCACGACAACGCACGGCTAGGCAATGCAAGGGAAGGCAAGGAAAGGGTAACGCAAGGCAAGGCACGGTGAGCTTAGGCAAGGCTAATGCACGAAAACGCAAGGCTTGGCAATGCACGACAATGCAAGGAAAGCTTAAAGCAAAGGAAGGCACGGATAGGCGAGATAAGGCTAAGGCACGACAACGCAGGGCTAGGCAATGCAGGGAAGGCAAGCAAAGAGTAAAGGAATGTAAGCAAGGCAAGGAAAAGCAAGGAAAGGCAAGGGTAACGGAAGGAACGGCACGGCAAGGGGAAACAAGTCTAAGGCATGACAACGCACGCTAGGCAATGCACGGCAAGGCAAGGAAAGGGTAACGCATGCGAAAGCACGGTCAGGCGAGGCAAGGCTAAGGCACGACAACGCAAGGCTAGGCAATGCACGACAATGCAAGGAAAGCTTAAAGTAAAGGAAGGCACGGTCAGGCGAGATAAGGCTAAGGCACGACAACGCAAGGCTAGGCAATGCAGGGAAGGCAAGCAAAGAGTAACGGAAGGTAAGCAAGGCAAGGAAAAGCAAGGAAAGGCAAGGGTAACGTAAGGAACGGCACGGCAAGGGGAAACAAGTCTAAGGCACGACAACGCACGCTAGGCAATGCACGGCAAGGCAAGTAAAGGGTAACGCATGGGAAAGCACGTTCCGGCGAGGCAAGGCTAAGGCACGACAACGCAATGCTAGGCAATGCACGGAAGGCAAGCAAAGAGTAACGGAAGGTAAGGAAGGCAAGGGAAAGCAAGGAAAGGCAAGTGTAACGGAAGGAACCGCACGGCAAGGGGAAACAAGGCTAAGGCACGACAAAGCACGCTAGGCAACGCACGGCAAGGCAAGGAAAGGGTAACGCATGGGACAGCACGGTCAGGCGAGGCAAGGCTAAGGCATGACAACGCAAGGCTAGACAATGCACGGAAAGCAAGCAAAGAGTAACGGAACGCAAGGAAGGCAAGGGAAAGCAAGGGAAGGCAAGCGTAACGGAAGGAACGGCACGGCAAGGGGTAACAAGGCTAAGGCACGACAACGCAGGGCTAGGCAATGCACGGCAAGGCAAGGAAAGCTTAAAGCAAAGGAAGGCACGGTCAGGCGAGATAAGGTTAAGGCACGACAACGCAAGGCTAGGCAATGGACGGAAGGCAAGCAAAGAGTAACGGAAGGTAAGGAAGGCAAGGCAAAGCCAGGCAAGGCAAGTGTAACAAAAGGCACGGCACGGCAAGGGGAAACAAGGCTAAGGCACGACAACGCACGGCTAGGCAATGAAGGGAAGGCAAGGAAAGGGTAACGCAAGGCAAGGCACGGTGAGGCTAGGCAAGGCTAATGCACGAAAACGCAAGGCTAGGCAATGCACGACAATGCGAGGAAAGCTTAAAGCAAAGGAAGGCACGGTCAGGCGAGATAAGGCTAAGGCACGACAACGCAAGGCTACGCAATGCCCGGAAAGCAAGCAAAGAGTAACGGAACGCAAGGAAGGCAAGGGAATGCAACGGAAGGCAAGGGTAACGGAACGAATTGCAAGCAAGGGGAAACAAGGCTAAGGCACGACAACGCACGGCTAGGCAATGCACGGCAAGGCAAGGAAAGAGTAACGCAAGGAAAGGCACAGTGAGGCTAGGGAAGGCTAATGCACGAAAACGCAAAGCTAGGCAATGCACGACAATTCAAGGAAAGCTTAAAGTAAAGGAAGGCACGGTCAGGCGAGATAAGGCTAAGGCACGACAACGCAAGGCTAGGCAATGCAGGGAAGGCAAGGAAAGAGTAACGGAAGGTAAGCAAGGCAAGAAAAAGCAAGGAAAGGCAAGGGTAACGTAAGGAACGGCACATCAAGGGGAAACAAGTCTAAGGCACGACAACGCACGCTAGGCAATGCACTGCAAGGCAAGTAAAGGGTAACGCATGGGAAAGCACGTTCCGGCGAGGCAAGGCTAAAGCACGACAACGCAAGGCTAGGCAATGCACGGAAGGCAAGGAAAGAGTAACGGAAGGTAAGGAAGGCAAGGGAAAGCAAGGAAAGGCAAGTGTAACGGAAGGAACCGCACGGCAAGGGGAAACAAGGCTAAGGCAGGACAACGCACGCTAGGCAATGCACGGCAAGGCAAGGAAAGGGTAACGCATGGGAAAGCACGGTCAGGCGAGGCAAGGCTAAGGCATGACAACGCAAGGCTAGGCAATGCACGGAAAGCAAGCAAAGAGTAACGGAACGCAAGGAAGGCAAGGGAAAGCAAGGGAAGGCAAGCGTAACGGAAGGAACGGCACGGCAAGGGGTAACAAGGCTAAGGCACGACAACGCAGGGCTAGGCAATGCACGGCAAGGCAAGGAAAGCTTAAAGCAAAGGAAGGCACGGTCAGGCGAGATAAGGCTAAGGTACGAGAACGCAAGGCTAGGCAATGGACGGAAGGCAAGCAAAGAGTAACGGAAGGTAAGGAAGGCAAGGGAAAGCAAGGAAACGAAACTGTAACGGAAGGAACCGCACGGCAAGGGGAAACAAGGCTAAGGCACGACAACGCACGCTAGGCAATGCACGGCAAGGCAAGGAAAGGGTAACGCATGGGAAAGCACGGTCAGGCGAGGCAAGGCTAAGGCATGACAACGCAAGGCTAGGCAATGCACGGAAAGCAAGCAAAGAGTAACGGAACGCAAGGAAGGCAACGGAAAGCAACGGAAGGCAAGGGTAACGGAAGGAACGGCAGGGCAAGGGGTAACAAGGCTAAGGCACGACAACGCAAGGCTAGGCAATACACCGCAAGGCAAGGAAAGGGTAACGCAAGGGAAGGCACGGTCAGGTGAGGCAAGGCTAATGCACGACAACGCAAGGCTACGCAGTGCACGGCAAGGCAAGGAAAGAGTAACGGAAGGAAAGGAAGGCAAGGCAAAGCCAGGCAAGGCAAGTGTAACAAAAGGCACGGCACGGCAAGGGGAAACAAGGCTAAGGCACGACAACGCACGGCTAGGCAATGTAAGGGAAGGCAAGGAAAGGGTAAGGCAAGGCAAGGCACGGTGAGGCTAGGCAAGGCTAATGCACGAAAACGCAAGGCTAGGCAATGCACGACAATGCAAGGAAAGCTTAAAGCAAAGGAAGGCACGGTCAGGCGAGATAAGGCTAAGGCACGACAACGCAAGGCTAGGCAATGCAGGGAAGGCAAGAAAAGAGTAAAGGAATGTAAGCAAGGCAAGGAAAAGCAAGGAAAGGCAAGGGTAACGGAAGGAACGGCACGGCAAGGGGAAACAAGTCTAAGGCATGACAACGCACGCTAGGCAATGCACGGCAAGGCAAGGAAAGGGTAACGCATGCGAAAGCACGGTCAGGCGAGGCAAGGCTAAGGCACGACAACGCAAGGCTAGGCAATGCACGACAATGCAAGGAAAGCTTAAAGTAAAGGAAGGCACGGTCAGGCGAGATAAGGCTAAGGCACGACAACGCAAGGCTAGGCAATGCAGGGAAGGCAAGCAAAGTGTAACGGAAGGTAAGCAAGGCAAGGAAAAGCAAGGAAAGGCAAGGGTAACGTAAGGAACGGCACGGCAAGGGGAAACAAGTCTAAGGCACGACAACGCACGCTAGGCAATGCACGGCAAGGCAAGTAAAGGGTAACGCATGGGAAAGCACGTTCCGGGGAGGCAAGGCTAAGGCACCACAACGCAAGGCTAGGCAATGCACGGAAGGCAAGCAAAGAGTATCGGAAGGTAAGGAAGGCAAGGGAAAGCAAGGAAAGGCAAGTGTAACGGAAGGAACCGCACGGCAAGGGGAAACAAGGCTAAGGCACGACAAAGCACGCTAGGCAATGCACGGCAAGGCAAGGAAAGGGTAACGCATGGGAAAGCACGGTCAGGCGAGGCAAGGCTAAGGCATGACAACGCAAGGCTAGGCAATGCACGGAAAGCAAGCAAAGAGTAACGGAACGCAAGGAAGGCAAGGGAAAGCAAGGGAAGGCAAGCGTAACGGAAGGAACGGCACGGCAAGGGGTAACAAGGCTAAGGCACGACAACGCAGGGCTAGGCAATGCACGGCAAGGCAAGGAAATCTTAAAGCAAAGGAAGGCACGGTCAGGCGAGATAAGGCTAAGGTACGAGAACGCAAGGCTAGGCAATGGACGGAAGGCAAGCAAAGAGTAACGGAAGGTAAGGAAGGCAAGGGAAAGCAAGGAAACGAAAGTGTAACGGAAGGAACCGCACGGCAAGGGGAAACAAGGCTAAGGCACGACAACGCACGCTAGGCAATGAACGGCAAGGCAAGGAAAGGGTAACGCATGGGACAGCACGGTCAGGGGAGGCAAGGCTAAGGCATGACAACGCAAGGCTAGGCAATGCACGGAAAGCAAGCAAAGAGTAACGGAACGCAAGGAAGGCAAGGGAAAGCAGCGGAAGGCAAGGGTAACGGAAGGAACGGCAGGGCAAGGGGTAACAAGGCTAAGGCACGACAACGCAAGGCTAGGCAATACACCGCAAGGCAAGGAAAGGGTAACGCAAGGGAAGGCACGGTCAGGTGAGGCAAGGCTAATGCACGACAACGCAAGGCTAGGCAGTGCACGGCAAGGCAAGGAAAGAGTAACGGAAGGAAAGGAAGGCAAGGCAAAGCCAGGCAAGGCAAGTGTAACAAAAGGCACGGCACGGCAAGGGGAAACAAGGCTAAGGCACGACAACGCACGGCTAGGCAATGCAAGGGAAGGCAAGGAAAGGGTAACGCAAGGCAAGGCACGGTGAGGCTAGGCAAGGCTAATGCACGAAAACGCAAGGCTAGGCAATGCACGACAATGCAAGGAAAGCTTAAAGCAAAGGAAGGCACGGTCAGGCGAGATAAGGCTAAGGCACGACAACGCAAGGCTAGGCAATGCAGGGAAGGCAAGCAAAGAGTAACGGAAGGTAAGCAAGGCAAGGAAAAGCAAGGAAAGGCAAGGGTAACGTAAGGAACGGCACGGCAAGGGGAAACAAGTCTAAGGCACGACAACGCACGCTAGGCAATGCACGGCAAGGCAAGTAAAGGGTAACGCATGGGAAAGCACGTTCCGGCGAGGCAAGGCTAAGGCACGACAACGCAAGGCTAGGCAATGCACGGAAGGCAAGCAAAGAGTAACGGAAGGTAAGGAAGGCAAGGGAAAGCAAGGAAAGGCAAGTGTAACGGAAGGAACCGCACGGCAAGGGGAAACAAGGCTAAGGCACGACAAAGCACGCTAGGCAATGCACGGCAAGGCAAGGAAAGGGTAACGCATGGGACAGCACGGTCAGGCGAGGCAAGGCTAAGGCATGACAACGCAAGGCTAGGCAATGCACGGAAAGCAAGCAAAGAGTAACGGAACGCAAGGAAGGCAAGGGAAAGCAAGGGAAGGCAAGCGTAACGGAAGGAACGGCACGGCAAGGGGTAACAAGGCTAAGGCACGACAACGCAGGGCTAGGCAATGCACGGCAAGGCAAGGAAAGCTTAAAGCAAAGGAAGGCACGGTCAGTCGAGATAAGGCTAAGGCACGACAACGCAAGGCTAGGCAATGGACGGAAGGCAAGCAAAGAGTAACGGAAGGAAAGGAAGGCAAGGCAAAGCCAGGCAAGGCAAGTGTAACAAAAGGCACGGCACGGCAAGGGGAAACAAGGCTAAGGCACGACAACGCACGGCTAGGCAATGCAAGGGAAGGCAAGGAAAGGGTAACGCAAGGCAAGGCACGGTGAGCTTAGGCAAGGCTAATGCAGGAAAACGCAAGGCTTGGCAATGCACGACAATGCAAGGAAAGCTTAAAGCAAAGGAAGGCACGGTCAGGCGAGATAAGGCTAAGGCACGACAATGCAAGGCTAGGCATTGCAGGGAAGGCAAGCAAAGAGTAACGGAAGGTAAGCAAGGCAAGGAAAAGCAAGGAAAGGCAAGTGTAACGGAAGGAACCGCACGGCAAGGGGAAACAAGGCTATGGCACGACAACGCAAGCTAGGCAATGCACGGCAAGGCAAGGAAAGGGTAACGCATGGGACAGCACGGTCAGGCGAGGCAAGGCTAAGGCATGACAACGCAAGGCTAGGCAATGCACGGAAAGCAAGCAAAGAGTAACGGAACGCAAGGAAGGCAAGGGAAAGCAAGGGAAGGCAAGCGTAACGGAAGGAACGGCACGGCAAGGGGTAACAAGGCTAAGGCACGACAACGCAGGGCTAGGCAATGCACGGCAAGGCAAGGAAAGCTTAAAGCAAAGGAAGGCACGGTCAGGCGAGATAAGGCTAAGGCACGACAACGCAAGGCTAGGCAATGGACGGAAGGCAAGCAAAGAGTAACGGAAGGTAAGGAAGGCAAGGGAAAGCCAGGCAAGGCAAGTGTAACAAAAGCCACGGCACCGCAAGGGGAAACAAGGCTAAGGCACGACAACGCACGGCTAGGCAATGCACGGCAAGGCAAGGAAAGAGTAACGCAAGGAAAGGCACGGTGAGGCTAGGGAAGGCTAATGCACGAAAACGCAATGCTAGGCAATGCACGACAATGCAAGGAAAGCTTAAAGCAAAGGAAGGCACGGTCAGGCGAGATAAGGCTAAGGCACGACAACGCAAGGCTAGGCAATGCAGGGAAGGCAAGGAAAGAGTAACGGAAGGTAAGCAAGGCAAGGAAAAGCAAGGAAAGGCAAGGGTAACGTAAGGAACGGCACGGCAAGGGGAAACAAGTCTAAGGCACGACAACGCACGCTAGGCAATGCACTGCAAGGCAAGTAAAGGGTAACGCATGGGAAAGCACGTTCCGGCGAGGCAAGGCTAAGGCACGACAACGCAAGGCTAGGCAATGCACGGAAGGCAAGCAAAGAGTAACGGAAGGTAAGGAAGGCAAGGGAAAGCAAGGAAAGGCAAGTGTAACGGAAGGAACCGCACGGCAAGGGGAAACAAGGCTAAGGCAGGACAACGCACGCTAGGCAATGCACGGCAAGGCAAGGAAAGGGTAACGCATGGGAAAGCTCGGTCAGGCGAGGCAAGGCTAAGGCATGACAACGCAAGGCTAGGCAATGCGCGGAAAGCAAGCAAAGAGTAACGGAACGCAAGGAAGGCAAGGGAAAGCAAGGGAAGGCAAGCGTAACGGAAGGAACGGCACGGCAAGGGGTAACAAGGCTAAGGCACGACAACGCAGGGCTAGGCAATGCACGGCAAGGCAAGGAAAGCTTAAAGCAAAGGAAGGCACGGTCAGGCGAGATAAGGCTAAGGTACGAGAACGCAAGGCTAGGCAATGGACAGAAGGCAAGCAAAGAGTAACGGAAGGTAAGGAAGGCAAGGGAAAGCAAGGAAACGAAAGTGTAACGGAAGGAACCGCACGGCAAGGGGAAACAAGGCTAAGGCACGACAACGCACGCTAGGCAATGCACGGCAAGGCAAGGAAAGGGTAACGCATGGGAAAGCACGGTCAGGCGAGGCAAGGCTAAGGCATGACAACGCAAGGCTAGGCAATGCACGGAAAGCAAGCAAAGAGTAACGGAACGCAAGGAAGGCAACGGAAAGCAACGGAAGGCAAGGGTAACGGAAGGAACGGCAGGGCAAGGGGTAACAAGGCTAAGGCACGACAACGCAAGGCTAGGCAATACACCGCAAGGCAAGGAAAGGGTAACGCAAGGGAAGGCACGGTCAGGTGAGGCAAGGCTAATGCACGACAACGCAAGGCTACGCAGTGCACGGCAAGGCAAGGAAAGAGTAACGGAAGGAAAGGAAGGCAAGGCAAAGCCAGGCAAGGCAAGTGTAACAAAAGGCACGGCACGGCAAGGGGAAACAAGGCTAAGGCACGACAACGCACGGCTAGGCAATGCAAGGGAAGGCAAGGAAAGGGTAACGCAAGGCAAGGCACGGTGAGGCTAGGCAAGGCTAATGCACGAAAACGCAAGGCTAGGCAATCCACGACAATGCAAGGAAAGCTTAAAGCAAAGGAAGGCACGGTCAGGCGAGATAAGGCTAAGGCACGACAACGCAAGGCTAGGCAATGCAGGGAAGGCAAGAAAAGAGTAAAGGAATGTAAGCAAGGCAAGGAAAAGCAAGGAAAGGCAAGGGTAACGGAAGGAACGGCACGGCAAGGGGAAACAAGTCTAAGGCATGACAACGCACGCTAGGCAATGCACGGCAAGGCAAGGAAAGGGTAACGCATGCGAAAGCACGGTCAGGCGAGGCAAGGCTAAGGCACGACAACGCAAGGCTAGGCAATGCACGACAATGCAAGGAAACCTTAAAGTAAAGGAAGGCACGGTCAGGCGAGATAAGGCTAAGGCACGACAACGCAAGGCTAGGCAATGCAGGGAAGGCAAGCAAAGTGTAACGGAAGGTAAGCAAGGCAAGGAAAAGCAAGGAAAGGCAAGGGTAACGTAAGGAACGGCACGGCAAGGGGAAACAAGTCTAAGGCACGACAACGCACGCTAGGCAATGCACGGCAAGGCAAGTAAAGGGTAACGCATGGGAAAGCACGTTCCGGGGAGGCAAGGCTAAGGCACGACAACGCAAGGCTAGGCAATGCACGGAAGGCAAGCAAAGAGTATCGGAAGGTAAGGAAGGCAAGGGAAAGCAAGGAAAGGCAAGTGTAACGGAAGGAACCGCACGGCAAGGGGAAACAAGGCTAAGGCACGACAAAGCACGCTAGGCAATGCACGGCAAGGCAAGGAAAGGGTAACGCATGGGAAAGCACGGTCAGGCGAGGCAAGGCTAAGGCATGACAACGCAAGGCTAGGCAATGCACGGAAAGCAAGCAAAGAGTAACGGAACGCAAGGAAGGCAAGGGAAAGCAAGGGAAGGCAAGCGTAACGGAAGGAACGGCACGGCAAGGGGTAACAAGGCTAAGGCACGACAACGCAGGGCTAGGCAATGCACGGCAAGGCAAGGAAAGCTTAAAGCAAAGGAAGGCACGGTCAGGCGAGATAAGGCTAAGGTACGAGAACGCAAGGCTAGGCAATGGACGGAAGGCAAGCAAAGAGTAACGGAAGGTAAGGAAGGCAAGGGAAAGCAAGGAAACGAAAGTGTAACGGAAGGAACCGCACGGCAAGGGGAAACAAGGCTAAGGCACGACAACGCACGCTAGGCAATGAACGGCAAGGCAAGGAAAGGGTAACGCATGGGACAGCACGGTCAGGGGAGGCAAGGCTAAGGCATGACAACGCAAGGCTAGGCAATGCACGGAAAGCAAGCAAAGAGTAACGGAACGCAAGGAAGGCAAGGGAAAGCAGCGGAAGGCAAGGGTAACGGAAGGAACGGCACGGCAAGGGGTAACAAGGCTAAGGCACGACAACGCAAGGCTAGGCAATACACCGCAAGGCAAGGAAAGGGTAACGCAAGGGAAGGCACGGTCAGGTGAGGCAAGGCTAATGCACGACAACGCAAGGCTAGGCAATGCAAGGGAAGGCAAGGAAAGGGTAACGCAAGGCAAGGCACGGTGAGGCTAGGCAAGGCTAATGCACGAAAACGCAAGGCTAGGCAATGCACGACAATGCAAGGAAAGCTTAAAGCAAAGGAAGGCACGGTCAGGCGAGATAAGGCTAAGGCACGACAACGCAAGGCTAGGCAATGCAGGGAAGGCAAGCAAAGAGTAACGGAAGGTAAGCAAGGCAAGGAAAAGCAAGGAAAGGCAAGGGTAACGTAAGGAACGGCACGGCAAGGGGAAACAA
Organism: Macrotis lagotis; assembly: GCF_037893015.1. NCBI lineage: Eukaryota > Metazoa > Chordata > Mammalia > Peramelemorphia > Peramelidae > Macrotis > Macrotis lagotis. The sequence continues at coordinate 149,517 of NW_027421993.1, forward strand.
GTCTAAGGCACGACAACGCACGCTAGGCAATGCACGGCAAGGCAAGTAAAGGGTAACGCATGGGAAAGCACGTTCCGGCGAGGCAAGGCTAAGGCACGACAACGCAAGGCTAGGCAATGCACGGAAGGCAAGCAAAGAGTAACGGAAGGTAAGGAAGGCAAGGGAAAGCACGGAAAGACAAGTGTAACGGAAGGAACCGCACGGCAAGGGGAAACAAGTCTAAGGCACGACAAAGCACGCTAGGCAATGCACGGCAAGGCAAGGAAAGGGTAACGCATGGGACAGCACGGTCAGGCGAGGCAAGGCTAAGGCATGACAACGCAAGGCTAGGCAATGCACGGAAAGCAAGCAAAGAGTAACGGAACGCAAGGAAGGCAAGGGAAAGCAAGGGAAGGCAAGCGTAACGGAAGGAACGGCACGGCAAGGGGTAACAAGGCTAAGGCACGACAACGCAGGGCTAGGCAATGCACGGCAAGGCAAGGAAAGCTTAAAGCAAAGGAAGGCACGGTCAGTCGAGATAAGGCTAAGGCACGACAACGCAAGGCTAGGCAATGGACGGAAGGCAAGCAAAGAGTAACGGAAGGAAAGGAAGGCAAGGCAAAGCCAGGCAAGGCAAGTGTAACAAAAGGCACGGCACGGCAAGGGGAAACAAGGCTAAGGCACGACAACGCACGGCTAGGCAATGCAAGGGAAGGCAAGGAAAGGGTAACGCAAGGTAAGCCACGGTGAGCTTAGGCAAGGCTAATGCAGGAAAACGCAAGGCTTGGCAATGCACGACAAGGCAAGGAAAGCTTAAAGCAAAGGAAGGCACGGTCAGGCGAGATAAGGCTAAGGTACGAGAACGCAAGGCTAGGCAATGCAGGGAAGGCAAGCAAAGAGTAACGGAAGGTAAGCAAGGCAAGGAAAAGCAAGGAAAGGCAAGTGTAACGGAAGGAACCGCACGGCAAGGGGAAACAAGGCTATGGCACGACAACGCACGCTAGGCAATGCACGGCAAGGCAAGGAAAGGGTAACGCATGGGACAGCACGGTCAGGCGAGGCAAGGCTAAGGCATGACAACGCAAGGCTAGGCAATGCACGGAAAGCAAGCAAAGAGTAACGGAACGCAAGGAAGGCAAGGGAAAGCAAGGGAAGGCAAGCGTAACGGAAGGAACGGCACGGCAAGGGGTAACAAGGCTAAGGCACGACAACGCAGGGCTAGGCAATGCACGGCAAGGCAAGGAAAGCTTAAAGCAAAGGAAGGCACGGTCAGGCGAGATAAGGCTAAGGCACGACAACGCAAGGCTAGGCAATGGACGGAAGGCGAGCAAAGAGTAACGGAAGGTAAGGAAGGCAAGGGAAAGCAAGGAAACGAAACTGTAACGGAAGGAACCGCACGGCAAGGGGAAACAAGGCTAAGGCACGACAACGCACGCTAGGCAATGCACGGCAAGGCAAGGAAAGGGTAACGCATGGGAAAGCACGGTCAGGCGAGGCAAGGCTAAGGCATGACAACGCAAGGCTAGGCAATGCACGGAAAGCAAGCAAAGTGTAACGGAACGCAAGGAAGGCAACGGAAAGCAACGGAAGGCAAGGGTAACGGAAGGAACGGCAGGGCAAGGGGTAACAAGGCTAAGGCACGACAACGCAAGGCTAGGCAATACACCGCAAGGCAAGGAAAGGGTAACGCAAGGGAAGGCACGGTCAGGTGAGGCAAGGCTAATGCACGACAACGCAAGGCTACGCAGTGCACGGCAAGGCAAGGAAAGAGTAACGGAAGGAAAGGAAGGCAAGGCAAAGCCAGGCAAGGCAAGTGTAACAAAAGGCACGGCACGGCAAGGGGAAACAAGGCTAAGGCACGACAACGCACGGCTAGGCAATGTAAGGGAAGGCAAGGAAAGGGTAACGCAAGGCAAGGCACGGTGAGGCTAGGCAAGGCTAATGCACGAAAACGCAAGGCTAGGCAATGCACGACAATGCAAGGAAAGCTTAAAGCAAAGGAAGGCACGGTCAGGCGAGATAAGGCTAAGGCACGACAACGCAAGGCTAGGCAATGCAGGGAAGGCAAGAAAAGAGTAAAGGAATGTAAGCAAGGCAAGGAAAAGCAAGGAAAGGCAAGGGTAACGGAAGGAACGGCACGGCAAGGGGAAACAAGTCTAAGGCATGACAACGCACGCTAGGCAATGCACGGCAAGGCAAGGAAAGGGTAACGCATGCGAAAGCACGGTCAGGCGAGGCAAGGCTAAGGCACGACAACGCAAGGCTAGGCAATGCACGACAATGCAAGGAAAGCTTAAAGTAAAGGAAGGCACGGTCAGGCGAGATAAGGCTAAGGCACGACAACGCAAGGCTAGGCAATGCAGGGAAGGCAAGCAAAGAGTATCGGAAGGTAAGGAAGGCAAGGGAAAGCAAGGAAAGGCAAGTGTAACGGAAGGAACCGCACGGCAAGGGGAAACAAGGCTAAGGCACGACAAAGCACGCTAGGCAATGCACGGCAAGGCAAGGAAAGGGTAACGCATGGGAAAGCACGTTCCGGGGAGGCAAGGCGAAGGCACCACAACGCAAGGCTAGGCAATGCACGGAAGGCAAGCAAAGAGTATCGGAAGGTAAGGAAGGCAAGGGAAAGCAAGGAAAGGCAAGTGTAACGGAAGGAACCGCACGGCAAGGGGAAACAAGGCTAAGGCACGACAAAGCACGCTAGGCAATGCACGGCAAGGCAAGGAAAGGGTAACGCATGGGAAAGCACGGTCAGGCGAGGCAAGGCTAAGGCATGACAACGCAAGGCTAGGCAATGCACGGAAAGCAAGCAAAGAGTAACGGAACGCAAGGAAGGCAAGGGAAAGCAAGGGAAGGCAAGCGTAACGGAAGGAACGGCACGGCAAGGGGTAACAAGGCTAAGGCACGACAACGCAGGGCTAGGCAATGCACGGCAAGGCAAGGAAATCTTAAAGCAAAGGAAGGCACGGTCAGGCGAGATAAGGCTAAGGTACGAGAACGCAAGGCTAGGCAATGGACGGAAGGCAAGCAAAGAGTAACGGAAGGTAAGGAAGGCAAGGGAAAGCAAGGAAACGAAAGTGTAACGGAAGGAACCGCACGGCAAGGGGAAACAAGGCTAAGGCACGACAACGCACGCTAGGCAATGAACGGCAAGGCAAGGAAAGGGTAACGCATGGGACAGCACGGTCAGGGGAGGCAAGGCTAAGGCATGACAACGCAAGGCTAGGCAATGCACGGAAAGCAAGCAAAGAGTAACGGAACGCAAGGAAGGCAAGGGAAAGTAGCGGAAGGCAAGGGTAACGGAAGGAACGGCAGGGCAAGGGGTAACAAGGCTAAGGCACGACAACGCAAGGCTAGGCAATACACCGCAAGGCAAGGAAAGGGTAACGCAAGGGAAGGCACGGTCAGGTGAGGCAAGGCTAATGCACGACAACGCAAGGCTACGCAGTGCACGGCAAGGCAAGGAAAGAGTAACGGAAGGAAAGGAAGGCAAGGCAAAGCCAGGCAAGGCAAGTGTAACAAAAGGCACGGCACGGCAAGGGGAAACAAGGCTAAGGCACGACAACGCACGGCTAGGCAATGCAAGGGAAGGCAAGGAAAGGGTAACGCAAGGCAAGGCACGGTGAGGCTAGGCAAGGCTAATGCACGAAAACGCAAGGCTAGGCAATGCACCACAATGCAAGGAAAGCTTAAAGCAAAGGAAGGCACGGTCAGGCGAGATAAGGCTAAGGCACGACAACGCAAGGCTAGGCAATGCAGGGAAGGCAAGCAAAGAGTAACGGAAGGTAAGCAAGGCAAGGAAAAGCAAGGAAAGGCAAGGGTAACGTAAGGAACGGCACGGCAAGGGGAAACAAGTCTAAGGCACGACAACGCACGCTAGGCAATGCACGGCAAGGCAAGTAAAGGGTAACGCATGGGAAAGCACGGTCAGGCGAGGCAAGGCTAAGGCATGACAACGCAAGGCTAGGCAATGCACGGAAAGCAAGCAAAGAGTAACGGAACGCAAGGAAGGCAAGGGAAAGCAAGGGAAGGCAAGCGTAACGGAAGGAACGGCACGGCAAGGGGTAACAAGGCTAAGGCACGACAACGCAGGGCTAGGCAATGCACGGCAAGGCAAGGAAAGCTTAAAGCAAAGGAAGGCACGGTCAGTGGAGATAAGGCTAAGGCACGACAACGCAAGGCTAGGCAATGGACGGAAGGCAAGGAAAGAGTAACGGAAGGAAAGGAAGGCAAGGCAAAGCCAGGCAAGGCAAGTGTAACAAAAGGCACGGCACGGCAAGGGGAAACAAGGCTAAGGCACGACAACGCACGGCTAGGCAATGCAAGGGAAGGCAAGGAAAGGGTAACGCAAGGCAAGGCACGGTGAGCTTAGGCAAGGCTAATGCAGGAAAACGCAAGGCTTGGCAATGCACGACAATGCAAGGAAAGCTTAAAGCAAAGGAAGGCACGGTCAGGCGAGATAAGGCTAAGGCACGACAATGCAAGGCTAGGCATTGCAGGGAAGGCAAGCAAAGAGTAACGGAAGGTAAGCAAGGCAAGGAAAAGCAAGGAAAGGCAAGTGTAACGGAAGGAACCGCACGGCAAGGGGAAACAAGGCTATGGCACGACAACGCAAGCTAGGCAATGCACGGCAAGGCAAGGAAAGGGTTACGCATGGGACAGCACGGTCAGGCGAGGCAAGGCTAAGGCATGACAACGCAAGGCTAGGCAATGCACGGAAAGCAAGCAAAGAGTAACGGAACGCAAGGAAGGCAAGGGAAAGCAAGGGAAGGCAAGCGTAACGGAAGGAACGGCACGGCAAGGGGTAACAAGGCTAAGGCACGACAACGCAGGGCTAGGCAATGCACGGCAAGGCAAGGAAAGCTTAAAGCAAAGGAAGGCACGGTCAGGCGAGATAAGGCTAAGGCACGACAACGCAAGGCTAGGCAATGGACGGAAGGCAAGCAAAGAGTAACGGAAGGTAAGGAAGGCAAGGGAAAGCCAGGCAAGGCAAGTGTAACAAAAGCCACGGCACCGCAAGGGGAAACAAGGCTAAGGCACGACAACGCACGGCTAGGCAATGCACGGCAAGGCAAGGAAAGAGTAACGCAAGGAAAGGCACGGTGAGGCTAGGGAAGGCTAATGCACGAAAACGCAATGCTAGGCAATGCACGACAATGCAAGGAAAGCTTAAAGCAAAGGAAGGCACGGTCAGGCGAGATAAGGCTAAGGCACGACAACGCAAGGCTAGGCAATGCAGGGAAGGCAAGGAAAGAGTAACGGAAGGTAAGCAAGGCAAGGAAAAGCAAGGAAAGGCAAGGGTAACGTAAGGAACGGCACGGCAAGGGGAAACAAGTCTAAGGCACGACAACGCACGCTAGGCAATGCACTGCAAGGCAAGTAAAGGGTAACGCATGGGAAAGCACGTTCCGGCGTGGCAAGGCTAAGGCACGACAACGCAAGGCTAGGCAATGCACGGAAGGCAAGCAAAGAGTAACGGAAGGTAAGGAAGGCAAGGGAAAGCAAGGAAAGGCAAGTGTATCGGAAGGAACCGCACGGCAAGGGGAAACAAGGCTAAGGCAGGACAACGCACGCTAGGCAATGCACGGCAAGGCAAGGAAAGGGTAACGCATGGGAAAGCTCGGTCAGGCGAGGCAAGGCTAAGGCATGACAACGCAAGCCTAGGCAATGCACGGAAAGCAAGCAAAGAGTAACGGAACGCAAGGAAGGCAAGGGAAAGCAAGGGAAGGCAAGCGTAACGGAAGGAACGGCACGGCAAGGGGTAACAAGGCTAAGGCACGAAAACGCAGGGCTAGGCAATGCACGGCAAGGAAAGGAAAGCTTAAAGCAAAGGAAGGCACGGTCAGGCGAGATAAGGCTAAGGTACGAGAACGCAAGGCTAGGCAATGGACAGAAGGCAAGCAAAGAGTAACGGAAGGTAAGGAAGGCAAGGGAAAGCAAGGAAACGAAAGTGTAACGGAAGGGACCGCACGGCAAGGGGAAACAAGGCTAAGGCACGACAACGCACGCTAGGCAATGCACGGCAAGGCAAGGAAAGGGTAACGCATGGGAAAGCACGGTCAGGCGAGGCAAGGCTAAGGCATGACAACGCAAGGCTAGGCAATGCGCGGAAAGCAAGCAAAGAGTAACGGAACGCAAGGAAGGCAACGGAAAGCAACGGAAGGCAAGGGTAACGGAAGGAACGGCAGGGCAAGGGGTAACAAGGCTAAGGCACGACAACGCAAGGCTAGGCAATACACCGCAAGGCAAGGAAAGGGTAACGCAAGGGAAGGCACGATCAGGTGAGGCAAGGCTAATGCACGACAACGCAAGGCTACGCAGTGCACGGCAAGGCAAGGAAAGAGTAACGGAAGGAAAGGAAGGCAAGGCAAAGCCAGGCAAGGCAAGTGTAACAAAAGGCACGGCACGGCAAGGGGAAACAAGGCTAAGGCACGACAACGCACGGCTAGGCAATGCAAGGGAAGGCAAGGAAAGGGTAACGCAAGGCAAGGCACGGTGAGGCTAGGCAAGGCTAATGCACGAAAACGCAAGGCTAGGCAATGCACGACAATGCAAGGAAAGCTTAAAGCAAAGGAAGGCACGGTCAGGCGAGATAAGGCTAAGGCACGACAACGCAAGGCTAGGCAATGCAGGGAAGGCAAGAAAAGAGTAAAGGAATGTAAGCAAGGCAAGGAAAAGCAAGGAAAGGCAAGGGTAACGGAAGGAACGGCACGGCAAGGGGAAACAAGTCTAAGGCATGACAACGCACGCTAGGCAATGCACGGCAAGGCAAGGAAAGGGTAACGCATGCGAAAGCACGGTCAGGCGAGGCAAGGCTAAGGCACGACAACGCAAGGCTAGGCAATGCACGACAATGCAAGGAAACCTTAAAGTAAAGGAAGGCACGGTCAGGCGAGATAAGGCTAAGGCACGACAACGCAAGGCTAGGCAATGCAGGGAAGGCAAGCAAAGTGTAACGGAAGGTAAGCAAGGCAAGGAAAAGCAAGGAAAGGCAAGGGTAACGTAAGGAACGGCACGGCAAGGGGAAACAAGTCTAAGGCACGACAACGCACGCTAGGCAATGCACGGCAAGGCAAGGAAAGGGTAACGCATGGGAAAGCACGTTCCGGGGAGGCAAGGCTAAGGCACGACAACGCAAGGCTAGGCAATGCACGGAAGGCAAGCAAAGAGTATCGGAAGGTAAGGAAGGCAAGGGAAAGCAAGGAAAGGCAAGTGTAACGGAAGGAACCGCACGGCAAGGGGAAACAAGGCTAAGGCACGACAAAGCACGCTAGGCAATGCACGGCAAGGCAAGGAAAGGGTAACGCATGGGAAAGCACGGTCAGGCGAGGCAAGGCTAAGGCATGACAACGCAAGGCTAGGCAATGCACGGAAAGCAAGCAAAGAGTAACGGAACGCAAGGAAGGCAAGGGAAAGCAAGGGAAGGCAAGCGTAACGGAAGGAACGGCACGGCAAGGGGTAACAAGGCTAAGGCACGACAACGCAGGGCTAGGCAATGCACGGCAAGGCAAGGAAAGCTTAAAGCAAAGGAAGGCACGGTCAGGCGAGATAAGGCTAAGGTACGAGAACGCAAGGCTAGGCAATGGACGGAAGGCAAGCAAAGAGTAACGGAAGGTAAGGAAGGCAAGGGAAAGCAAGGAAACGAAAGTGTAACGGAAGGAACCGCACGGCAAGGGGAAACAAGGCTAAGGCACGACAACGCACGCTAGGCAATGAACGGCAAGGCAAGGAAAGGGTAACGCATGGGACAGCACGGTCAGGGGAGGCAAGGCTAAGGCATGACAACGCAAGGCTAGGCAATGCACGGAAAGCAAGCAAAGAGTAACGGAACGCAAGGAAGGCAAGGGAAAGCAGCGGAAGGCAAGGGTAACGGAAGGAACGGCACGGCAAGGGGTAACAAGGCTAAGGCACGACAACGCAAGGCTAGGCAATACACCGCAAGGCAAGGAAAGGGTAACGCAAGGGAAGGCACGGTCAGGTGAGGCAAGGCTAATGCACGACAACGCAAGGCTAGGCAATGCAAGGGAAGGCAAGGAAAGGGTAACGCAAGGCAAGGCACGGTGAGCTTAGGCAAGGCTAATGCAGGAAAACGCAAGGCTTGGCAATGCACGGCAAGGCAAGGAAAGAGTAACGGAAGGAAAGGAAGGCAAGGCAAAGCCAGGCAAGGCAAGTGTAACAAAAGGCACGCCACGGCAAGGGGAAACAAGGCTAAGGCACGACAACGCAAGGCTGGGCAATGCACGACAATGCAAGGAAAGCTTAAAGCAAAGGAAGGCACGGTCCGGCGAGATAAGCCTAAGGCACGACAACGCAAGGCTAGGCAATGCAGGGAAGGCAAGCAAAGAGTAACGGAAGGTAAGGAAGGCAAGTGAAAGCAAGGAAAGGCAAGTGTAACGGAAGGAACGGCACGGCAAGGGGAAACAAGGCTAAGGCACGACAACGCACGCTAGGCAATGCACGGCAAGGCAAGGAAAGGGTAACGCATGGGAAAGCACGGTCAGGCGGAGCAAGGCTAAGGCATGAGAACGCAAGGCTAGGCAATGTACGGAAAGCAAGCAAAGAGCAACGGAACGCAAGGAAGGCAAGGGAAAGCAGCGGAAGGCAAGGGTAACGGAAGGAACGGCAGGGCAAGGGGTAACAAGGCTAAGGCACGACAACGCAAGGCTAGGCAATACACCGCAAGGCAAGGAAAGGGTAACGCAAGGGAAGGCACGGTCAGGTGAGGCAAGGCTAATGCACGACAACGCAAGGCTAGGCAGTGCACGGCAAGGCAAGGAAAGAGTAACGGAAGGAAAGGAAGGCAAGGCAAAGCCAGGCAAGGCAAGTGTAACAAAAGGCACGGCACGGCAAGGGGAAACAAGGCTAAGGCACGACAACGCACGGCTAGGCAATGCAAGGGAAGGCAAGGAAAGGGTAACGCAAGGCAAGGCACGGTGAGGCTAGGCAAGGCTAATGCACGAAAACGCAAGGCTAGGCAATGCACGACAATGCAAGGAAAGCTTAAAGCAAAGGAAGGTACGGTCAGGCGAGATAAGGCTAAGGCACGACAACGCAAGGCTAGGCAATGCAGGAAAGGCAAGCAAAGAGTAAAGGAATGTAAGCAAGGCAAGGAAAAGCAAGGAAAGGCAAGGGTAACGGAAGGAACGGCACGGCAAGGGGAAACAAGTCTAATGCATGACAACGCACGCTAGGCAATGCACGGCAAGGCAAGGAAAGGGTAACGCATGCGAAAGCACGGTCAGGCGAGGCAAGGCTAAGGCACGACAACGCAAGGCTAGGCAATGCACGACAATGCAAGGAAAGAGTAACGGAAGGTAAGGAAGGCAAGGGAAAGCAAGGAAAGGCAAGTGTAACGGAAGGAACCGCACGGCAAGGGGAAACAAGGCTAAGGCAGGACAACGCACGCTAGGCAATGCACGGCAAGGCAAGGAAAGGGTAACGCATGGGAAAGCACGGTCAGGCGAGGCAAGGCTAAGGCATGACAACGCAAGGCTAGGCAATGCACGGAAAGCAAGCAAAGAGTAACGGAACGCAAGGAAGGCAAGGGAAAGCAAGGGAAGGCAAGCGTAACGGAAGGAACGGCATGGCAAGGGGTAACAAGGCTAAGGCACGACAACGAAGGGTTAGGCAATGCACGGCAAGGCAAGGAAAGCTTAAAGCAAAGGAAGGCACGGTCAGGCGAGATAAGGCTAAGGCACGACAACGCAAGGCTAGGCAATGGACGGAAGGCAAGCAAAGAGTAACGGAAGGTAAGGAAGGCAAGGGAAAGCAAGGAAAGGAAAGTGTAACGGAAGGAACCGCACGGCAAGAGGAAACAAGGCTAAGGCACGACAACGCACGCTAGGCAATGCACGGCAAGGCAAGGAAAGGGTAACGCATGGGAAAGCACGGTCAGGCGAGGCAAGGCTAAGGCCTGACAACGCAAGGCTACGCAATGCACGGGAAGCAAGCAAAGAGTAACGGAACGCAAGGAAGGCAAGGGAATGCAACGGAAGGCAAGGGTAACGGAAGGAACTGCACGGCAAGGGGTAACAAGGCTAAGGCACGACAACGCAGGGCTAGGCAATGCACCGCAAGGCAAGGAAAGGGTAACGCATGGGAAGCACGGTCAGGCGAGGCAAGGCTAAGGCATGACAACGCAAGGCTAGGCAATGCACGGAAAGCAAGCAAAGAGTAACGGAACGCAAGGAAGGCAAGGGAAATGCAAGGGAAGGCAAGTGTAACGGAAGGAACGGCAGGGCAAGGGGTAACAAGGCTAAGGCACGACAACGCAGGGCTAGGCAATGCACGGCAAGGCAAGGAAAGGGTAACGCAAGGGAAGGCACGGTCAGGTGAGGCAAGGCTAATGCACGACAACGCAAGGCTAGGCAGTGCACGGCAAGGCAAGGAAAGAGTAACGGAAGGAAAGGAAGGCAAGGCAAAGCCAGGCAAGGCAAGTGTAACAAAAGGCACGGCACGGCAAGGGGAAACAAGGCTAAGGCACGACAACGCACGGCTAGGCAATGCAAGGGAAGGCAAGGAAAGGGTAACGCAAGGCAAGGCACGGTGAGCTTAGGCAAGGCTAATGCACGAAAACGCAAGGCTTGGCAATGCACGACAATGCAAGGAAAGCTTAAAGCAAAGGAAGGCACGGTCAGGCGAGATAAGGCTAAGGCACGACAACGCAAGGCTAGGCAATGCAGGGAAGGCAAGCAAAGAGTAACGGAAGGTAAGCAAGGCAAGGAAAAGCAAGGAAAGGCAAGGGTAACGGAAGGAACGGCACGGCAAGGGGAAACAAGTCTAAGGCACGACAACGCACGCTAGGCAATGCACGGCAAGGCAAGGAAAGAGTAACGCATGCGAAAGCACGGTCAGGCGAGGCAAGGCTAAGGCACGACAACGCAAGGCTAGGCAATGCACGGACAATGCAAGGAAACCTTAAAGTAAAGGAAGGCACGGTCAGGCGAGATAAGGCTAAGGCACGACAACGCAAGGCTAGGCAATGCAGGGAAGGCAAGCAAAGAGTAACGGAAGGCAAGCAAGGCAAGGAAAAGCAAGGAAAGGCAAGGGTAACGTAAGGAACGGCACGGCAAGGGGAAACAAGGCTAAGGCACGACAACGCACGCTAGGCAATGCACGGCAAGGCAAGGAAAGGGTAACGCATGGGAAAGCACGGTCAGGCGAGGCAAGGCTAAGGCACGACAACGCAAGGCTAGGCAATGCACGGAAGGCAAGCAAAGAGTAACGGAAGGTAAGGAAGGCAAGGGAAAGCAAGGAAAGGCAAGTGTAACGGAAGGAACCGCACGGCAAGGGGAAACAAGGCTAAGGCACGACAACGCACGCTAGGCAATGCACGGCAAGGCAAGGAAAGGGTAACGCATGGGACAGCACGGTCAGGCGAGGCAAGGCTAAGGCATGACAACGCAAGGCTAGGCAATGCACGGAAAGCCAGCAAAGAGTAACGGAACGCAAGGAAGGCAAGGGAAAGCAAGGGAAGGCAAGCGTAACGGAAGGAACGGCACGGCAAGGGGTAACAAGGCTAAGGCACGACAACGCAGGGCTAGGCAATGCACGGCAAGGCAAGGAAAGCTTAAAGCAAAGGAAGGCACGGTCAGGCGAGATAAGGCTAAGGCACGACAACGCAAGGCTAGGCAATGGACGGAAGGCAAGCAAAGAGTAACGGAAGGTAAGGAAGGCAAGGGAAAGCAAGGAAAGGAAAGTGTAACGGAAGGAACCGCACGGCAAGGGGAAACAAGGCTAAGGCACGACAACGCACGCTAGGCAATGCACGGCAAGGCAAGGAAAGGGTAACGCATGGGAAAGCACGGTCAGGCGAGGCAAAGCTAAGGCACGACAACGCAAGGCTAGGCAATGCACGGAAGGCAAGCAAAGAGTAACGGAAGATAAGGAAGGCAAGGGAAAGCAAGGACAGGCAAGTGTAACGGAAGGAACCGCACGGCAAGGGAAAACAAGGCTAAGGCACGACAACGCACGCTAGGCAATGCACGGCAGGGCAAGAAAAGGGTAACGCATGGGAAAGCACAGTCAGGCGAGGCAAGGCTAAGGCATGACAACGCAAGGCTACGCAATGCACGGAAAGCAAGCAAAGAGTAACGGAAAGCAAGGAAGGCAAGGGAATGCAACGGAAGGCAAGGGTAACGGAAGGAATTGCACGCAAGGGGTAACAAGGCTAAGGCACGACAACGCAGGGCTAGGCAATGCACGGCAAGGCAAGGAAAGGGTAACGCAAGGGAAGGCACGGTCAGGTGAGGCAAGGCTAATGCACGACAACGCAAGGCTAGGCAGTGCACGGCAAGGCAAGGAAAGAGTAACGGAAGGAAAGGAAGGCAAGGCAAAGCCAGGCAAGGCAAGTGTAACAAAAGGCACGGCACGGCAAGGGGAAACAAGGCTAAGGCACGACAACGCACGGCTAGGCAATGCAAGGGAAGGCAAGGAAAGGGTAAGGCAAGGCAAGACACGGTGAGTCTAGGCAAGGCTAATGCACGAAAACGGAAGGCTAGGCAATGCACGACAATGCAAGGAAAGCTTAAAGCAAAGGAAGGCACGGTCAGGCGAGATAAGGCTAAGGCACGACAACGCAAGGCTAGGCAATGCAGGGAAGGCAAGCAAAGAGTAACGGAAGGTAAGGAAGGCAAGGGAAAGCAAGGAAAGGCAAGTGTAACGGAAGGAACCGCACGGCAAGGGGAAACAAGGCTAAGGCACGACAAAGCACGCTAGGCAATGCACGGCAAGGCAAGGAAAGGGTAACGCATGGGACAGCACGGTCAGGCGAGGCAAGGCTAAGGCATGACAACGCAAGGCTAGGCAATGCACGGAAAGCAAGCAAAGAGTAACGGAACGCAAGGAAGGCAAGGGAAAGCAGCGGAAGGCAAGGGTAACGGAAGGAACGGCACGGCAAGGGGTAACAAGGTTAGGCACGACAACGCAAGGCTAGGCAATACACCGCAAGGCAAGGAAAGGGTAACGCAAGGGAAGGCACGGTCAGGTGAGGCAAGGCTAATGCACGACAACGCAAGGCTAGGCAATGCAAGGGAAGGCAAGGAAAGGGTAACGCAAGGCAAGGCACGGTGAGCTTAGGCAAGGCTAATGCAGGAAAACGCAAGGCTTGGCAATGCACGGCAAGGCAAGGAAAGAGTAACGGAAGGAAAGGAAGGCAAGGCAAAGCCAGGCAAGGCAAGTGTAACAAAAGGCACGCCACGGCAAGGGGAAACAAGGCTAAGGCACGACAACGCAAGGCTGGGCAATGCACGACAATGCAAGGAAAGCTTAAAGCAAAGGAAGGCACGGTCCGGCGAGATAAGCCTAAGGCACGACAACGCAAGGCTAGGCAATGCAGGGAAGGCAAGCAAAGAGTAACGGAAGGTAAGGAAGGCAAGTGAAAGCAAGGAAAGGCAAGTGTAACGGAAGGAACGGCACGGCAAGGGGAAACAAGGCTAAGGCACGACAACGCACGCTAGGCAATGCACGGCAAGGCAAGGTAAGGGTAACGCATGGGAAAGCACGGTCAGGCGGAGCAAGGCTAAGGCATGAGAACGCAAGGCTAGGCAATGTACGGAAAGCAAGCAAAGAGTAACGGAACGCAAGGAAGGCAAGGGAAAGCAGCGGAAGGCAAGGGTAACGGAAGGAACGGCAGGGCAAGGGGTAACAAGGCTAAGGCACGACAACGCAAGGCTAGGCAATACACCGCAAGGCAAGGAAAGGGTAACGCAAGGGAAGGCACGGTCAGGTGAGGCAAGGCTAATGCACGACAACGCAAGGCTAGGCAGTGCACGGCAAGGCAAGGAAAGAGTAACGGAAGGAAAGGAAGGCAAGGCAAAGCCAGGCAAGGCAAGTGTAACAAAAGGCACGGCACGGCAAGAGGAAACAAGGCTAAGGCACGACAACGCACGGCTAGGCAATGCAAGGGAAGGCAAGGAAAGGGTAACGCAAGGCAAGGCACGGTGAGGCTAGGCAAGGCTAATGCACGAAAACGCAAGGCTAGGCAATGCACGACAATGCAAGGAAAGCTTAAAGCAAAGGAAGGTACGGTCAGGCGAGATAAGGCTAAGGCACGACAACGCAAGGCTAGGCAATGCAGGAAAGGCAAGCAAAGAGTAAAGGAATGTAAGCAAGGCAAGGAAAAGCAAGGAAAGGCAAGGGTAACGGAAGGAACGGCACGGCAAGGGGAAACAAGTCTAATGCATGACAACGCACGCTAGGCAATGCACGGCAAGGCAAGGAAAGGGTAACGCATGCGAAAGCACGGTCAGGCGAGGCAAGGCTAAGGCACGACAACGCAAGGCTAGGCAATGCACGGAAGGCAAGCAAAGAGTATCGGAAGGTAAGGAAGGCAAGGGAAAGCAAGGAAAGGCAAGTGTAACGGAAGGAACCGCACGGCAAGGGGAAACAAGGCTAAGGCACGACAAAGCACGCTAGGCAATGCACGGCAAGGCAAGGAAAGGGTAACGCATGGGACAGCACGGTCAGGCGAGGCAAGGCTAAGGCATGACAACGCAAGGCTAGGCAATGCACGGAAAGCAAGCAAAGAGTAACGGAACGCAAGGAAGGCAAGGGAAAGCAAGGGAAGGCAAGCGTAACGGAAGGAACGGCACGGCAAGGGGTAACAAGGCTAAGGCACGACAACGCAGGGCTAGGCAATGCACGGCAAGGCAAGGAAAGCTTAAAGCAAAGGAAGGCACGGTCAGGCGAGATAAGGCTAAGGCACGAGAACGCAAGGCTAGGCAATGGACGGAAGGCAAGCAAAGAGTAACGGAAGGTAAGGAAGGCAAGGGAAAGCAAGGAAACGAAAGTGCAACGGAAGGAACCGCACGGCAAGGGGAAACAAGGCTAAGGCACGACAACGCACGCTAGGCAATGCACGGCAAGGCAAGGAAAGGGTAACGCATGGGAAAGCACGGTCAGGCGAGGCAAGGCTAAGGCATGACAACGCAAGGCTAGGCAATGCACGGAAAGCAAGCAAAGAGTAACGGAACGCAAGGAAGGCAAGGGAAAGCAACGGAAGGCAAGGGTAACGGAAGGAACGGCACGGCAAGGGGTAACAAGGCTAAGGCACGACAACGCAGGGCTAGGCAATACACCGCAAGGCAAGGAAAGGGTAACGCAAGGGAAGGCACGGTCAGGTGAGGCAAGGCTAATGCACGACAACGCAAGGCTAGGCAGTGCACGGCAAGGCAAGGAAAGAGTAACGGAAGGAAAGGAAGGCAAGGCAAAGCCAGGCAAGGCAAGTGTAACAAAAGGCACGGCACGGCAAGGGGAAACAAGGCTAAGGCACGACAACGCACGGCTAGGCAATGCAAGGGAAGGCAAGGAAAGGGTAAGGCAAGGCAAGGCACGGTGAGGCTAGGCAAGGCTAATGCACGAAAACGCAAGGCTAGGCAATGCACGACAATGAAAGGAAAGCTTAAAGCAAAGGAATGCACGGTCAGGCGAGATAAGGCTAAGGCACGACAACGCAAGGCTAGGCAATGCAGGGAAGGCAAGCAAAGAGTAACGGAAGGTAAGGAAGGCAAGGGAAAGCAAGGAAACGAAAGTGTAACGGAAGGAACCGCACGGCAAGGGGAAACAAGGCTAAGGCACGACAAAGCACGCTAGGCAATGCACGGCAAGGCAAGGAAAGGGTAACGCATGGGACAGCACGGTCAGGCGAGGCAAGGCTAAGGCATGACAACGCAAGGCTAGGCAATGCACGGAAAGCAAGCAAAGAGTAACGGAACGCAAGGAAGGCAAGGGAAAGCAAGGGAAGGCAAGCGAAACGGAAGGAACGGCACGGCAAGGGGTAACAAGGCTAAGGCACGACAACGCAGGGCTAGGCAATGCACGGCAAGGCAAGGAAAGCTTAAAGCAAAGGAAGGCACGGTCAGTCGAGATAAGGCTAAGGCACGACAACGCAAGGCTAGGCAATGGACGGAAGGCAAGCAAAGAGTAACGGAAGGAAAGGAAGGCAAGGCAAAGCCAGGCAAGGCAAGTGTAACAAAAGGCACGGCACGGCAAGGGGAAACAAGGCTAAGGCACGACAACGCACGCTAGGCAATGTACGGCAAGGCAAGGAAAGGGTAACGCATGGGAAAGCACGGTCAGGCGAGGCAAGGCTAAGGCACGACAACGCAAGGCTAGGCAATGCACGGAAGGCAAGCAAAGAGTAACGGAAGATAAGGAAGGCAAGGGAAAGCAAGGAAAGGCAAGTGCAACGGAAGGAACGGCACGGCAAGGGAAAACAAGGCTAAGGCACGACAACGCACGCTAGGCAATGCACGGCAGGGCAAGAAAAGGGTAACGCATGGGAAAGCACAGTCAGGCGAGGCAAGGCTAAGGCATGACAACGCAAGGCTACGCAATGCACGGAAAGCAAGCAAAGAGTAACGGAACGCAAGGAAGGCAAGGGAATGCAACGGAAGGCAAGGGTAACGGAAGGAATTGCACGCAAGGGGTAACAAGGCTAAGGCACGACAACGCAGGGCTAGGCAATGCACGGCAAGGCAAGGAAAGGGTAACGCAAGGGAAGGCACGGTCAGGTGAGGCAAGGATAAGGCACGACAACACAAGGCTAGGCAATGCCCGGAAGGCAAGCAAAGAGTAACGGAAGGTAAGGAAGGCAAGGGAAAGCCAGGCAAGGCAAGTGTAACAAAAGCCACGGCACCGCAAGGGGAAACAAGGCTAAGGCACGACAACGCACGCTAGGCAATGCACGGCAAGGCAAGGAAAGGGTAACGCAAGGGAAGGCACGGTCAGGTGAGGCAAGGCTAAGGCATGACAACGCAAGGCTACGCAGTTCACGGGAAGCAAGCAAAGAGTAACGGAACGCAAGGAAGGCAAGGGAATGCAACGGAAGGCAAGGGTAACGGAAGGAACTGCACGACAAGGGGTAACAAGGCTAAGGCACGACAACGCAGGGCTAGGCAATGCACCGGAAGGCAAGGAAAGGGTAACGCAAGGGAAGGCACGGTCAGGTGAGGCAAGGCTAAGGCATGAGAACGCAAGGCTAGGCAGTGCACGGCAAGGCAAGGAAAGAGTAACGGAAGGAAAGGAAGGCAAGGCAAAGCCAGGCAAGGCAAGTGTAACAAAAGGCACGGCACGGCAAGGGGAAACAAGGCTAAGGCACGACAACGCACGGCTAGGCAATGCAAGGGAAGGCAAGGAAAGGGTAATGCAAGGCAAGGCACGGTGAGCTTAGGCAAGGCTAATGCACGAAAACGCAAGGCTTGTCAATGCACGACAATGCAAGGAAAGCTTAAAGCAAAGGAAGGCACGGATAGGCGAGATAAGGCTAAGGCACGACAACGCAGGGCTAGGCAATGCAGGGAAGGCAAGCAAAGATTAAAGGAATGTAAGCAAGGCAAGGAAAAGCACGGAAAGGCAAGGGTAACGGAAGGAACGGCACGGCAAGGGGAAACAAGTCTAAGGCATGACAACGCACGCTAGGCAATGCACGGCAAGGCAAGGAAAGGGTAACGCATGCGAAAGCACGGTCAGGCGAGGCAAGGCTAAGGCACGACAACGCAAGGCTAGGCAATGCACGACAATGCAAGGAAAGCTTAAAGTAAAGGAAGGCACGGTCAGGCGAGATAAGGCTAAGGCACGACAACGCAAGGCTAGGCAATGCAGGGAAGGCAAGCAAAGAGTAACGGAAGGTAAGCAAGGCAAGGAAAAGCAAGGAAAGGCAAGGGTAACGTAAGGAACGGCACGGCAAGGGGAAACAAGTCTAAGGCACGACAACGCACGCTAGGCAATGCACGGCAAGGCAAGTAAAGGGTAACGCATGGGAAAGCACGTTCCGGCGAGGCAAGGCTAAGGCACGACAACGCAAGGCTAGGCAATGCACGGAAGGCAAGCAAAGAGTAACGGAAGGTAAGGAAGGCAAGGGAAAGCAAGGAAAGGCAAGTGTAACGGAAGGAACCGCACGGCAAGGGGAAACAAGGCTAAGGCACGACAAAGCACGCTAGGCAATGCACGGCAAGGCAAGGAAAGGGTAACGCATTGGACAGCACGGTCAGGCGAGGCAAGGCTAAGGCATGACAACGCAAGGCTAGGCAATGCACGGAAAGCAAGCAAAGAGTAACGGAACGCAAGGAAGGCAAGGGAAAGCAAGGGAAGGCAAGCGTAACGGAAGGAATGGCACGGCAAGGGGTAACAAGGCTAAGGCACGACAACGCAGGGCTAGGCAATGCACGGCAAGGCAAGGAAAGCTTAAAGCAAAGGAAGGCACGGTCAGGCGAGATAAGGCTAAGGCACGAGAACGCAAGGCTAGGCAATGGACGGAAGGCAAGCAAAGAGTAACGGAAGGTAAGGAAGGCAAGGGAAAGCAAGGAAACGAAAGTGCAACGGAAGGAACCGCACGGCAAGGGGAAACAAGGCTAAGGCACGACAACGCACGCTAGGCAATGCACGGCAAGGCAAGGAAAGGGTAACGCATGGGAAAGCACGGTCAGCCGAGGCAAGGCTAAGGCATGACAACGCAAGGCTAGGCAATGCACGGAAAGCAAGCAAAGAGTAACGGAACGCAAGGAAGGCAAGGGAAAGCAACGGAAGGCAAGGGTAACGGAAGGAACGGCAGGGCAAGGGGTAATAAGGCTAAGGCACGACAACGCAAGGCTAGGCAATACACCGCAAGGCAAGGAAAGGGTAACGCAAGGGAAGGCACGGTCAGGTGAGGCAAGGCTAATGCACGACAACGCAAGGCTAGGCAGTGCACGGCAAGGCAAGGAAAGAGTAACGGAAGGAAAGGAAGGCAAGGCAAAGCCAGGCAATGCAAGTGTAACAAAAGGCACGGCACGGCAAGGGGAAACAAGGCTAAGGCACGACAACGCACGGCTAGGCAATGCAAGGGAAGGCAAGGAAAGGGTAACGCAAGGCAAGGCACGGTGAGGCTAGGCAAGGCTAATGCACGAAAACGCAAGGCTAGGCAGTGCACGACAATGCAAGGAAAGCTTAAAGCAAAGGAAGGCACGGTCAGGCGAGATAAGGCTAAGGCACGACAACGCAAGGCTAGGCAATGCAGGGAAGGCAAGAAAAGAGTAAAGGAATGTAAGCAAGGCAAGGAAAAGCAAGGAAAGGCAAGGGTAACGGAAGGAACGGCACGGCAAGGGGAAACAAGTCTAAGGCATGACAACGCACGCTAGGCAATGCACGGCAAGGCAAGGAAAGGGTAACGCATGCGAAAGCACGGTCAGGCGAGGCAAGGCTAAGGCACGACAACGCATGGCTTCGCAATGCACGACAATGCAAGGAAAGCTTAAAGTAAAGGAAGGCACGGTCAGGCGAGATAAGGCTAAGACACGACAACGCAAGGCTAGGCAATGCAGGGAAGGCAAGCAAAGTGTAACGGAAGGTAAGCAAGGCAAGGAAAAGCAAGGAAAGGCAAGGGTAACGGAAGGAACGCACGGCAAGAGGAAACAAGGCTAAGGCACGACAAAGCACGCTAGGCAATGCACGGCAAGGCAAGGAAAGGGTAACGCATGGGACAGCACGGTCAGGCGAGGCAAGGCTAAGGCATGACAACGCAAGGCTAGGCAATGCACGGAAAGCAAGCAAAGAGTAACGGAACGCAAGGAAGGCAAGGGAAAGCAAGGGAAGGCAAGCGTAACGGAAGGAACGGCACGGCAAGGGGTAACAAGGCTAAGGCACGACAACACAGGGCTAGGCAATGCAGGGCAAGGAAAGGAAAGGGTAACGCAAGGGAAGGCACGGTCAGGTGAGGCAAGGCTAAGGCATGAGAACGCAAGGCTAGGCAATGCACGGCAAGGCAAGGAAAGCTTAAAGCAAAGGAAGGCACGGTCAGGCGAGGCAAGGATAAGGCACGACAACACAAGGCTAGGCAATGCCCGGAAGGCAAGCAAAGAGTAACGGAAGGTAAGGAAGGCAAGGGAAAGCCAGGCAAGGCAAGTGTAACAAAAGCCACGGCACCGCAAGGGGAAACAAGGCTAAGGCACGACAACGCACGCTAGGCAATGCACGGCAAGGCAAGGAAAGGGTAACGCATGGGAAAGCACGGTCAGGCGAGGCAAGGCTAAGGCATGACAACGCAAGGCTACGCAATGCACGGGAAGCAAGCAAAGAGTAACGGAACGCAAGGAAGGCAAGGGAATGCAACGGAAGGCAAGGGTAATGGAAAGAACTGCACGGCAAGGGGTAACAAGGCTAAGGCACGACAACGCAGGGCTAGGCAATGCACCGCAAGGCAAGGAAAGGGTAACGCAAGGGAAGGCACGGTCAGGTGAGGCAAGGCTAAGGCATGAGAACGCAAGGCTAGGCAGTGCACGGCAAGGCAAGGAAAGAGTAACGGAAGGAAAGGAAGGCAAGGCAAAGCCAGGCAAGGCAAGTGTAACAAAAGGCACGGCACGGCAAGGGGAAACAAGGCTAAGGCACGACAACGCACGGCTAGGCAATGCAAGGGAAGGCAAGGAAAGGGTAACGCAAGGCAAGGCACGGTGAGCTTAGGCAAGGCTAATGCACGAAAACGCAAGGCTTGTCAATGCACGACAATGCAAGGAAAGCTTAAAGCAAAGGAAGGCACGGATAGGCGAGATAAGGCTAAGGCACGACAACGCAGGGCTAGGCAATGCAGGGAAGGCAAGCAAAGAGTAAAGGAATGTTAGCAAGGCAAGGAAAAGCAAGGAAAGGCAAGGGTAACGGAAGGAACGGCACGGCAAGGGGAAACAAGTCTAAGGCATGACAACGCACGCTAGGCAATGCACGGCAAGGCAAGGAAAGGGTAACGCATGCGAAAGCACGGTCAGGCGAGGCAAGGCTAAGGCACGACAACGCAAGGCTAGGCAATGCACGACAATGCAAGGAAAGCTTAAAGTAAAGGAAGGCACGGTCAGGCGAGATAAGGCTAAGGCACGACAACGCAAGGCTAGGCAATGCAGGGAAGGCAAGCAAAGTGTAACGGAAGGTAAGCAAGGCAAGGAAAAGCAAGGAAAGGCAAGGGTAACGTAAGGAACGGCACGGCAAGGGGAAACAAGTCTAAGGCACGACAACGCACGCTAGGCAATGCACGGCAAGGCAAGTAAAGGGTAACGCATGGGAAAGCACGTTCCGGCGAGGCAAGGCTAAGGCACGACAACGCAAGGCTAGGCAATGCACGGAAGGCAAGCAAAGAGTAACGGAAGGTAAGGAAGGCAAGGGAAAGCAAGGAAAGGCAAGTGTAACGGAAGGAACCGCACGGCAAGGGGAAACAAGGCTAAGGCACGACAAAGCACGCTAGGCAATGGACGGCAAGGCAAGGAAAGGGTAACGCATGGGACAGCACGGTCAGGCGAGGCAAGGCTAAGGCATGACAACGCAAGGCTAGGCAATGCACGGAAAGCAAGCAAAGAGTAACGGAACGCAAGGAAGGCAAGGGAAAGCAAGGGAAGGCAAGCGTAACGGAAGGAACGGCACGGCAAGGGGTAACAAGGCTAAGGCACGACAACGCAGGGCTAGGCAATGCACGGCAAGGCAAGGAAAGCTTAAAGCAAAGGAAGGCACGGTCAGGCGAGATAAGGCTAAGGCACGAGAACGCAAGGCTAGGCAATGGACGGAAGGCAAGCAAAGAGTAACGGAAGGTAAGGAAGGCAAGGCAAAGCCAGGCAAGGCAAGTGTAACAAAAGGCACGGCACGGCAAGGGGAAACAAGGCTAAGGCACGACAACGCACGGCTAGGCAATGAAGGCAAGGCAAGGAAAGGGTAACGCAAGGCAAGGCACGGTGAGGCTAAGCAAGGCTAATGCACGAAAACGCAAGGCTAGGCAATGCACGACAATGCAAGGAAAGCTTAAAGCAAAGGAAGGCACGGTCAGGCGAGATAAGGTTAAGGCACGACAACGCAAGGCTACGCAATGCCCGGAAAGCAAGCAAAGAGTAACGGAACGCAAGGAAGGCAAGGGAATGCAACGGAAGGCAAGGGTAACGGAAGGAATTGCACGCAAGGGGAAACAAGGCTAAGGCACGACAACGCACGCCTAGGCAATGCACGGCAAGGCAAGGAAAGAGTAACGCAAGGAAAGGCACGGTGAGGCTAGGGAAGGCTAATGCACGAAAACGCAAAGCTAGGCAATGCACGACAATTCAAGGAAAGCTTAAAGCAAAGGAAGGCACGGTCAGGCGAGATAAGGCTAAGGCACGACAACGCAAGGCTAGGCAATGCAGGGAAGGCAAGGAAAGAGTAACGGAAGGTAAGCAAGCCAAGGAAAAGCAAGGAAAGGCAAGGGTAACGTAAGGAACGGCACGGCAAGGGGAAACAAGTCTAAGGCACGACAACGCACGCTAGGCAATGCACGGCAAGGCAAGTAAAGGGTAACGCATGGGAAAGCACGTTCCGGCGAGGCAAGGCTAAGGCACGACAACGCAAGGCTAGGCAATGCACGGAAGGCAAGCAAAGAGTAACGGAAGGTAAGGAAGGCAAGGGAAAGCAAGGAAAGGCAAGTGTAACGGAAGGAACCGCACGGCAAGGGGAAACAAGGCTAAGGCACGACAAAGCACGCTAGGCAATGCACGGCAAGGCAAGGAAAGGGTAACGCATGGGAAAGCACGGTCAGGCGAGGCAAGGCTAAGGCATGACAACGCAAGGCTAGGCAATGCACGGAAAGCAAGCAAAGAGTAACGGAACGCAAGGAAGGCAAGGGAAAGCAAGGGAAGGCAAGCGTAACGGAAGGAACGGCACGGCAAGGGGTAACAAGGCTAAGGCGCGACAACGCAGGGCTAGGCAATGCACGGCAAGGCAAGGAAAGCTTAAAGCAAAGGAAGGCACGGTCAGGCGAGATAAGGCTAAGGTACGAGAACGCAAGGCTAGGCAATGGACGGAAGGCAAGCAAAGAGTAACGGAAGGTAAGGAAGGCAAGGGAAAGCAAGGAAACGAAAGTGTAACGGAAGGAACCGCACGGCAAGGGGAAACAAGGCTAAGGCACGACAAAGCACGCTAGGCAATGAACGGCAAGGCAAGGAAAGGGTAACGCATGGGAAAGCACGGTCAGGCGAGGCAAGGCTAAGGCATGACAACGCAAGGCTAGGCAATGCACGGAAAGCAAGCAAAGAGTAACGGAACGCAAGGAAGGCAAGGGAAAGCAGCGGAAGGCAAGGGTAACGGAAGGAACGGCAGGGCAAGGGGTAACAAGGCTAAGGCACGACAACGCAAGGCTAGGCAATACACCGCAAGGCAAGGAAAGGGTAACGCAAGGGAAGGCACGGTCAGGTGAGGCAAGGCTAATGCACGACAACGCAAGGCTAGGCAGTGCACGGCAAGGCAAGGAAAGAGTAACGGAAGGAAAGGAAGGCAAGGCAAAGCCAGGCAAGGCAAGTGTAACAAAAGGCACGGCACGGCAAGGGGAAACAAGGCTAAGGCACGACAACGCACGGCTAGGCAATGCAAGGGAAGGCAAGGAAAGGGTAACGCAAGGCAAGGCACGGTGAGGCTAGGCAAGGCTAATGCACGAAAACGCAAGGCTAGGCAATGCACGACAATGCAAGGAAAGCTTAAAGCAAAGGAAGGCACGGTCAGGCGAGATAAGGCTAAGGCACGACAACGCAAGGCTAGGCAATGGACGGAAGGCAAGCAAAGAGTAACGGAAGGTAAGGAAGGCAAGGGAAAGCAAGGAAACGAAAGTGTAACGGAAGGAACCGCACGGCAAGGGGAAACAAGGCTAAGGCACGACAACGCACGCTAGGCAATGAACGGCAAGGCAAGGAAAGGGTAACGCATGGGAAAGCACGGTCAGGCGAGGCAAGGCTAAGGCATGACAACGCAAGACTAGGCAATGCACGGAAAGCAAGCAAAGAGTAACGGAACGCAAGGAAGGCAAGGGAATGCAACGGAAGGCAAGGGTAACGGAAGGAATTGCACGCAAGGGGTAACAAGGCTAAGGCACGACAACGCAGGGCTAGGCAATGCACGGCAAGGCAAGGAAAGGGTAACGCAAGGGAAGGCACGGTCAGGTGAGGCAAGGATAAGGCACGACAACACAAGGCTAGGCAATGCCCGGAAGGCAAGCAAAGAGTAACGGAAGGTAAGGAAGGCAAGGGAAAGCCAGGCAAGGCAAGTGTAACAAAAGCCACGGCACCGCAAGGGGAAACAAGGCTAAGGCACGACAACGCACGCTAGGCAATGCACGGCAAGGCAAGGAAAGGGTAACGCATGGGAAAGCACGGTCAGGCGAGGCAAGGCTAAGGCATGACAACGCAAGGCTAGGCAATGCACGGAAAGCAAGCAAAGAGTAACGGAACGCAAGGAAGGCAAGGGAATGCAACGGAAGGCAAGGGTAACGGAAGGAACTGCACGGCAAGGGGTAACAAGGCTAAGGCACGACAACGCAGGGCTAGGCAATGCACCGCAAGGCAAGGAAAGGGTAACGCAAGGGAAGGCACGGTCAGGTGAGGCAAGGCTAAGGCATGAGAACGCAAGGCTAGGCAGTGCACGGCAAGGCAAGGAAAGAGTAACGGAAGGAAAGGAAGGCAAGGCAAAGCCAGGCAAGGCAAGTGTAACAAAAGGCACGGCACGGCAAGGGGAAACAAGGCTAAGGCACGACAACGCACGGCTAGGCAATGCAAGGGAAGGCAAGGAAAGGGTAACGCAAGGCAAGGCACGGTGAGCTTAGGCAAGGCTAATGC
The DNA here is from genome assembly GCF_037893015.1 of Macrotis lagotis. Classification (NCBI taxonomy): domain Eukaryota; kingdom Metazoa; phylum Chordata; class Mammalia; order Peramelemorphia; family Peramelidae; genus Macrotis; species Macrotis lagotis. Next base: position 174,071 of record NW_027421993.1, read on the forward strand.
ACGAAAACGCAAGGCTTGTCAATGCACGACAATGCAAGGAAAGCTTAAAGCAAAGGAAGGCACGGATAGGCGAGATAAGGCTAAGGCACGACAACGCAGGGCTAGGCAATGCAGGGAAGGCAAGCAAAGAGTAAAGGAATGTAAGCAAGGCAAGGAAAAGCAAGGAAAGGCAAGGGTAACGGAAGGAACGGCACGGCAAGGGGAAACAAGTCTAAGGCATGACAACGCACGCTAGGCAATGCACGGCAAGGCAAGGAAAGGGTAACGCATGCGAAAGCACGGTCAGGCGAGGCAAGGCTAAGGCACGACAACGCAAGGCTAGGCAATGCACGACAATGCAAGGAAAGCTTAAAGTAAAGGAAGGCACGGTCAGGCGAGATAAGGCTAAGGCACGACAATGCAAGGCTACGCAATGCAGGGAAGGCAAGCAAAGTGTAACGGAAGGTAAGCAAGGCAAGGAAAAGCAAGGAAAGGCAAGGGTAACGTAAGGAACGGCACGGCAAGGGGAAACAAGTCTAAGGCACGACAACGCACGCTAGGCAATGCACGGCAAGGCAAGTAAAGGGTAACGCATGGGAAAGCACGTTCCGGCGAGGCAAGGCTAAGGCACGACAACGCAAGGCTAGGCAATCCACGGAAGGCAAGCAAAGAGTAACGGAAGGTAAGGAAGGCAAGGGAAAGCAAGGAAAGGCAAGTGTAACGGAAGGAACCGCACGGCAAGGGGAAACAAGGCTAAGGCACGACAAAGCACGCTAGGCAATGCACGGCAAGGCAAGGAAAAGGTAACGCATGGGACAGCACGGTCAGGCGAGGCAAGGCTAAGGCATGACAACGCAAGGCTAGGCAATGCACGGAAAGCAAGCAAAGAGTAACGGAACGCAAGGAAGGCAAGGGAAAGCAAGGGAAGGCAAGCGTAACGGAAGGAACGGCACGGCAAGGGGTAACAAGGCTAAGGCACGACAACGCAGGGCTAGGCAATGCACGGCAAGGCAAGGAAAGCTTAAAGCAAAGGAAGGCACGGTCAGGCGAGATAAGGCTAAGGCACGAGAACGCAAGGCTAGGCAATGGACGGAAGGCAAGCAAAGAGTAACGGAAGGTAAGGAAGGCAAGGCAAAGCCAGGCAAGGCAAGTGTAACAAAAGGCACGGCACGGCAAGGGGAAACAAGGCAAAGGCACGACAACGCACGGCTAGGCAATGAAGGGAAGGCAAGGAAAGGGTAACGCAAGGCAAGGCACGGTGAGGCTAAGCAAGGCTAATGCACGAAAACGCAAGGCTAGGCAATGCACGACAATGCAAGGAAAGCTTAAAGCAAAGGAAGGCACGGTCAGGCGAGATAAGGTTAAGGCACGACAACGCAAGGCTACGCAATGCCCGGAAAGCAAGCAAAGAGTAACGGAACGCAAGGAAGGCAAGGGAATGCAACGGAAGGCAAGGGTAACGGAAGGAATTGCACGCAAGGGGAAACAAGGCTAAGGCACGACAACGCACTCCTAGGCAATGCACGGCAAGGCAAGGAAAGAGTAACGCAAGGAAAGGCACGGTGAGGCTAGGGAAGGCTAATGCACGAAAACGCAAAGCTAGGCAATGCACGACAATTCAAGGAAAGCTTAAAGCAAAGGAAGGCACCGTCAGGCGAGATAAGGCTAAGGCACGACAACGCAAGGCTAGGCAATGCAGGGAAGGCAAGGAAAGAGTAACGGAAGGTAAGCAAGTCAAGGAAAAGCAAGGAAAGGCAAGGGTAACGTAAGGAACGGCACGGCAAGGGGAAACAAGTCTAAGGCACGACAACGCACGCTAGGCAATGCACTGCAAGGCAAGTAAAGGCTAACGCATGGGAAAGCACGTTCCGGCGAGGCAAGGCTAAGGCACGACAACGCAAGGCTAGGCAATCCACGGAAGGCAAGCAAAGAGTAACGGAAGGTAAGGAAGGCAAGGGAAAGCAAGGAAAGGCAAGTGTAACGGAAGGAACCGCACGGCAAGGGGAAACAAGGCTAAGGCAGGACAACGCACGCTAGGCAATGCACGGCAAGGCAAGGAAAGCTTAAAGCAAAGGAAGGCACGGTCAGGCGAGATAAGGCTAAGGTACGAGAACGCAAGGCTAGGCAATGGACAGAAGGCAAGCAAAGAGTAACGGAAGGTAAGGAAGGCAAGGGAAAGCAAGGAAACGAAAGTGTAACGGAAGGAACCGCACGGCAAGGGGAAACAATGCTAAGGCACGACAACGCACGCTAGGCAATGCACGGCAAGGCAAGGAAAGGGTAACGCATGGGAAAGCACGGTCAGACGAGGCAAGGCTAAGGCATGACAACGCAAGGCTAGGCAATGCACGGAAAGCAAGCAAAGAGTAACGGAACGCAAGGAAGGCAAGGGAAAGCAACGGAAGGCAAGGGTAACGGAAGGAACGGCAGGGCAAGGGGTAACAAGGCTAAGGCACGACAACGCAAGGCTAGACAATACACCGCAAGGCAAGGAAAGGGTAACGCAAGGGAAGGCACGGTCAGGTGAGGCAAGGCTAATGCACGACAACGCAAGGCTAGGCATTGCAGGGAAGGCAAGCAAAGAGTAACGGAAGGTAAGCAAGGCAAGGAAAAGCCAGGCAAGGCAAGTGTAACAAAAGGCACGGCACGGCAAGGGGAAACAAGGCTAAGGCACGACAACGCACGGCTAGGCAATGGAAGGGAAGGCAAGGAAAGGGTAACGCAAGGCAAGGCACGGTGAGCTTAGGCAAGGCTAATGCACGAAAACGCAAGTCTTGGCAATGCACGACAATGCAAGGAAAGCTTAAAGCAAAGGAAGGCACGGTTAGGCGAGATAAGGCTAAGGCACGACAACGCAAGGCTAGGCATTGCAGGGAAGGCAAGCAAAGAGTAACGGAAGGTAAGCAAGGCAAGGAAAAGCAAGGAAAGGCAAGTGTAACGGAAGGAACCGCACGGCAAGGGGAAACAAGGCTATGGCACGACAACGCACGCTAGGCAATGCACGGCAAGGCAAGGAAAGGGTAACGCATGGGAAAGCACGGTCAGGCGAGGCAAGGCTAAGGCATGACAACGCAAGGCTAGGCAATGCACGGAAAGCAAGCAAAGAGTAACGGAACGCAAGGAAGGCAAGGGAAAGCAAGGGAAGGCAAGCGTAACGGAAGGAAAGGCACGGCAAGGGGTAACAAGGCTAAGGCACGACAACGCAGGGCTAGGCAATGCAGGGAAGGCAAGCAAAGAGTAAAGGAATGTAAGCAAGGCAAGGAAAAGCAAGGAAAGGCAAGGGTAACGGAAGGAACGGCACGGCAAGGGGAAACAAGTCTAAGGCATGACAACGCACGCTAGGCAATGCACGGCAAGGCAAGGAAAGGGTAACGCATGCGAAAGCACGGTCAGGCGAGGCAAGGCTAAGGCACGACAACGCAAGGCTAGGCATTGCACGGAAGGCAAGCAAAGAGTAACGGAAGATAAGGAAGGCAAGGGAAAGCAAGGAAAGGCAAGTGCAACGGAAGGAACGGCACGGCAAGGGAAAACAAGGCTAAGGCACGACAACGCACGCTAGGCAATGCACGGCAGGGCAAGAAAAGGGTAACGCATGGGAAAGCACAGTCAGGCGAGGCAAGGCTAAGGCATGACAACGCAAGGCTACGCAATGCACGGAAAGCAAGCAAAGAGTAACGGAACGCAAGGAAGGCAAGGGAATGCAACGGAAGGCAAGGGTAACGGAAGGAATTGCACGCAAGGGGTAACAAGGCTAAGGCACGACAACGCAGGGTTAGGCAATGCACGACAATGCAAGGAAAGCTTAAAGTAAAGGAAGGCACGGTCAGGCGAGATAAGGCTAAGACACGACAACGCAAGGCTAGGCAATGCAGGGAAGGCAAGCAAAGTGTAACGGAAGGTAAGCAAGGCAAGGAAAAGCAAGGAAAGGCAAGGGTAACGGAAGGAACCGCACGGCAAGAGGAAACAAGGCTAAGGCACGACAAAGCACGCTAGGCAATGCACGGCAAGGCAAGGAAAGGGTAACGCATGGGACAGCACGGTCAGGCGAGGCAAGGCTAAGGCATGACAACGCAAGGCTAGGCAATGCACGGAAAGCAAGCAAAGAGTAACGGAACGCAAGGAAGGCAAGGGAAAGCAAGGGAAGGCAAGCGTAACGGAAGGAACGGCACGGCAAGGGGTAACAAGGCTAAGGCACGACAACACAGGGCTAGGCAATGCAGGGCAAGGAAAGGAAAGGGTAACGCAAGGGAAGGCACGGTCAGGTGAGGCAAGGCTAAGGCATGAGAACGCAAGGCTAGGCAGTGCACGGCAAGGCAAGGAAAGAGTAACGGAAGGAAAGGAAGGCAAGGCAAAGCCAGGCAAGGCAAGTGTAACAAAAGGCACGGCACGGCAAGGGGAAACAAGGCTAAGGCACGACAATGCACGGCTAGGCAATGCAAGGGAAGGCAAGGAAAGGGTAACGCAAGGCAAGGCACGGTGAGCTTAGGCAAGGCTAATGCACGAAAACGCAAGGCTTGTCAATGCACGACAATGCAAGGAAAGCTTAAAGCAAAGGAAGGCACGGATAGGCGAGATAAGGCTAAGGCACGACAACGCAGGGCTAAGCAATGCAGGGAAGGCAAGCAAAGAGTAAAGGAATGTAAGCAAGGCAAGGAAAAGCAAGGAAAGGCAAGGGTAACGGAAGGAACGGCACGGCAAGGGGAAACAAGTCTAAGGCATGACAACGCACGCTAGGCAATGCACGGCAAGGCAAGGAAAGGGTAACGCATGCGAAAGCACGGTCAGGCGAGGCAAGGCTAAGGCACGACAACGCAAGGCTAGGCAATGCACGACAATGCAAGGAAAGCTTAAAGCAAAGGAAGGCACGGTCAGTCGAGATAAGGCTAAGGCACGACAACGCAAGGCTAGGCAATGGACGGAAGGCAAGCAAAGAGTAACGGAAGGAAAGGAAGGCAAGGCAAAGCCAGGCAAGGCAAGTGTAACAAAAGGCACGGCACGGCAAGGGGAAACAAGGCTAAGGCACGACAACGCACGCTAGGCAATGTACGGCAAGGCAAGGAAAGGGTAACGCATGGGAAAGCACGGTCAGGCGAGGCAAGGCTAAGGCACGACAACGCAAGGCTAGGCAATGCACGGAAGGCAAGCAAAGAGTAACGGAAGGTAAGGAAGGCAAGGGAAAGCAAGGAAAGGCAAGTGCAACGGAAGGAACGGCACGGCAAGGGAAAACAAGGCTAAGGCACGACAACGCACGCAAGGCAATGCACGGCAGGGCAAGAAAAGTGTAACGCATGGGAAAGCACAGTCAGGCGAGGCAAGGCTAAGGCATGACAACGCAAGGCTAGGCAATGCACGGAAAGCAAGCAAAGAGTAACGGAACGCAAGGAAGGCAAGGGAATGCAACGGAAGGCAAGGGTAACGGAAGGAATTGCACGCAAGGGGTAACAAGGCTAAGGCACGACAAAGCAGGGCTAGGCAATGCACGGCAAGGCAAGGAAAGCTTAAAGCAAAGGAAGGCACGGTCAGGCGAGGCAAGGATAAGGCACGACAACACAAGGCTAGGCAATGCCCGGAAGGCAAGCAAAGAGTAACGGAAGGTAAGGAAGGCAAGGGAAAGCCAGGCAAGGCAAGTGTAACAAAAGCCACGGCACCGCAAGGGGAAACAAGGCTAAGGCACGACAACGCACGCTAGGCAATGCACGGCAAGGCAAGGAAAGGGTAACGCATGGGAAAGCACGGTCAGGCGAGGCAAGGCTAAGGCATGACAACGCAAGGCTACGCAATGCACGGGAAGCAAGCAAAGAGTAACGGAACGCAAGGAAGGCAAGGGAATGCAACGGAAGGCAAGGGTAACGGAAAGAACTGCACGGCAAGGGGTAACAAGGCTAAGGCACGACAACGCAGGGCTAGGCAATGCACCGCAAGGCAAGGAAAGGGTAACGCAAGGGAAGGCACGGTCAGGTGAGGCAAGGCTAAGGCATGAGAACGCAAGGCTAGGCAGTGCACGGCAAGGCAAGGAAAGAGTAACGGAAGGAAAGGAAGGCAAGGCAAAGCCAGGCAAGGCAAGTGTAACAAAAGGCACGGCACGGCAAGGGGAAACAAGGCTAAGGCACGACAACGCACGGCTAGGCAATGCAAGGGAAGGCAAGGAAAGGGTAACGCAAGGCAAGGCACGGTGAGCTTAGGCAAGGCTAATGCACGAAAACGCAAGGCTTGTCAATGCACGACAATGCAAGGAAAGCTTAAAGCAAAGGAAGGCACGGATAGGCGAGATAAGGCTAAGGCACGACAACGCAGGGCTAGGCAATGCAGGGAAGGCAAGCAAAGAGTAAAGGAATGTTAGCAAGGCAAGGAAAAGCAAGGAAAGGCAAGGGTAACGGAAGGAACGGCACGGCAAGGGGAAACAAGTCTAAGGCATGACAACGCACGCTAGGCAATGCACGGCAAGGCAAGGAAAGGGTAACGCATGCGAAAGCACGGTCAGGCGAGGCAAGGCTAAGGCACGACAACGCAAGGCTAGGCAATGCACGACAATGCAAGGAAAGCTTAAAGTAAAGGAAGGCACGGTCAGGCGAGATAAGGCTAAGGCACGACAACGCAAGGCTAGGCAATGCAGGGAAGGCAAGCAAAGTGTAACGGAAGGTAAGCAAGGCAAGGAAAAGCAAGGAAAGGCAAGGGTAACGTAAGGAACGGCACGGCAAGGGGAAACAAGTCTAAGGCACGACAACGCACGCTAGGCAATGCACGGCAAGGCAAGTAAAGGGTAACGCATGGGAAAGCACGTTCCGGCGAGGCAAGGCTAAGGCACGACAACGCAAGGCTAGGCAATGCACGGAAGGCAAGCAAAGAGTAACGGAAGGTAAGGAAGGCAAGGGAAAGCAAGGAAAGGCAAGTGTAACGGAAGGAACCGCACGGCAAGGGGAAACAAGGCTAAGGCACGACAAAGCACGCTAGGCAATGGACGGCAAGGCAAGGAAAGGGTAACGCATGGGACAGCACGGTCAGGCGAGGCAAGGCTAAGGCATGACAACGCAAGGCTAGGCAATGCACGGAAAGCAAGCAAAGAGTAACGGAACGCAAGGAAGGCAAGGGAAAGCAAGGGAAGGCAAGCGTAACGGAAGGAACGGCACGGCAAGGGGTAACAAGGCTAAGGCACGACAACGCAGGGCTAGGCAATGCACGGCAAGGCAAGGAAAGCTTAAAGCAAAGGAAGGCACGGTCAGGCGAGATAAGGCTAAGGCACGAGAACGCAAGGCTAGGCAATGGACGGAAGGCAAGCAAAGAGTAACGGAAGGTAAGGAAGGCAAGGCAAAGCCAGGCAAGGCAAGTGTAACAAAAGGCACGGCACGGCAAGGGGAAACAAGGCTAAGGCACGACAACGCACGGCTAGGCAATGAAGGCAAGGCAAGGAAAGGGTAACGCAAGGCAAGGCACGGTGAGGCTAAGCAAGGCTAATGCACGAAAACGCAAGGCTAGGCAATGCACGACAATGCAAGGAAAGCTTAAAGCAAAGGAAGGCACGGTCAGGCGAGATAAGGTTAAGGCACGACAACGCAAGGCTACGCAATGCCCGGAAAGCAAGCAAAGAGTAACGGAACGCAAGGAAGGCAAGGGAATGCAACGGAAGGCAAGGGTAACGGAAGGAATTGCACGCAAGGGGAAACAAGGCTAAGGCACGACAACGCACGCCTAGGCAATGCACGGCAAGGCAAGGAAAGAGTAACGCAAGGAAAGGCACGGTGAGGCTAGGGAAGGCTAATGCACGAAAACGCAAAGCTAGGCAATGCACGACAATTCAAGGAAAGCTTAAAGCAAAGGAAGGCACGGTCAGGCGAGATAAGGCTAAGGCACGACAACGCAAGGCTAGGCAATGCAGGGAAGGCAAGGAAAGAGTAACGGAAGGTAAGCAAGTCAAGGAAAAGCAAGGAAAGGCAAGGGTAACGTAAGGAACGGCACGGCAAGGGGAAACAAGTCTAAGGCACGACAACGCACGCTAGGCAATGCACGGCAAGGCAAGTAAAGGGTAACGCATGGGAAAGCACGTTCCGGCGAGGCAAGGCTAAGGCACGACAACGCAAGGCTAGGCAATGCACGGAAGGCAAGCAAAGAGTAACGGAAGGTAAGGAAGGCAAGGGAAAGCAAGGAAAGGCAAGTGTAACGGAAGGAACCGCACGGCAAGGGGAAACAAGGCTAAGGCACGACAAAGCACGCTAGGCAATGCACGGCAAGGCAAGGAAAGGGTAACGCATGGGAAAGCACGGTCAGGCGAGGCAAGGCTAAGGCATGACAACGCAAGGCTAGGCAATGCACGGAAAGCAAGCAAAGAGTAACGGAACGCAAGGAAGGCAAGGGAAAGCAAGGGAAGGCAAGCGTAACGGAAGGAACGGCACGGCAAGGGGTAACAAGGCTAAGGCGCGACAACGCAGGGCTAGGCAATGCACGGCAAGGCAAGGAAAGCTTAAAGCAAAGGAAGGCACGGTCAGGCGAGATAAGGCTAAGGTACGAGAACGCAAGGCTAGGCAATGGACGGAAGGCAAGCAAAGAGTAACGGAAGGTAAGGAAGGCAAGGGAAAGCAAGGAAACGAAAGTGTAACGGAAGGAACCGCACGGCAAGGGGAAACAAGGCTAAGGCACGACAACGCACGCTAGGCAATGAACGGCAAGGCAAGGAAAGGGTAACGCATGGGAAAGCACGGTCAGGCGAGGCAAGGCTAAGGCATGACAACGCAAGGCTAGGCAATGCACGGAAAGCAAGCAAAGAGTAACGGAACGCAAGGAAGGCAAGGGAAAGCAGCGGAAGGCAAGGGTAACGGAAGGAACGGCAGGGCAAGGGGTAACAAGGCTAAGGCACGACAACGCAAGGCTAGGCAATACACCGCAAGGCAAGGAAAGGGTAACGCAAGGGAAGGCACGGTCAGGTGAGGCAAGGCTAATGCACGACAACGCAAGGCTAGGCAGTGCACGGCAAGGCAAGGAAAGAGTAACGGAAGGAAAGGAAGGCAAGGCAAAGCCAGGCAAGGCAAGTGTAACAAAAGGCACGGCACGGCAAGGGGAAACAAGGCTAAGGCACGACAACGCACGGCTAGGCAATGCAAGGGAAGGCAAGGAAAGGGTAACGCAAGGCAAGGCACGGTGAGGCTAGGCAAGGCTAATGCACGAAAACGCAAGGCTAGGCAATGCACGACAATGCAAGGAAAGCTTAAAGCAAAGGAAGGCACGGTCAGGCGAGATAAGGCTAAGGCACGACAACGCAAGGCTAGGCAATGCAGGGAAGGCAAGCAAAGAGTAACGGAAGGTAAGCAAGGCAAGGAAAAGCAAGGAAAGGCAAGGGTAACGGAAGGAACGGCACGGCAAGGGGAAACAAGTCTAAGGCACGACAACGCACGCTAGGCAATGCACGGCAAGGCAAGGAAAGGTAACGCATGGGAAAGCAAGGCGAGGCAAGGCTAAGCGACAACGCACTAGGCAATGCACAGCAAGCAAAGAGGGTAACGGAACGCAAGGAAGGCAAGGGAATGCAACGGAAGGCAAGGGTAACGGAAGGAAGCACGCAAGGGCTAACAAGGCTAAGGCACGACAACGCAGGGCTAGGCAATGCACGGCAAGGCAAGGAAAGCTTAAAGCAAAGGAAGGCACGGTCAGGCGAGATAAGGCTAAGGCACGACAACACAAGGCTAGGCAATGCCCGGAAGGCAAGCAAAGAGTAACGGAAGGTAAGGAAGGCAAGGGAAAGCCAGGCAAGGCAAGTGTAACAAAAGCCACGGCACCGCAAGGGGAAACAAGGCTAAGGCACGACAACGCACGCTAGGCAATGCACGGCAAGGCAAGGAAAGGGTAACGCATGGGAAAGCACGGTCAGACGAGGCAAGGCTAAGGCATGACAACGCAAGGCTAGGCAATGCACGGAAAGCAAGCAAAGAGTAACGGAACGCAAGGAAGGCAAGGGAAAGCAACGGAAGGCAAGGGTAACGGAAGGAACGGCAGGGCAAGGGGTAACAAGGCTAAGGCACGACAACGCAAGGCTAGACAATACACCGCAAGGCAAGGAAAGGGTAACGCAAGGGAAGGCACGGTCAGGTGAGGCAAGGCTAATGCACGACAACGCAAGGCTAGGCATTGCAGGGAAGGCAAGCAAAGAGTAACGGAAGGTAAGCAAGGCAAGGAAAAGCCAGGCAAGGCAAGTGTAACAAAAGGCACGGCACGGCAAGGGGAAACAAGGCTAAGGCACGACAACGCACGGCTAGGCAATGGAAGGGAAGGCAAGGAAAGGGTAACGCAAGGCAAGGCACGGTGAGCTTAGGCAAGGCTAATGCACGAAAACGCAAGTCTTGGCAATGCACGACAATGCAAGGAAAGCTTAAAGCAAAGGAAGGCACGGTTAGGCGAGATAAGGCTAAGGCACGACAACGCAAGGCTAGGCATTGCAGGGAAGGCAAGCAAAGAGTAACGGAAGGTAAGCAAGGCAAGGAAAAGCAAGGAAAGGCAAGTGTAACGGAAGGAACCGCACGGCAAGGGGAAACAAGGCTATGGCACGACAACGCACGCTAGGCAATGCACGGCAAGGCAAGGAAAGGGTAACGCATGGGAAAGCACGGTCAGGCGAGGCAAGGCTAAGGCATGACAACGCAAGGCTAGGCAATGCACGGAAAGCAAGCAAAGAGTAACGGAACGCAAGGAAGGCAAGGGAAAGCAAGGGAAGGCAAGCGTAACGGAAGGAAAGGCACGGCAAGGGGTAACAAGGCTAAGGCACGACAACGCAGGGCTAGGCAATGCAGGGAAGGCAAGCAAAGAGTAAAGGAATGTAAGCAAGGCAAGGAAAAGCAAGGAAAGGCAAGGGTAACGGAAGGAACGGCACGGCAAGGGGAAACAAGTCTAAGGCATGACAACGCACGCTAGGCAATGCACGGCAAGGCAAGGAAAGGGTAACGCATGCGAAAGCACGGTCAGGCGAGGCAAGGCTAAGGCACGACAACGCAAGGCTAGGCATTGCACGGAAGGCAAGCAAAGAGTAACGGAAGATAAGGAAGGCAAGGGAAAGCAAGGAAAGGCAAGTGCAACGGAAGGAACGGCACGGCAAGGGAAAACAAGGCTAAGGCACGACAACGCACGCTAGGCAATGCACGGCAGGGCAAGAAAAGGGTAACGCATGGGAAAGCACAGTCAGGCGAGGCAAGGCTAAGGCATGACAACGCAAGGCTACGCAATGCACGGAAAGCAAGCAAAGAGTAACGGAACGCAAGGAAGGCAAGGGAATGCAACGGAAGGCAAGGGTAACGGAAGGAATTGCACGCAAGGGGTAACAAGGCTAAGGCACGACAACGCAGGGTTAGGCAATGCACGACAATGCAAGGAAAGCTTAAAGTAAAGGAAGGCACGGTCAGGCGAGATAAGGCTAAGACACGACAACGCAAGGCTAGGCAATGCAGGGAAGGCAAGCAAAGTGTAACGGAAGGTAAGCAAGGCAAGGAAAAGCAAGGAAAGGCAAGGGTAACGGAAGGAACCGCACGGCAAGAGGAAACAAGGCTAAGGCACGACAAAGCACGCTAGGCAATGCACGGCAAGGCAAGGAAAGGGTAACGCATGGGACAGCACGGTCAGGCGAGGCAAGGCTAAGGCATGACAACGCAAGGCTAGGCAATGCACGGAAAGCAAGCAAAGAGTAACGGAACGCAAGGAAGGCAAGGGAAAGCAAGGGAAGGCAAGCGTAACGGAAGGAACGGCACGGCAAGGGGTAACAAGGCTAAGGCACGACAACACAGGGCTAGGCAATGCAGGGCAAGGAAAGGAAAGGGTAACGCAAGGGAAGGCACGGTCAGGTGAGGCAAGGCTAAGGCATGAGAACGCAAGGCTAGGCAGTGCACGGCAAGGCAAGGAAAGAGTAACGGAAGGAAAGGAAGGCAAGGCAAAGCCAGGCAAGGCAAGTGTAACAAAAGGCACGGCACGGCAAGGGGAAACAAGGCTAAGGCACGACAATGCACGGCTAGGCAATGCAAGGGAAGGCAAGGAAAGGGTAACGCAAGGCAAGGCACGGTGAGCTTAGGCAAGGCTAATGCACGAAAACGCAAGGCTTGTCAATGCACGACAATGCAAGGAAAGCTTAAAGCAAAGGAAGGCACGGATAGGCGAGATAAGGCTAAGGCACGACAACGCAGGGCTAAGCAATGCAGGGAAGGCAAGCAAAGAGTAAAGGAATGTAAGCAAGGCAAGGAAAAGCAAGGAAAGGCAAGGGTAACGGAAGGAACGGCACGGCAAGGGGAAACAAGTCTAAGGCATGACAACGCACGCTAGGCAATGCACGGCAAGGCAAGGAAAGGGTAACGCATGCGAAAGCACGGTCAGGCGAGGCAAGGCTAAGGCACGACAACGCAAGGCTAGGCAATGCACGACAATGCAAGGAAAGCTTAAAGCAAAGGAAGGCACGGTCAGTCGAGATAAGGCTAAGGCACGACAACGCAAGGCTAGGCAATGGACGGAAGGCAAGCAAAGAGTAACGGAAGGAAAGGAAGGCAAGGCAAAGCCAGGCAAGGCAAGTGTAACAAAAGGCACGGCACGGCAAGGGGAAACAAGGCTAAGGCACGACAACGCACGCTAGGCAATGTACGGCAAGGCAAGGAAAGGGTAACGCATGGGAAAGCACGGTCAGGCGAGGCAAGGCTAAGGCACGACAACGCAAGGCTAGGCAATGCACGGAAGGCAAGCAAAGAGTAACGGAAGGTAAGGAAGGCAAGGGAAAGCAAGGAAAGGCAAGTGCAACGGAAGGAACGGCACGGCAAGGGAAAACAAGGCTAAGGCACGACAACGCACGCAAGGCAATGCACGGCAGGGCAAGAAAAGTGTAACGCATGGGAAAGCACAGTCAGGCGAGGCAAGGCTAAGGCATGACAACGCAAGGCTACGCAATGCACGGAAAGCAAGCAAAGAGTAACGGAACGCAAGGAAGGCAAGGGAATGCAACGGAAGGCAAGGGTAACGGAAGGAATTGCACGCAAGGGGTAACAAGGCTAAGGCACGACAAAGCAGGGCTAGGCAATGCACGGCAAGGCAAGGAAAGCTTAAAGCAAAGGAAGGCACGGTCAGGCGAGGCAAGGATAAGGCACGACAACACAAGGCTAGGCAATGCCCGGAAGGCAAGCAAAGAGTAACGGAAGGTAAGGAAGGCAAGGGAAAGCCAGGCAAGGCAAGTGTAACAAAAGCCACGGCACCGCAAGGGGAAACAAGGCTAAGGCACGACAACGCACGCTAGGCAATGCACGGCAAGGCAAGGAAAGGGTAACGCATGGGAAAGCACGGTCAGGCGAGGCAAGGCTAAGGCATGACAACGCAAGGCTACGCAATGCACGGGAAGCAAGCAAAGAGTAACGGAACGCAAGGAAGGCAAGGGAATGCAACGGAAGGCAAGGGTAACGGAAAGAACTGCACGGCAAGGGGTAACAAGGCTAAGGCACGACAACGCAGGGCTAGGCAATGCACCGCAAGGCAAGGAAAGGGTAACGCAAGGGAAGGCACGGTCAGGTGAGGCAAGGCTAAGGCATGAGAACGCAAGGCTAGGCAGTGCACGGCAAGGCAAGGAAAGAGTAACGGAAGGAAAGGAAGGCAAGGCAAAGCCAGGCAAGGCAAGTGTAACAAAAGGCACGGCACGGCAAGGGGAAACAAGGCTAAGGCACGACAACGCACGGCTAGGCAATGCAAGGGAAGGCAAGGAAAGGGTAACGCAAGGCAAGGCACGGTGAGCTTAGGCAAGGCTAATGCACGAAAACGCAAGGCTTGTCAATGCACGACAATGCAAGGAAAGCTTAAAGCAAAGGAAGGCACGGATAGGCGAGATAAGGCTAAGGCACGACAACGCAGGGCTAGGCAATGCAGGGAAGGCAAGCAAAGAGTAAAGGAATGTTAGCAAGGCAAGGAAAAGCAAGGAAAGGCAAGGGTAACGGAAGGAACGGCACGGCAAGGGGAAACAAGTCTAAGGCATGACAACGCACGCTAGGCAATGCACGGCAAGGCAAGGAAAGGGTAACGCATGCGAAAGCACGGTCAGGCGAGGCAAGGCTAAGGCACGACAACGCAAGGCTAGGCAATGCACGACAATGCAAGGAAAGCTTAAAGTAAAGGAAGGCACGGTCAGGCGAGATAAGGCTAAGGCACGACAACGCAAGGCTAGGCAATGCAGGGAAGGCAAGCAAAGTGTAACGGAAGGTAAGCAAGGCAAGGAAAAGCAAGGAAAGGCAAGGGTAACGTAAGGAACGGCACGGCAAGGGGAAACAAGTCTAAGGCACGACAACGCACGCTAGGCAATGCACGGCAAGGCAAGTAAAGGGTAACGCATGGGAAAGCACGTTCCGGCGAGGCAAGGCTAAGGCACGACAACGCAAGGCTAGGCAATGCACGGAAGGCAAGCAAAGAGTAACGGAAGGTAAGGAAGGCAAGGGAAAGCAAGGAAAGGCAAGTGTAACGGAAGGAACCGCACGGCAAGGGGAAACAAGGCTAAGGCACGACAAAGCACGCTAGGCAATGGACGGCAAGGCAAGGAAAGGGTAACGCATGGGACAGCACGGTCAGGCGAGGCAAGGCTAAGGCATGACAACGCAAGGCTAGGCAATGCACGGAAAGCAAGCAAAGAGTAACGGAACGCAAGGAAGGCAAGGGAAAGCAAGGGAAGGCAAGCGTAACGGAAGGAACGGCACGGCAAGGGGTAACAAGGCTAAGGCACGACAACGCAGGGCTAGGCAATGCACGGCAAGGCAAGGAAAGCTTAAAGCAAAGGAAGGCACGGTCAGGCGAGATAAGGCTAAGGCACGAGAACGCAAGGCTAGGCAATGGACGGAAGGCAAGCAAAGAGTAACGGAAGGTAAGGAAGGCAAGGCAAAGCCAGGCAAGGCAAGTGTAACAAAAGGCACGGCACGGCAAGGGGAAACAAGGCTAAGGCACGACAACGCACGGCTAGGCAATGAAGGCAAGGCAAGGAAAGGGTAACGCAAGGCAAGGCACGGTGAGGCTAAGCAAGGCTAATGCACGAAAACGCAAGGCTAGGCAATGCACGACAATGCAAGGAAAGCTTAAAGCAAAGGAAGGCACGGTCAGGCGAGATAAGGTTAAGGCACGACAACGCAAGGCTACGCAATGCCCGGAAAGCAAGCAAAGAGTAACGGAACGCAAGGAAGGCAAGGGAATGCAACGGAAGGCAAGGGTAACGGAAGGAATTGCACGCAAGGGGAAACAAGGCTAAGGCACGACAACGCACGCCTAGGCAATGCACGGCAAGGCAAGGAAAGAGTAACGCAAGGAAAGGCACGGTGAGGCTAGGGAAGGCTAATGCACGAAAACGCAAAGCTAGGCAATGCACGACAATTCAAGGAAAGCTTAAAGCAAAGGAAGGCACGGTCAGGCGAGATAAGGCTAAGGCACGACAACGCAAGGCTAGGCAATGCAGGGAAGGCAAGGAAAGAGTAACGGAAGGTAAGCAAGTCAAGGAAAAGCAAGGAAAGGCAAGGGTAACGTAAGGAACGGCACGGCAAGGGGAAACAAGTCTAAGGCACGACAACGCACGCTAGGCAATGCACGGCAAGGCAAGTAAAGGGTAACGCATGGGAAAGCACGTTCCGGCGAGGCAAGGCTAAGGCACGACAACGCAAGGCTAGGCAATGCACGGAAGGCAAGCAAAGAGTAACGGAAGGTAAGGAAGGCAAGGGAAAGCAAGGAAAGGCAAGTGTAACGGAAGGAACCGCACGGCAAGGGCAAACAAGGCTAAGGCACGACAAAGCACGCTAGGCAATGCACGGCAAGGCAAGGAAAGGGTAACGCATGGGAAAGCACGGTCAGGCGAGGCAAGGCTAAGGCATGACAACGCAAGGCTAGGCAATGCACGGAAAGCAAGCAAAGAGTAACGGAACGCAAGGAAGGCAAGGGAAAGCAAGGGAAGGCAAGCGTAACGGAAGGAACGGCACGGCAAGGGGTAACAAGGCTAAGGCGCGACAACGCAGGGCTAGGCAATGCACGGCAAGGCAAGGAAAGCTTAAAGCAAAGGAAGGCACGGTCAGGCGAGATAAGGCTAAGGTACGAGAACGCAAGGCTAGGCAATGGACGGAAGGCAAGCAAAGAGTAACGGAAGGTAAGGAAGGCAAGGGAAAGCAAGGAAACGAAAGTGTAACGGAAGGAACCGCACGGCAAGGGGAAACAAGGCTAAGGCACGACAAAGCACGCTAGGCAATGAACGGCAAGGCAAGGAAAGGGTAACGCATGGGAAAGCACGGTCAGGCGAGGCAAGGCTAAGGCATGACAACGCAAGGCTAGGCAATGCACGGAAAGCAAGCAAAGAGTAACGGAACGCAAGGAAGGCAAGGGAAAGCAGCGGAAGGCAAGGGTAACGGAAGGAACGGCAGGGCAAGGGGTAACAAGGCTAAGGCACGACAACGCAAGGCTAGGCAATACACCGCAAGGCAAGGAAAGGGTAACGCAAGGGAAGGCACGGTCAGGTGAGGCAAGGCTAATGCACGACAACGCAAGGCTAGGCAGTGCACGGCAAGGCAAGGAAAGAGTAACGGAAGGAAAGGAAGGCAAGGCAAAGCCAGGCAAGGCAAGTGTAACAAAAGGCACGGCACGGCAAGGGGAAACAAGGCTAAGGCACGACAACGCACGGCTAGGCAATGCAAGGGAAGGCAAGGAAAGGGTAAGGCAAGGCAAGGCACGGTGAGGCTAGGCAAGGCTAATGCACGAAAACGCAAGGCTAGGCAATGCACGACAATGCAAGGAAAGCTTAAAGCAAAGGAAGGCACGGTCAGGCGAGATAAGGCTAAGGCACGACAACGCAAGGCTAGGCAATGGACGGAAGGCAAGCAAAGAGTAACGGAAGGTAAGGAAGGCAAGGGAAAGCAAGGAAACGAAAGTGTAACGGAAGGAACCGCACGGCAAGGGGAAACAAGGCTAAGGCACGACAACGCACGCTAGGCAATGAACGGCAAGGCAAGGAAAGGGTAACGCATGGGAAAGCACGGTCAGGCGAGGCAAGGCTAAGGCATGACAACGCAAGACTAGGCAATGCACGGAAAGCAAGCAAAGAGTAACGGAACGCAAGGAAGGCAAGGGAATGCAACGGAAGGCAAGGGTAACGGAAGGAATTGCACGCAAGGGGTAACAAGGCTAAGGCACGACAACGCAGGGCTAGGCAATGCACGGCAAGGCAAGGAAAGGGTAACGCAAGGGAAGGCACGGTCAGGTGAGGCAAGGATAAGGCACGACAACACAAGGCTAGGCAATGCCCGGAAG
The DNA here is from genome assembly GCF_037893015.1 of Macrotis lagotis. Classification (NCBI taxonomy): domain Eukaryota; kingdom Metazoa; phylum Chordata; class Mammalia; order Peramelemorphia; family Peramelidae; genus Macrotis; species Macrotis lagotis. Next base: position 191,306 of record NW_027421993.1, read on the forward strand.
GCAAGCAAAGAGTAACGGAAGGTAAGGAAGGCAAGGGAAAGCCAGGCAAGGCAAGTGTAACAAAAGCCACGGCACCGCAAGGGGAAACAAGGCTAAGGCACGACAACGCACGCTAGGCAATGCACGGCAAGGCAAGGAAAGGGTAACGCATGGGAAAGCACGGTCAGGCGAGGCAAGGCTAAGGCATGACAACGCAAGGCTAGGCAATGCACGGAAAGCAAGCAAAGAGTAACGGAACGCAAGGAAGGCAAGGGAATGCAACGGAAGGCAAGGGTAACGGAAGGAACTGCACGGCAAGGGGTAACAAGGCTAAGGCACGACAACTCAGGGCTAGGCAATGCACCGCAAGGCAAGGAAAGGGTAACGCAAGGGAAGGCACGGTCAGGTGAGGCAAGGCTAAGGCATGAGAACGCAAGGCTAGGCAGTGCACGGCAAGGCAAGGAAAGAGTAACGGAAGGAAAGGAAGGCAAGGCAAAGCCAGGCAAGGCAAGTGTAACAAAAGGCACGGCACGGCAAGGGGAAACAAGGCTAAGGCACGACAACGCACGGCTAGGCAATGCAAGGGAAGGCAAGGAAAGGGTAACGCAAGGCAAGGCACGGTGAGCTTAGGCAAGGCTAATGCACGAAAACGCAAGGCTTGTCAATGCACGACAATGCAAGGAAAGCTTAAAGCAAAGGAAGGCACGGATAGGCGAGATAAGGCTAAGGCACGACAACGCAGGGCTAGGCAATGCAGGGAAGGCAAGCAAAGAGTAAAGGAATGTAAGCAAGGCAAGGAAAAGCAAGGAAAGGCAAGGGTAACGGAAGGAACGGCACGGCAAGGGGAAACAAGTCTAAGGCATGACAACGCACGCTAGGCAATGCACGGCAAGGCAAGGAAAGGGTAACGCATGCGAAAGCACGGTCAGGCGAGGCAAGGCTAAGGCACGACAACGCAAGGCTAGGCAATGCACGACAATGCAAGGAAAGCTTAAAGTAAAGGAAGGCACGGTCAGGCGAGATAAGGCTAAGGCACGACAATGCAAGGCTACGCAATGCAGGGAAGGCAAGCAAAGTGTAACGGAAGGTAAGCAAGGCAAGGAAAAGCAAGGAAAGGCAAGGGTAACGTAAGGAACGGCACGGCAAGGGGAAACAAGTCTAAGGCACGACAACGCACGCTAGGCAATGCACGGCAAGGCAAGTAAAGGGTAACGCATGGGAAAGCACGTTCCGGCGAGGCAAGGCTAAGGCACGACAACGCAAGGCTAGGCAATCCACGGAAGGCAAGCAAAGAGTAACGGAAGGTAAGGAAGGCAAGGGAAAGCAAGGAAAGGCAAGTGTAACGGAAGGAACCGCACGGCAAGGGGAAACAAGGCTAAGGCACGACAAAGCACGCTAGGCAATGCACGGCAAGGCAAGGAAAAGGTAACGCATGGGACAGCACGGTCAGGCGAGGCAAGGCTAAGGCATGACAACGCAAGGCTAGGCAATGCACGGAAAGCAAGCAAAGAGTAACGGAACGCAAGGAAGGCAAGGGAAAGCAAGGGAAGGCAAGCGTAACGGAAGGAACGGCACGGCAAGGGGTAACAAGGCTAAGGCACGACAACGCAGGGCTAGGCAATGCAAGGCAAGGCAAGGAAAGCTTAAAGCAAAGGAAGGCACGGTCAGGCGAGATAAGGCTAAGGCACGAGAACGCAAGGCTAGGCAATGGACGGAAGGCAAGCAAAGAGTAACGGAAGGTAAGGAAGGCAAGGCAAAGCCAGGCAAGGCAAGTGTAACAAAAGGCACGGCACGGCAAGGGGAAACAAGGCAAAGGCACGACAACGCACGGCTAGGCAATGAAGGGAAGGCAAGGAAAGGGTAACGCAAGGCAAGGCACGGTGAGGCTAAGCAAGGCTAATGCACGAAAACGCAAGGCTAGGCAATGCACGACAATGCAAGGAAAGCTTAAAGCAAAGGAAGGCACGGTCAGGCGAGATAAGGTTAAGGCACGACAACGCAAGGCTACGCAATGCCCGGAAAGCAAGCAAAGAGTAACGGAACGCAAGGAAGGCAAGGGAATGCAACGGAAGGCAAGGGTAACGGAAGGAATTGCACGCAAGGGGAAACAAGGCTAAGGCACGACAACGCACGCCTAGGCAATGCACGGCAAGGCAAGGAAAGAGTAACGCAAGGAAAGGCACGGTGAGGCTAGGGAAGGCTAATGCACGAAAACGCAAAGCTAGGCAATGCACGACAATTCAAGGAAAGCTTAAAGCAAAGGAAGGCACCTTCAGGCGAGATAAGGCTAAGGCACGACAACGCAAGGCTAGGCAATGCAGGGAAGGCAAGGAAAGAGTAACGGAAGGTAAGCAAGTCAAGGAAAAGCAAGGAAAGGCAAGGGTAACGTAAGGAACGGCACGGCAAGGGGAAACAAGTCTAAGGCACGACAACGCACGCTAGGCAATGCACTGCAAGGCAAGTAAAGGCTAACGCATGGGAAAGCACGTTCCGGCGAGGCAAGGCTAAGGCACGACAACGCAAGGCTAGGCAATGCACGGAAGGCAAGCAAAGAGTATCGGAAGGTAAGGAAGGCAAGGGAAAGCAAGGAAAGGCAAGTGTAACGGAAGGAACCGCACGGCAAGGGGAAACAAGGCTAAGGCAGGACAACGCACGCTAGGCAATGCACGGCAAGGCAAGGAAAGCTTAAAGCAAAGGAAGGCACGGTCAGGCGAGATAAGGCTAAGGTACGAGAACGCAAGGCTAGGCAATGGACAGAAGGCAAGCAAAGAGTAACGGAAGGTAAGGAAGGCAAGGGAAAGCAAGGAAACGAAAGTGTAACGGAAGGAACCGCACGGCAAGGGGAAACAATGCTAAGGCACGACAACGCACGCTAGGCAATGCACGGCAAGGCAAGGAAAGGGTAACGCATGGGAAAGCACGGTCAGACGAGGCAAGGCTAAGGCATGACAACGCAAGGCTAGGCAATGCACGGAAAGCAAGCAAAGAGTAACGGAACGCAAGGAAGGCAAGGGAAAGCAACGGAAGGCAAGGGTAACGGAAGGAACGGCAGGGCAAGGGGTAACAAGGCTAAGGCACGACAACGCAAGGCTAGACAATACACCGCAAGGCAAGGAAAGGGTAACGCAAGGGAAGGCACGGTCAGGTGAGGCAAGGCTAATGCACGACAACGCAAGGCTAGGCATTGCAGGGAAGGCAAGCAAAGAGTAACGGAAGGTAAGCAAGGCAAGGAAAAGCCAGGCAAGGCAAGTGTAACAAAAGGCACGGCACGGCAAGGGGAAACAAGGCTAAGGCACGACAACGCACGGCTAGGCAATGGAAGGGAAGGCAAGGAAAGGGTAACGCAAGGCAAGGCACGGTGAGCTTAGGCAAGGCTAATGCACGAAAACGCAAGTGAAAACGCAAGTCTTGGCAATGCACGACAATGCAAGGAAAGCTTAAAGCAAAGGAAGGCACGGTTAGGCGAGATAAGGCTAAGGCACGACAACGCAAGGCTAGGCATTGCAGGGAAGGCAAGCAAAGAGTAACGGAAGGTAAGCAAGGCAAGGAAAAGCAAGGAAAGGCAAGTGTAACGGAAGGAACCGCACGGCAAGGGGAAACAAGGCTATGGCACGACAACGCACGCTAGGCAATGCACGGCAAGGCAAGGAAAGGGTAACGCATGGGAAAGCACGGTCAGGCGAGGCAAGGCTAAGGCATGACAACGCAAGGCTAGGCAATGCACGGAAAGCAAGCAAAGAGTAACGGAACGCAAGGAAGGCAAGGGAAAGCAAGGGAAGGCAAGCGTAACGGAAGGAAAGGCACGGCAAGGGGTAACAAGGCTAAGGCACGACAACGCAGGGCTAGGCAATGCAGGGAAGGCAAGCAAAGAGTAAAGGAATGTAAGCAAGGCAAGGAAAAGCAAGGAAAGGCAAGGGTAACGGAAGGAACGGCACGGCAAGGGGAAACAAGTCTAAGGCATGACAACGCACGCTAGGCAATGCACGGCAAGGCAAGGAAAGGGTAACGCATGCGAAAGCACGGTCAGGCGAGGCAAGGCTAAGGCACGACAACGCAAGGCTAGGCAATGCACGGAAGGCAAGCAAAGAGTAACGGAAGATAAGGAAGGCAAGGGAAAGCAAGGAAAGGCAAGTGCAACGGAAGGAACGGCACGGCAAGGGAAAACAAGGCTAAGGCACGACAACGCACGCTAGGCAATGCACGGCAGGGCAAGAAAAGGGTAACGCATGGGAAAGCACAGTCAGGCGAGGCAAGGCTAAGGCATGACAACGCAAGGCTACGCAATGCACGGAAAGCAAGCAAAGAGTAACGGAACGCAAGGAAGGCAAGGGAATGCAACGGAAGGCAAGGGTAACGGAAGGAATTGCACGCAAGGGGTAACAAGGCTAAGGCACGACAACGCAGGGTTAGGCAATGCACGGCAAGGCAAGGAAAGGGTAACGCAAGGGAAGGCACGGTCAGGTGAGGCAAGGATAAGGCACGACAACACAAGGCTAGGCAATGCCCGGAAGGCAAGCAAAGAGTAACGGAAGGTAAGGAAGGCAAGGGAAAGCCAGGCAAGGCAAGTGTAACAAAAGCCACGGCACCGCAAGGGGAAACAAGGCTAAGGCACGACAACGCACGCTAGGCAATGCACGGCAAGGCAAGGAAAGGGTAACGCATGGGAAAGCACGGTCAGGCGAGGCAAGGCTAAGGCATGACAACGCAAGGCTAGGCAATGCACGGAAAGCAAGCAAAGAGTAACGGAACGCAAGGAAGGCAAGGGAATGCAACGGAAGGCAAGGGTAACGGAAGGAACTGCACGGCAAGGGGTAACAAGGCTAAGGCACGACAACGCAGGGCTAGGCAATGCACCGCAAGGCAAGGAAAGGGTAACGCAAGGGAAGGCACGGTCAGGTGAGGCAAGGCTAAGGCATGAGAACGCAAGGCTAGGCAGTGCACGGCAAGGCAAGGAAAGAGTAACGGAAGGAAAGGAAGGCAAGGCAAAGCCAGGCAAGGCAAGTGTAACAAAAGGCACGGCACGGCAAGGGGAAACAAGGCTAAGGCACGACAACGCACGGCTAGGCAATGCAAGGGAAGGCAAGGAAAGGGTAACGCAAGGCAAGGCACGGTGAGCTTAGGCAAGGCTAATACACGAAAACGCAAGGCTTGTCAATGCACGACAATGCAAGGAAAGCTTAAAGCAAAGGAAGGCACGGATAGGCGAGATAAGGCTAAGGCACGACAACGCAGGGCTAGGCAATGCAGGGAAGGCAAGCAAAGAGTAAAGGAATGTAAGCAAGGCAAGGAAAAGCAAGGAAAGGCAAGGGTAACGGAAGGAACGGCACGGCAAGGGGAAACAAGTCTAAGGCATGACAACGCACGCTAGGCAATGCACGGCAAGGCAAGGAAAGGGTAACGCATGCGAAAGCACGGTCAGGCGAGGCAAGGCTAAGGCACGACAACGCAAGGCTAGGCAATGCACGACAATGCAAGGAAAGCTTAAAGTAAAGGAAGGCACGGTCAGGCGAGATAAGGCTAAGGCACGACAATGCAAGGCTACGCAATGCAGGGAAGGCAAGCAAAGAGTAACGGAAGGTAAGCAAGGCAAGGAAAAGCAAGGAAAGGCAAGGGTAACGTAAGGAACGGCACGGCAAGGGGAAACAAGTCTAAGGCACGACAACGCACGCTAGGCAATGCACGGCAAGGCAAGTAAAGGGTAACGCATGGGAAAGCACGTTCCGGCGAGGCAAGGCTAAGGCACGACAACGCAAGGCTAGGCAATCCACGGAAGGCAAGCAAAGAGTAACGGAAGGTAAGGAAGGCAAGGGAAAGCAAGGAAAGGCAAGTGTAACGGAAGGAACCGCACGGCAAGGGGAAACAAGGCTAAGGCACGACAAAGCACGCTAGGCAATGCACGGCAAGGCAAGGAAAAGGTAACGCATGGGACAGCACGGTCAGGCGAGGCAAGGCTAAGGCATGACAACGCAAGGCTAGGCAATGCACGGAAAGCAAGCAAAGAGTAACGGAACGCAAGGAAGGCAAGGGAAAGCAAGGGAAGGCAAGCGTAACGGAAGGAACGGCACGGCAAGGGGTAACAAGGCTAAGGCACGACAACGCAGGGCTAGGCAATGCACGGCAAGGCAAGGAAAGCTTAAAGCAAAGGAAGGCACGGTCAGGCGAGATAAGGCTAAGGCACGAGAACGCAAGGCTAGGCAATGGACGGAAGGCAAGCAAAGAGTAACGGAAGGTAAGGAAGGCAAGGCAAAGCCAGGCAAGGCAAGTGTAACAAAAGGCACGGCACGGCAAGGGGAAACAAGGCAAAGGCACGACAACGCACGGCTAGGCAATGAAGGGAAGGCAAGGAAAGGGTAACGCAAGGCAAGGCACGGTGAGGCTAAGCAAGGCTAATGCACGAAAACGCAAGGCTAGGCAATGCACGACAATGCAAGGAAAGCTTAAAGCAAAGGAAGGCACGGTCAGGCGAGATAAGGTTAAGGCACGACAACGCAAGGCTACGCAATGCCCGGAAAGCAAGCAAAGAGTAACGGAACGCAAGGAAGGCAAGGGAATGCAACGGAAGGCAAGGGTAACGGAAGGAATTGCACGCAAGGGGAAACAAGGCTAAGGCACGACAACGCACGCCTAGGCAATGCACGGCAAGGCAAGGAAAGAGTAACGCAAGGAAAGGCACGGTGAGGCTAGGGAAGGCTAATGCACGAAAACGCAAAGCTAGGCAATGCACGACAATTCAAGGAAAGCTTAAAGCAAAGGAAGGCACGGTCAGGCGAGATAAGGCTAAGGCACGACAACGCAAGGCTAGGCAATGCAGGGAAGGCAAGGAAAGAGTAACGGAAGGTAAGCAAGTCAAGGAAAAGCAAGGAAAGGCAAGGGTAACGTAAGGAACGGCACGGCAAGGGGAAACAAGTCTAAGGCACGACAACGCACGCTAGGCAATGCACTGCAAGGCAAGTAAAGGCTAACGCATGGGAAAGCACGTTCCGGCGAGGCAAGGCTAAGGCACGACAACGCAAGGCTAGGCAATGCACGGAAGGCAAGCAAAGAGTAACGGAAGGTAAGGAAGGCAAGGGAAAGCAAGGAAAGGCAAGTGTAACGGAAGGAACCGCACGGCAAGGGGAAACAAGGCTAAGGCAGGACAACGCACGCTAGGCAATGCACGGCAAGGCAAGGAAAGCTTAAAGCAAAGGAAGGCACGGTCAGGCGAGATAAGGCTAAGGTACGAGAACGCAAGGCTAGGCAATGCAGGGAAGGCAAGCAAAGAGTAACGGAAGGTAAGGAAGGCAAGGGAAAGCAAGGAAACGAAAGTGTAACGGAAGGAACCGCACGGCAAGGGGAAACAATGCTAAGGCACGACAACGCACGCTAGGCAATGCACGGCAAGGCAAGGAAAGGGTAACGCATGGGAAAGCACGGTCAGACGAGGCAAGGCTAAGGCATGACAACGCAAGGCTAGGCAATGCACGGAAAGCAAGCAAAGAGTAACGGAACGCAAGGAAGGCAAGGGAAAGCAACGGAAGGCAAGGGTAACGGAAGGAACGGCAGGGCAAGGGGTAACAAGGCTAAGGCACGACAACGCAAGGCTAGGCAATACACCGCAAGGCAAGGAAAGGGTAACGCAAGGGAAGGCACGGTCAGGTGAGGCAAGGCTAATGCACGACAACGCAAGGCTAGGCATTGCAGGGAAGGCAAGCAAAGAGTAACGGAAGGTAAGCAAGGCAAGGAAAAGCCAGGCAAGGCAAGTGTAACAAAAGGCACGGCACGGCAAGGGGAAACAAGGCTAAGGCACGACAACGCACGGCTAGGCAATGGAAGGGAAGGCAAGGAAAGGGTAACGCAAGGCAAGGCACGGTGAGCTTAGGCAAGGCTAATGCACGAAAACGCAAGTCTTGGCAATGCACGACAATGCAAGGAAAGCTTAAAGCAAAGGAAGGCACGGTTAGGCGAGATAAGGCTAAGGCACGACAACGCAAGGCTAGGCATTGCAGGGAAGGCAAGCAAAGAGTAACGGAAGGTAAGCAAGGCAAGGAAAAGCAAGGAAAGGCAAGTGTAACGGAAGGAACCGCACGGCAAGGGGAAACAAGGCTATGGCACGACAACGCACGCTAGGCAATGCACGGCAAGGCAAGGAAAGGGTAACGCATGGGAAAGCACGGTCAGGCGAGGCAAGGCTAAGGCATGACAACGCAAGGCTAGGCAATGCACGGAAAGCAAGCAAAGAGTAACGGAACGCAAGGAAGGCAAGGGAAAGCAAGGGAAGGCAAGCGTAACGGAAGGAAAGGCACGGCAAGGGGTAACAAGGCTAAGGCACGACAACGCAGGGCTAGGCAATGCAGGGAAGGCAAGCAAAGAGTAAAGGAATGTAAGCAAGGCAAGGAAAAGCAAGGAAAGGCAAGGGTAACGGAAGGAACGGCACGGCAAGGGGAAACAAGTCTAAGGCATGACAACGCACGCTAGGCAATGCACGGCAAGGCAAGGAAAGGGTAACGCATGCGAAAGCACGGTCAGGCGAGGCAAGGCTAAGGCACGACAACGCAAGGCTAGGCAATGCACGACAATGCAAGGAAAGCTTAAAGTAAAGAAAGGCACGGTCAGGCGAGATAAGGCTAAGGCACGACAACGCAAGGCTAGGCAATGCAGGGAAGGCAAGCAAAGAGTAACGGAAGGTAAGCAAGGCAAGGAAAAGCAAGGAAAGGCAAGGGTAACGTAAGGAACGGCACGGCAAGGGGAAACAAGTCTAAGGCACGACAATGCACGCTAGGCAATGCACGGCAAGGCAAGTAAAGGGTAACGCATGGGAAAGCACGTTCCGGCGAGGCAAGGCTAAGGCACGACAACGCAAGGCTAGGCAATGCACGGAAGGCAAGCAAAGAGTAACGGAAGGTAAGGAAGGCAAGGGACAGCAAGGAAAGGCAAGTGTAACGGAAGGAACCGCACGGCAAGGGGAAACAAGGCTAAGGCAGGACAACGCACGCTAGGCAATGCACGGCAAGGCAAGGAAAGGGAAACGCATGGGAAAGCACGGTCAGGCGAGGCAAGGCTAAGGCATGACAACGCAAGGCTAGGCAATGCACGGAAAGCAAGCAAAGAGTAACGGAACGCAAGGAAGGCAAGGGAAAGCAAGGGAAGGCAAGCGTAACGGAAGGAACGGCACGGCAAGGGGTAACAAGGCTAAGGCACGACAACGCAGGGCTAGGCAATGCACGGCAAGGCAAGGAAAGCTTAAAGCAAAGGAAGGCACGGTCAGGCGAGATAAGGCTAAGGTACGAGAACGCAAGGCTCGGCAATGGACAGAAGGCAAGCAAAGAGTAACGGAAGGTAAGGAAGGCAAGGGAAAGCAAGGAAACGAAAGTGCAACGGAAGGAACCGCGCGGCAAGGGGAAACAAGGCTAAGGCACGACAACGCACGCTAGGCAATGCACGGCAAGGCAAGGAAAGGGTAACGCATGGGAAAGCACGGTCAGGCGAGGCAAGGCTAAGGCATGACAACGCAAGGCTAGGCAATGCACGGAAAGCAAGCAAAGAGTAACGGAACGCAAGGAAGGCAAGGGAAAGCAACGGAAGGCAAGGGTAACGGAAGGAACGGCAGCGCAAGGGGTAACAAGGCTAAGGCACGACAACGCAAGGCTAGGCAATACACCGCAAGGCAAGGAAAGGGTAACGCAAGGGAAGGCACGGTCAGGTGAGGCAAGGCTAATGCACGACAACGCAAGGCTAGGCAGTGCACGGCAAGGCAAGGAAAGAGTAACGGAAGGAAAGGAAGGCAAGGCAAAGCCAGGCAAGGCAAGTGTAACAAAAGGCACGGCACGGCAAGGGGAAACAAGGCTAAGGCACGACAACGCACGGCTAGGCAATGCAAGGGAAGGCAAGGAAAGGGTAACGCAAGGCAAGGCACGGTGAGGCTAGGCAAGGCTAATGCACGAAAACGCAAGGCTAGGCAATGCACGACAATGCAAGGAAAGCTTAAAGCAAAGGAAGGCACGGTCAGGCGAGATAAGGCTAAGGCACGACAACGCAAGGCTAGGCAATGCAGGGAAGGCAAGAAAAGAGTAAAGGAATGTAAGCAAGGCAAGGAAAAGCAAGGAAAGGCAAGGGTAACGGAAGGAACGGCACGGCAAGGGGAAACAAGTCTAAGGCATGACAACGCACGCTAGGCAATGCACGGCAAGGCAAGGAAAGGGTAATGCATGCGAAAGCACGGTCAGGCGAGGCAAGGCTAAGGCACGACAACGCAAGGCTTCGCAATGCACGACAATGCAAGGAAAGCTTAAAGTAAAGGAAGGCACGGTCAGGCGAGATAAGGCTAAGGCACGACAACGCAAGGCTAGGCAATGCACGGAAGGCAAGCAAAGAGTATCGGAAGGTAAGGAAGGCAAGGGAAAGCAAGGAAAGGCAAGTGTAACGGAAGGAACCGCACGGCAAGGGGAAACAAGGCTAAGGCACGACAAAGCACGCTAGGCAATGCACGGCAAGGCAAGGAAAGGGTAACGCATGGGAAAGCACGGTCAGGCGAGGCAAGGCTAAGGCATGACAACGCAAGGCTTAGGCAATGCACGGAAAGCAAGCAAAGAGTAACGGAACGCAAGGAAGGCAAGGGAAAGCAAGGGAAGGCAAGCGTAACGGAATGAACGGCACGGCAAGGGGTAACAAGGCTAAGGCACGACAACGCAGGGCTAGGCAATGCACGGCAAGGCAAGGAAAGCTTAAAGCAAAGGAAGGCACGGTCAGGCGAGATAAGGCTAAGGTACGAGAACGCAAGGCTAGGCAATGGACGGAAGGCAAGCAAAGAGTAACGGAAGGTAAGGAAGGCAAGGGAAAGCAAGGAAACGAAAGTGTAACGGAAGGAACCGCACGGCAAGGGGAAACAAGGCTAAGGCACGACAACGCACGCTAGGCAATGAACGGCAAGGCAAGGAAAGGGTAACGCATGGGAAAGCACGGTCAGGCGAGGCAAGGCTAAGGCATGACAACGCAAGGCTAGGCAATGCACGGAAAGCAAGCAAAGAGTAACGGAACGCAAGGAAGGCAAGGGAAAGCAGCGGAAGGCAAGGGTAACGGAAGGAACGGCAGGGCAAGGGGTAACAAGGCTAAGGCACGACAACGCAAGGCTAGGCAATACACCGCAAGGCAAGGAAAGGGTAACGCAAGGGAAGGCACGGTCAGGTGAGGCAAGGCTAATGCACGACAACGCAAGGCTAGGCAGTGCACGGCAAGGCAAGGAAAGAGTAACGGAAGGTAAGGAAGGCAAGGGAAAGCAAGGAAAGGAAAGTGTAACGGAAGGAACCGCACGGCAAGAGGAAACAAGGCTAAGGCACGACAACGCACGCTAGGCAATGTACGGCAAGGCAAGGAAAGGGTAACGCATGGGAAAGCACGGTCAGGCGAGGCAAGGCTAAGGCACGACAACGCAAGGCTAGGCAATGCACGGAAGGCAAGCAAAGAGTAACGGAAGATAAGGAAGGCAAGGGAAAGCAAGGAAAGGCAAGTGCAACGGAAGGAACGGCACGGCAAGGGAAAACAAGGCTAAGGCACGACAACGCACGCTAGGCAATGCACGGCAGGGCAAGAAAAGGGTAACGCATGGGAAAGCACAGTCAGGCGAGGCAAGGCTAAGGCATGACAACGCAAGGCTACGCAATGCACGGAAAGCAAGCAAAGAGTAACGGAACGCAAGGAAGGCAAGGGAATGCAACGGAAGGCAAGGGTAACGGAAGGAATTGCACGCAAGGGGTAACAAGGCTAAGGCACGACAACGCAGGGCTAGGCAATGCACGGCAAGGCAAGGAAAGGGTAACGCAAGGGAAGGCACGGTCAGGTGAGGCAAGGATAAGGCACGACAACACAAGGCTAGGCAATGCCCGGAAGGCAAGCAAAGAGTAACGGAAGGTAAGGAAGGCAAGGGAAAGCCAGGCAAGGCAAGTGTAACAAAAGCCACGGCACCGCAAGGGGAAAGAAGGCTAAGGCACGACAACGCACGCTAGGCAATGCACGGCAAGGCAAGGAAAGGGTAACGCATGGGAAAGCACGGTCAGGCGAGGCAAGGCTAAGGCATGACAACGCAAGGCTACGCAATGCACGGGAAGCAAGCAAAGAGTAACGGAACGCAAGGAAGGCAAGGGAATGCAACGGAAGGCAAGGGTAACGGAAGGAACTGCACGCAAGGGGTAACAAGGCTAAGGCACGACAACGCAGGGCTAGGCAATGCACCGCAAGGCAAGGAAAGGGTAACGCAAGGGAAGGCACGGTCAGGTGAGGCAAGGCTAAGGCATGAGAACGCAAGGCTAGGCAGTGCACGGCAAGGCAAGGAAAGAGTAACGGAAGGAAAGGAAGGCAAGGCAAAGCCAGGCAAGGCAAGTGTAACAAAAGGCACGGCACGGCAAGGGGAAACAAGGCTAAGGCACGACAACGCACGGCTAGGCAATGCAAGGGAAGGCAAGGAAAGGGTAACGCAAGGCAAGGCACGGTGAGCTTAGGCAAGGCTAATGCACGAAAACGCAAGGCTTGTCAATGCACGACAATGCAAGGAAAGCTTAAAGCAAAGGAAGGCACGGATAGGCGAGATAAGGCTAAGGCACGACAACGCAGGGCTAGGCAATGCAGGGAAGGCAAGCAAAGAGTAAAGGAATGTAAGCAAGGCAAGGCAAAGCAAGGAAAGGCAAGGGTAACGGAAGGAACGGCACGGCAAGGGGAAACAAGTCTAAGGCATGACAACGCACGCTAGGCAATGCACGGCAAGGCAAGGAAAGGGTAACGCATGCGAAAGCACGGTCAGGCGAGGCAAGGCTAAGGCACGACAACGCAAGGCTAGGCAATGCACGGAAGGCAAGCAAAGAGTAACGGAAGGTAAGGAAGGCAAGGGAAAGCAAGGAAAGGCAAGTGTAACGGAAGGAACCGCACGGCAAGGGGAAACAAGGCTAAGGCACGACAAAGCACGCTAGGCAATGCACGGCAAGGCAAGGAAAAGGTAACGCATGGGACAGCACGGTCAGGCGAGGCAAGGCTAAGGCATGACAACGCAAGGCTAGGCAATGCACGGAAAGCAAGCAAAGAGTAACGGAACGCAAGGAAGGCAAGGGAAAGCAAGGGAAGGCAAGCGTAACGGAAGTAACGGCACGGCAAGGGGTAACAAGGCTAAGGCACGACAACGCAGGGCTAGGCAATGCACGGCAAGGCAAGGAAAGCTTAAAGCAAAGGAAGGCACGGTCAGGCGAGATAAGGCTAAGGCACGAGAACGCAAGGCTAGGCAATGGACGGATGGCAAGCAAAGAGTAACGGAAGGTAAGGAAGGCAAGGCAAAGCCAGGCAAGGCAAGTGTAACAAAAGGCACGGCACGGCAAGGGGAAACAAGGCAAAGGCACGACAACGCACGGCTAGGCAATGAAGGGAAGGCAAGGAAAGGGTAACGCAAGGCAAGGCACGGTGAGGCTAAGCAAGGCTAATGCACGAAAACGCAAGGCTAGGCAATGCACGACAATGCAAGGAAAGCTTAAAGCAAAGGAAGGCACGGTCAGGCGAGATAAGGTTAAGGCACGACAACGCAAGGCTACGCAATGCCCGGAAAGCAAGCAAAGAGTAACGGAACGCAAGGAAGGCAAGGGAATGCAACGGAAGGCAAGGGTAACGGAAGGAATTGCACGCAAGGGGAAACAAGGCTAAGGCACGACAACGCACGCCTAGGCAATGCACGGCAAGGCAAGGAAAGAGTAACGCAAGGAAAGGCACGGTGAGGCTAGGGAAGGCTAATGCACGAAAACGCAAAGCTAGGCAATGCACGACAATTCAAGGAAAGCTTAAAGCAAAGGAAGGCACGGTCAGGCGAGATAAGGCTAAGGCACGACAACGCAAGGCTAGGCAATGCAGGGAAGGCAAGGAAAGAGTAACGGAAGGTAAGCAAGTCAAGGAAAAGCAAGGAAAGGCAAGGGTAACGTTAGGAACGGCACGGCAAGGGGAAACAAGTCTAAGGCACGACAACGCACGCTAGGCAATGCACTGCAAGGCAAGTAAAGGGTAACGCATGGGAAAGCACGTTCCGGCGAGGCAAGGCTAAGGCACGACAACGCAAGGCTAGGCAATGCACGGAAGGCAAGCAAAGAGTAACGGAAGGTAAGGAAGGCAAGGGAAAGCAAGGAAAGGCAAGTGTAACGGAAGGAACCGCACGGCAAGGGGAAACAAGGCTAAGGCAGGACAACGCACGCTAGGCAATGCACGGCAAGGCAAGGAAAGCTTAAAGCAAAGGAAGGCACGGTCAGGCGAGATAAGGCTAAGGTACAAGAACGCAAGGCTAGGCAATGGACAGAAGGCAAGCAAAGAGTAACGCAAGGTAAGGAAGGCAAGGGAAAGCAAGGAAACGAAAGTGTAACGGAAGGAACCGCACGGCAAGGGAAACAAGGCCAAGGCACGACAACGCACGCTAGGCAATGCACGGCAAGGCAAGGAAAGGGTAACGCATGGGAAAGCACGGTCAGGCGAGGCAAGGCTAAGGCATGACAACGCAAGGCTAGGCAATGCACGGAAAGCAAGCAAAGAGTAACGGAACGCAAGGAAGGCAAGGGAAAGCAACGGAAGGCAAGGGTAACGGAAGGAACGGCAGGGCAAGGGGTAACAAGGCTAAGGCACGACAACGCAAGGCTAGGCAATACACCGCAAGGCAAGGAAAGGGTAACGCAAGGGAAGGCACGGTCAGGTGAGGCAAGGCTAATGCACGACAACGCAAGGCTAGGCAGTGCACGGCAAGGCAAGGAAAGAGTAACGGAAGGAAAGGAAGGCAAGGCAAAGCCAGGCAAGGCAAGTGTAACAAAAGGCACGGCACGGCAAGGGGAAACAAGGCTAAGGCACGACAACGCACGGCTAGGCAATGCAAGGGAAGGCAAGGAAAGGGTAACGCAAGGCAAGGCACGGTGAGCTTAGGCAAGGCTAATGCACGAAAACGCAAGGCTTGGCAATGCACGACAATGCAAGGAAAGCTTAAAGCAAAGGAAGGCACGGTTAGGCGAGATAAGGCTAAGGCACGACAACGCAAGGCTAGGCATTGCAGGGAAGGCAAGCAAAGAGTAACGGAAGGTAAGCAAGGCAAGGAAAAGCAAGGAAAGGCAAGTGTAACGGAAGGAACCGCACGGCAAGGGGAAACAAGGCTATGGCACGACAACGCACGCTAGGCAATGCACGGCAAGGCAAGGAAAGGGTAACGCATGGGAAAGCACGGTCAGGCGAGGCAAGGCTAAGGCATGACAACGCAAGGCTAGGCAATGCACGGAAAGCAAGCAAAGAGTAACGGAACTCAAGGAAGGCAAGGGAAAGCAAGGGAAGGCAAGCGTAACGGAAGGAAAGGCACGGCAAGGGGTAACAAGGCTAAGGCACGACAACGCAGGGCTAGGCAATGCAGGGAAGGCAAGCAAAGAGTAAAGGAATGTAAGCAAGGCAAGGAAAAGCAAGGAAGGCAAGGGTAACGGAAGGAACGGCACGGCAAGGGGAAACAAGTCTAAGGCATGACAACGCACGCTAGGCAATGCACGGCAAGGCAAGGAAAGGGTAACGCATGCGAAAGCACGGTCAGGCGAGGCAAGGCTAAGGCACGACAACGCAAGGCTAGGCAATGCACGACAATGCAAGGAAAGCTTAAAGTAAAGAAAGGCACGGTCAGGCGAGATAAGGCTAAGGCACGACAACGCAAGGCTAGGCAATGCAGGGAAGGCAAGAAAAGAGTAAAGGAATGTAAGCAAGGCAAGGAAAAGCAAGGAAGGCAAGGGTAACGGAAGGAACCGCGCGGCAAGGGGAAACAAGGCTAAGGCACGACAACGCACGCTAGGCAATGCACGGCAAGGCAAGGAAAGGGTAACGCATGGGAAAGCACGGTCAGGCGAGGCAAGGCTAAGGCATGACAACGCAAGGCTAGGCAATGCACGGAAAGCAAGCAAAGAGTAACGGAACGCAAGGAAGGCAAGGGAAAGCAACGGAAGGCAAGGGTAACGGAAGGAACGGCAGGGCAAGGGGTAACAAGGCTAAGGCACGACAACGCAAGGCTAGGCAATACACCGCAAGGCAAGGAAAGGGTAACGCAAGGGAAGGCACGGTCAGGTGAGGCAAGGCTAATGCACGACAACGCAAGGCTAGGCAGTGCACGGCAAGGCAAGGAAAGAGTAACGGAAGGAAAGGAAGGCAAGGCAAAGCCAGGCAAGGTAAGTGTAACAAAAGGCACGGCACGGCAAGGGGAAACAAGGCTAAGGCACGACAACGCACGGCTAGGCAAGGAAAGGGTAACGCAAGGCAAGGCACGGTGAGGCTAGGCAAGGCTAATGCACGAAAACGCAAGGCTAGGCAATGCACGACAATGCAAGGAAAGCTTAAAGCAAAGGAAGGCATGGTCAGGCGAGATAAGGCTAAGGCACGACAACGCAAGGCTAGGCAATGCAGGGAAGGCAAGAAAAGAGTAAAGGAAGGTAAGCAAGGCAAGGAAAAGCAAGGAAAGGCAAGGGTAACGTAAGGAACGGCACGGCAAGGGGAAACAAGTCTAAGGCACGACAACGCACGCTAGGCAATGCACGGCAAGGCAAGTAAAGGGTAACGCATGGGAAAGCACGTTCCGGCGAGGCAAGGCTAAGGCACGACAACGCAAGGCTAGGCAATGCACGGAAGGCAAGCAAAGAGTATCGGAAGGTAAGGAAGGCAAGGGAAAGCAAGGAAAGGCAAGTGTAACGGAAGGAACGGCACGGCAAGGGGAAACAAGGCTAAGGCACGACAAAGCACGCTAGGCAATGCACGGCAAGGCAAGGAAAGGGTAACGCATGGGAAAGCACGGTCAGGCGAGGCAAGGCTAAGGCATGACAACGCAAGGCTAGGCAATGCACGGAAAGCAAGCAAAGAGTAACGGAACGCAAGGAAGGCAAGGGAAAGCAAGGGAAGGCAAGCGTAACGGAAGGAACGGCACGGCAAGGGGTAACAAGGCTAAGGCACGACAACGCAGGGCTAGGCAATGCACGGCAAGGCAAGGAAAGCTTAAAGCAAAGGAAGGCACGGTCAGGCGAGATAAGGCTAAGGTACGAGAACGCAAGGCTAGGCAATGGACGGAAGGCAAGCAAAGAGTAACGGAAGGTAAGGAAGGCAAGGGAAAGCAAGGAAACGAAAGTGTAACGGAAGGAACCGCACGGCAAGGGGAAACAAGGCTAAGGCACGACAACGCACGCTAGGCAATGAACGGCAAGGCAAGGAAAGGGTAACGCATGGGAAAGCACGGTCAGGCGAGGCAAGGCTAAGGCATGACAACGCAAGGCTAGGCAATGCACGGAAAGCAAGCAAAGAGTAACGGAACGCAAGGAAGGCAAGGGAAAGCAGCGGAAGGCAAGGGTAACGGAAGGAACGGCAGGGCAAGGGGTAACAAGGCTAAGGCACGACAACGCAAGGCTAGGCAATACACCGCAAGGCAAGGAAAGGGTAACGCAAGGGAAGGCACGGTCAGGTGAGGCAAGGCTAATGCACGACAACGCAAGGCTAGGCAGTGCACGGCAAGGCAAGGAAAGAGTAACGGAAGGAAAGGAAGGCAAGGCAAAGCCAGGCAAGGCAAGTGTAACAAAAGGCACGGCACGGCAAGGGGAAACAAGGCTAAGGCACGACAACGCACGGCTAGGCAATGCAAGGGAAGGCAAGGAAAGGGTAACGCAAGGCAAGGCACGGTGAGGCTAGGCAAGGCTAATGCACGAAAACGCAAGGCTAGGCAATGCACGACAATGCAAGGAAAGCTTAAAGCAAAGGAAGGCACGGTCAGGCGAGATAAGGCTAAGGCACGACAACGCAAGGCTAGGCAATGCAGGGAAGGCAAGCAAAGAGTAACGGAAGGTAAGCAAGGCAAGGAAAAGCAAGGAAAGGCAAGGGTAACGGAAGGAATTGCACGCAAGGGGTAACAAGGCTAAGGCACGACAACGCAAGGCTAGGCAATACACCGCAAGGCAAGGAAAGGGTAACGCAAGGGAAGGCACGGTCAGGTGAGGCAAGGCTAATGCACGACAACGCAAGGCTACGCAGTGCACGGCAAGGCAAGGAAAGAGTAACGGAAGGAAAGGAAGGCAAGGCAAAGCCAGGCAAGGCAAGTGTAACAAAAGGCACGGCACGGCAAGGGGAAACAAGGCTAAGGCACGACAACGCACGGCTAGGCAATGCAAGGGAAGGCAAGGAAAGGGTAACGCAAGGCAAGGCACGGTGAGGCTAGGCAAGGCTAATGCACGAAAACGCAAGGCTAGGCAATGCACGACAATGCAAGGAAAGCTTAAAGCAAAGGAAGGCACGGTCAGGCGAGATAAGGCTAAGGCACGACAACGCAAGGCTAGGCAATGCAGGGAAGGCAAGAAAAGAGTAAAGGAATGTAAGCAAGGCAAGGAAAAGCAAGGAAAGGCAAGGGTAACGGAAGGAACGGCACGGCAAGGGGAAACAAGTCTAAGGCATGACAACGCACGCTACGCAATGCACGGCAAGGCAAGGAAAGGGTAACGCATACGAAAGCACGGTCAGGCGAGGCAAGGCTAAGGCACGACAACGCAAGGCTAGGCAATGCACGACAATGCAAGGAAAGCTTAAAGTAAAGGAAGGCACGGTCAGGCGAGATAAGGCTAAGGCACGACAACGCAAGGCTAGGCAATGCAGGGAAGGCAAGCAAAGTGTAACGGAAGGTAAGCAAGGCAAGGAAAAGCAAGGAAAGGCAAGGGTAACGTAAGGAACGGCACGGCAAGGGGAAACAAGTCTAAGGCACGACAACGCACGCTAGGCAATGCACGGCAAGGCAAGGAAAGGGTAACGCATGGGAAAGCACGTTCCGGAGAGGCAAGGCTAAGGCACGACAACGCAAGGCTAGGCAATGCACGGAAGGCAAGCAAAGAGTATCGGAAGGTAAGGAAGGCAAGGGAAAGCAAGGAAAGGCAAGTGTAACGGAAGGAACCGCACGGCAAGGGGAAACAAGGCTAAGGCACGACAAAGCACGCTAGGCAATGCACGGCAAGGCAAGGAAAGGGTAACGCATGGGAAAGCACGGTCAGGCGAGGCAAGGCTAAGGCATGACAACGCAAGGCTAGGCAATGCACGGAAAGCAAGCAAAGAGTAACGGAACGCAAGGAAGGCAAGGGAAAGCAAGGGAAGGCAAGCGTAACGGAAGGAACCGCACGGCAAGGGGAAACAAGGCTAAGGCACGACAACGCAGGGCTAGGCAATGCACGGCAAGGCAAGGAAAGTTTAAAGCAAAGGAAGGCACGGTCAGGCGAGATAAGGCTAAGGTACGAGAACGCAAGGCTAGGCAATGGACGGAAGGCAAGCAAAGAGTAACGGAAGGTAAGGAAGGCAAGGGAAAGCAAGGAAACGAAAGTGTAACGGAAGGAACCGCACGGCAAGGGGAAACAAGGCTAAGGCACGACAACGCACGCTAGGCAATGAACGGCAAGGCAAGGAAAGGGTAACGCATGGGACAGCACAGTCAGGGGAGGCAAGGCTAAGGCATGACAACGCAAGGCTAGGCAATGCACGGAAAGCAAGCAAAGAGTAACGGAACGCAAGGAAGGCAAGGGAAAGCAGCGGAAGGCAAGGGTAACGGAAGGAACGGCAGGGCAAGGGGTAACAAGGCTAAGGCACGACAACGCAAGGCTAGGCAATACACCGCAAGGCAAGGAAAGGGTAACGCAAGGGAAGGCACGGTCAGGTGAGGCAAGGCTAATGCACGACAACGCAAGGCTAGGCAGTGCACGGCAAGGCAAGGAAAGAGTAACGGAAGGAAAGGAAGGCAAGGCAAAGCCAGGCAAGGCAAGTGTAACAAAAGGCACGGCACGGCAAGGGGAAACAAGGCTAAGGCACGACAACGCACGGCTAGGCAATGCAAGGGAAGGCAAGGAAAAGGTAACGCAAGGCAAGGCACGGTGAGGCTAGGCAAGGCTAATGCACGAAAACGCAAGGCTAGGCAATGCACGACAATGCAAGGAAAGCTTAAAGCAAAGGAAGGCACGGTCAGGCGAGATAAGGCTAAGGCACGACAACGCAAGGCTAGGCAATGCAGGGAAGGCAAGCAAAGAGTAACGGAAGGTAAACAAGGCAAGGAAAAGCAAGGAAAGGCAAGGGTAACGTAAGGAACGGCACGGCAAGGGGAAACAAGTCTAAGGCACGACAACGCACGCTAAGCAATGCACGGCAAGGCAAGTAAAGGGTAACGCATGGGAAAGCACGTTCCGGCGAGGCAAGGCTAAGGCACGACAACGCAAGGCTAGGCAATGCACGGAAGGCAAGCAAAGAGTAACGGAAGGTAAGGAAGGCAAGGGAAAGCAAGGAAAGGCAAGTGTAACGGAAGGAACCGCACGGCAAGGGGAAACAAGGCTAAGGCACGACAAAGCACGCTAAGCAATGCACGGCAAGGCAAGGAAAGGGTAACGCATGGGACAGCACGGTCAGGCGAGGCAAGGCTAAGGCATGACAACGCAAGGCTAGGCAATGCACGGAAAGCAAGCAAAGAGTAACGGAACGCAAGGAAGGCAAGGGAAAGCAAGGGAAGGCAAGCGTAACGGAAGGAACGGCACGGCAAGGGGTAACAAGGCTAAGGCACGACAACGCAGGGCTAGGCAATGCACGGCAAGGCAAGGAAAGCTTAAAGCAATGGAAGGCACGGTCAGTCGAGATAAGGCTAAGGCACGACAACGCAAGGCTAGGCAATGGACGGAAGGCAAGCAAAGAGTAACGGAAGGAAAGGAAGGCAAGGCAAAGCCAGGCAAGGCAAGTGTAACAAAAGGCACGGCACGGCAAGGGGAAACAAGGCTAAGGCACGACAACGCACGGCTAGGCAATGCAAGGGAAGGCAAGGAAAGGGTAACGCAAGGCAAGGCACGGTGAGCTTAGGCAAGGCTAATGCAGGAAAACGCAAGGCTTGGCAATGCACGACAATGCAAGGAAAGCTTAAAGCAAAGGAAGGCACGGTCAGGCGAGATAAGGCTAAGGCACGACAACGCAAGGCTAGGCATTGCAGGGAAGGCAAGCAAAGAGTAACGGAAGGTAAGCAAGGCAAGGAAAAGCAAGGAAAGGCAAGTGTAACGGAAGGAACCGCACGGCAAGGGGAAACAAGGCTATGGCACGACAACGCACGCTAGGCAATGCACGGCAAGGCAAGGAAAGGGTAACGCATGGAACAGCACGGTCAGGCGAGGCAAGGCTAAGGCATGACAACGCAAGGCTAGGCAATGCACGGAAAGCAAGCAAAGAGTAACGGAACGTAAGGAAGGCAAGGGAAAGCAAGGGAAGGCAAGCGTAACGGAAGGAACGGCACGGCAAGGGGTAACAAGGCTAAGGCACGACAACGCAGGGCTAGGCAATGCACGGCAAGGCAAGGAAAGCTTAAAGCAAAGGAAGGCACGGTCAGGCGAGATAAGGCTAAGGCACGACAACGCAAGGCTAGGCAATGGACGGAAGGGAAGTAAAGAGTAACGGAAGGTAAGGAAGGCAAGGGAAAGCAAGGAAAGGAAAGTGTAACGGAAGGAACCGCACGGCAAGAGGAAACAAGGCTAAGGCACGACAACGCACGCTAGGCAATGTACGGCAAGGCAAGGAAAGGGTAACGCATGGGAAAGCACGGTCAGGCGAGGCAAGGCTAAGGCACGACAACGCAAGGCTAGGCAATGCACAGAAGGCAAGCAAAGAGTAACGGAAGATAAGGAAGGCAAGGGAAAGCAAGGAAAGGCAAGTGCAACGGAAGGAACGGCACGGCAAGGGAAAACAAGGCTAAGGCACGACAACGCACGCTAGGCAATGCACGGCAGGGCAAGAAAAGGGTAACGCATGGGAAAGCACAGTCAGGCGAGGCAAGGCTAAGGCATGACAACGCAAGGCTACGCAATGCACGGAAAGCAAGCAAAGAGTAACGGAACGCAAGGAAGGCAAGGGAATGCAACGGAAGGCAAGGGTAACGGAAGGAATTGCACGCAAGTGGTAACAAGGCTAAGGCACGACAACGCAGGGCTAGGCAATGCACGGCAAGGCAAGGAAAGGGTAACGCAAGGGAAGGCACGGTCAGGTGAGGCAAGGATAAGGCACGACAACACAAGGCTAGGCAATGCCCGGAAGGCAAGCAAAGAGTAACGGAAGGTAAGGAAGGCAAGCGAAAGCCAGGCAAGGCAAGTGTAACAAAAGCCACGGCACCGCAAGGGGAAACAAGGCTAAGGCAAGACAACGCAAAGCTAGGCAATGCACGGCAAGGCAAGGAAAGAGTAACGCAAGGAAAGGCACGGTGAGGCTAGGGAAGGCTAATGCACGAAAACGCAATGCTAGGCAATGCACGACAATGCAAGGAAAGCTTAAAGCAAAGGAAGGCACGGTCAGGCGAGATAAGGCTAAGGTACGAGAACGCAAGGCTAGGCAATGCACGGAAAGCAAGCAAAGAGTAACGGAACGCAAGGAAGGCAAGGGAAAGCAAAGGAAGGCAAGGGTAACGGAAGGAATTGCACGGCAAGGGGTAACAAGGCTAAGGCACGACAACGCAGGGCTAGGCAATGCACGGCAAGGCAAGGAAAGGGTAACGCAAGGGAAGGCACGGTCAGGTGAGGCAACGATAAGGCACGACAACGCAAGGTTAGGCAATGCACGGCAAGGCAAGGAAAGAGTAACGGAAGGAAAGGAAGGCAAGGCAAAGCCAGGCAAGGCAAGTGTAACAAAAGGCACGCCACGGCAAGGGGAAACAAGGCTAAGGCACGACAACGCAAGGCTAGGCAATGCACGACAATGCAAGGAAAGCTTAAAGCAAAGGAAGGCACGGTCCGGCGAGATAAGCCTAAGGCACGACAACGCAAGGCTAGGCAATGCAGGGAAGGCAAGCAAAGAGTAACGGAAGGTAAGGAAGGCAAGTGAAAGCAAGGAAAGGCAAGTGTAACGGAAGGAACGGCACGGCAAGGGGAAACAAGGCTAAGGCACGACAACGCACGCTAGGCAATGCACGGCAAGGCAAGGAAAGGGTAACGCATGGGAAAGCACGGTCAGGCGGGGCAAGGCTAAGGCATGAGAACGCAAGGCTAGGCAATGTACGGAAAGCAAGCAAAGAGTAACGGAACGCAAGGAAGGCAAGGGAAAGCAGCGGAAGGCAAGGGTAACGGAAGGAACGGCAGGGCAAGGGGTAACAAGGCTAAGGCACGGCAACGCAAGGCTAGGCAATACACCGCAAGGCAAGGAAAGGGTAACGCAAGGGAAGGCACGGTCAGGTGAGGCAAGGCTAATGCACGACAACGCAAGGCTAGGCAGTGCACGGCAAGGCAAGGAAAGAGTAACGGAAGGAAAGGAAGGCAAGGCAAAGCCAGGCAAGGCAAGTGTAACAAAAGGCACGGCACGGCAAGGGGAAACAAGGCTAAGGCACGACAACGCACGGCTAGGCAATGCAAGGGAAGGCAAGGAAAGGGTAACGCAAGGCAAGGCAGGGTGAGGCTAGGCAAGGCTAATGCACGAAAACGCAAGGCTAGGCAATGCACGACAATGCAAGGAAAGCTTAAAGCAAAGGAAGGTACGGTCAGGCGAGATAAGGCTAAGGCACGACAACGCAAGGCTAGGCAATGCATGAAAGGCAAGCAAAGAGTAAAGGAATGTAAGCAAGGCAAGGAAAAGCAAGGAAAGGCAAGGGTAACGGAAGGAACGGCACGGCAAGGGGAAACAAGTCTAATGCATGACAACGCACGCTAGGCAATGCACGGCAAGGCAAGGAAAGGGTAACGCATGCGAAAGCACGGTCAGGGGAGGCAAGGCTAAGGCACGACAACGCAAGGCTAGGCAATGCACGACAATGCAAGGAAAGAGTAACGGAAGGTAAGGAAGGCAAGGGAAAGCAAGGAAAGGCAAGTGTAACGGAAGGAACCGCACGGCAAGGGGAAACAAGGCTAAGGCACGACAAAGCACGCTAGGCAATGCACGGCAAGGCAAGGAAAGGGTAACGCATGGGACAGCACGGTCAGGCGAGGCAAGGCTAAGGCATGACAACGCAAGGCTAGGCAATGCACGGAAAGCAAGCAAAGGGTAACGGAACGCAAGGAAGGCAAGGGAAAGCAAGGGAAGGCAAGCGTAACGGAAGGAACGGCACGGCAAGGGGTAACAAGGCTAAGGCACGACAACGAAGGGTTGGGCAATGCACGGCAAGGCAAGGAAAGCTTAAAGCAAAGGAAGGCACGGTCAGGCGAGATAAGGCTAAGGCACGACAACGCAAGGCTAGGCAATGCACGACAATGCAAGGAAAGCTTAAAGTAAAGGAAGGCACGGTCAGGCGAGATAAGGCTAAGGCACGACAACGCAAGGCTAGGCAATGCAGGGAAGGCAAGCAAAGTGTAACGGAAGGTAAGCAAGGCAAGGAAAAGCAAGGAAAGGCAAGGGTAACGTAAGGAACGGCACGGCAAGGGGAAACAAGTCTAAGGCACGACAACGCACGCTAGGCAATGCACGGCAAGGCAAGTAAAGGGTAACGCATGGGAAAGCACGTTCCGGCGAGGCAAGGCTAAGGCACGACAACGCAAGGCTAGGCAATGCACGGAAGGCAAGCAAAGAGTATCAGAAGGTAAGGAAGGCAAGGGAAAGCAAGGAAAGGCAAGTTTAACGGAAGGAACCGCACGGCAAGGGGAAACAAGGCTAAGGCACGACAAAGCACGCTAGGCAATGCACGGCAAGGCAAGGATAGGGTAACGCATGGGAAAGCACGGTCAGGCGAGGCAAGGCTAAGGCATGACAACGCAAGGCTAGGCAATGCACGGAAAGCAAGCAAAGAGTAACGGAACGCAAGGAAGGCAAGGGAAAGCAAGGGAAGGCAAGCGTAACGGAAGGAACGGCACGGCAAGGGGTAACAAGGCTAAGGCACGACAACGCAGGGCTAGGCAATGCACGGCAAGGCAAGGAAAGCTTAAAGCAAAGGAAGGCACGGTCAGGCGAGATAAGGCTAAGGTACGAGAACGCAAGGCTAGGCAATGGACGGAAGGCAAGCAAAGAATAACGGAAGGTAAGGAAGCAAGGGAAAGCAAGGAAACGAAAGTGTAACGGAAGGAACCGCACGGCAAGGGGAAACAAGGCTAAGGCACGACAACGCACGCTAGGCCATGAACGGCAAGGCAAGGAAAGGGTAACGCATGGGAAAGCACGGTCAGGCGAGGCAAGGCTAAGGCATGACAACGCAAGGCTAGGCAATGCACGGAAGGCAAGCAAAGAGTATCGGAAGGTAAGGAAGGCAAGGGAAAGCAAGGAAAGGCAAGTGTAACGGAAGGAACCGCACGGCAAGGGGAAACAAGGCTAAGGCACGACAAAGCACGCTAGGCAATGCACGGCAAGGCAAGGAAAGGGTAACGCATGGGAAAGCACGGTCAGGCGAGGCAAGGCTAAGGCATGACAACGCAAGGCTAGGCAATGCACGAAAAGCAAGCAAAGAGTAACGGAACGCAAGGAAGGCAAGGGAAAGCAGCGGAAGGCAAGGGTAACGGAAGGAACGGCAGGGCAAGGGGTAACAAGGCTAAGGCACGACAACGCAAGGCTAGGCAATACACCGCAAGGCAAGGAAAGGGTAACGCAAGGGAAGGCACGGTCAGGTGAGGCAAGGCTAATGCACGACAACGCAAGGCTAGGCAGTGCACGGCAAGGCAAGGAAAGAGTAAGGGAAGGAAAGGAAGGCAAGGCAAAGCCAGGCAAGGCAAGTGTAACAAAAGGCACGCCACGGCAAGGGGAAACAAGGCTAAGGCACGACAACGCAAGGCTAGGCAATGCACGACAATGCAAGGAAAGCTTAAAGCAAAGGAAGGCACGGTCCGGCGAGATAAGCCTAAGGCACGACAACGCAAGGCTAGGCAATGCAGGGAAGGCAAGCAAAGAGTAACGGAAGGTAAGGAAGGCAAGTGAAAGCAAGGAAAGGCAAGTGTAACGGAAGGAACGGCACGGCAAGGGGAAAAAAGGCTAAGGCACGACAACGCACGCTAGGCAATGCACGGCAAGGCAAGGAAAGGGTAACGCATGGGAAAGCACGGTCAGGCGGGGCAAGGCTAAGGCATGAGAACGCAAGGCTAGGCAATGTACGGAAAGCAAGCAAAGAGTAACGGAACGCAAGGAAGGCAAGGGAAAGCAGCGGAAGGCAAGGGTAACGGAAGGAACGGCAGGGCAAGGGGTAACAAGGCTAAGGCACGACAACGCAAGGCTAGGCAATACACCGCAAGGCAAGGAAAGGGTAACGCAAGGGAAGGCACGGTCAGGTGAGGCAAGGCTAATGCACGACAACGCAAGGCTAGGCAGTGCACGGCAAGGCAAGGAAAGAGTAACGGAAGGAAAGGAAGGCAAGGCAAAGCCAGGCAAGGCAAGTGTAACAAAAGGCACGGCACGGCAAGGGGAAACAAGGCTAAGGCACGACAACGCACGGCTAGGCAATGCAAGGGAAGGCAAGGAAAGGGTAACGCATGGGAAAGCACGGTCAGGCGAGGCAAGGCTAAGGCCTGACAACGCAAGGCTACGCAATGCACGGGAAGCAAGCAAAGAGTAACGGAACGCAAGGAAGGCAAGGGAATGCAACGGAAGGCAAGGGTAACGGAAGGAACTGCACGGCAAGGGGTAACAAGGCTAAGGCACGACAACGCAGGGCTAGGCAATGCACCGCAAGGCAAGGAAAGGGTAACGCAAGGGAAGGCACGGTCAGGTGAGGCAAGGCTAAGGCATGAGAACGCAAGGCTAGGCAATGTACGGAAAGCAAGCAAAGAGTAACGGAACGCAAGGAAGGGAAGGGAAATCAAGGGAAGGCAAGTGTAACGGAAGGAACGGCAGGGCAAGGGGTAACAAGGCTAAGGCACGACAACGCAGGGCTAGGCAATGCACCGCAAGGCAAGGAAAGGGTAACGCAAGGGAAGGCACGGTCAGGTGAGGCAAGGCTAATGCACGACAACGCAAGGCTAGGCAGTGCACGGCAAGGCAAGGAAAGAGTAACGGAAGGAAAGGAAGGCAAGGCAAAGCCAGGCAATGCAAGTGTAACAAAAGGCACGGCACGGCAAGGGGAAACAAGGCTAAGGCACGACAACGCACGGCTAGGCAATGCAAGGGAAGGCAAGGAAAGGGTAACGCAAGGCAAGGCACGGTGAGCTTAGGCAAGGCTAATGCACGAAAACGCAAGGCTTGGCAATGCACGACAAGGCAAGGAAAGCTTAAAGCAAAGGAAGGCACGGTCAGGCGAGATAAGGCTAAGGCACGACAACGCAAGGCTAGGCAATGCAGGGAAGGCAAGCAAAGAGTAAAGGAATGTAAGCAAGGCAAGGAAAAGCAAGGAAAGGCAAGGGTAACGGAAGGAACGGCACGGCAAGGGGAAACAAGTCTAAGGCATGACAACGCACGCTAGGCAATGCACGGCAAGGCAAGGAAAGGGTAACGCATGCGAAAGCACGGTCAGGCGAGGCAAGGCTAAGGCACGACAACGCAAGGCTAGGCAATGCACGACAATGCAAGGAAAGCTTAAAGTAAAGGAAGGCACGGTCAGGCGAGATAAGGCTAAGGCACGACAACGCAAGGCTAGGCAATGCAGGGAAGGCAAGCAAAGTGTAACGGAAGGTAAGCAAGGCAAGGAAAAGCAAGGAAAGGCAAGGGTAACGTAAGGAACGGCACGGCAAGGGGAAACAAGTCTAAGGCACGACAACGCACGCTAGGCAATGCACGGCAAGGCAAGTAAAGGGTAACGCATGGGAAAGCACGTTCCGGCGAGGCAAGGCTAAGGCACGACAACGCAAGGCTAGGCAATGCACGGAAGGCAAGCAAAGAGTATCGGAAGGTAAGGAAGGCAAGGGAAAGCAAGGAAAGGCAAGTTTAACGGAAGGAACCGCACGGCAAGGGGAAACAAGGCTAAGGCACGACAAAGCACGCTAGGCAATGCACGGCAAGGCAAGGAAAGGGTAACGCATGGGAAAGCACGGTCAGGCGAGGCAAGGCTAAGGCATGACAACGCAAGGCTAGGCAATGCACGGAAAGCAAGCAAAGAGTAACGGAACGCAAGGAAGGCAAGGGAAAGCAAGGGAAGGCAAGCGTAACGGAAGGAACGGCACGGCAAGGGGTAACAAGGCTAAGGCACGACAACGCAGGGCTAGGCAATGCACGGCAAGGCAAGGAAAGCTTAAAGCAAAGGAAGGCACGGTCAGGCGAGATAAGGCTAAGGTACGAGAACGCAAGGCTAGGCAATGGACGGAAGGCAAGCAAAGAGTAACGGAAGGTAAGGAAGGCAAGGGAAAGCAAGGAAACGAAAGTGTAACGGAAGGAACCGCACGGCAAGGGGAAACAAGGCTAAGGCACGACAACGCACGCTAGGCCATGAACGGCAAGGCAAGGAAAGGGTAACGCATGGGAAAGCACGGTCAGGCGAGGCAAGGCTAAGGCATGACAACGCAAGGCTAGGCAATGCACGGAAGGCAAGCAAAGAGTATCGGAAGGTAAGGAAGGCAAGGGAAAGCTAGTAAAGGCAAGTGTAACGGAAGGAACCGCACGGCAAGGGGAAACAAGGCTAAGGCACGACAAAGCACGCTAGGCAATGCACGGCA
This sequence comes from Macrotis lagotis, assembly GCF_037893015.1. Classification (NCBI taxonomy): domain Eukaryota; kingdom Metazoa; phylum Chordata; class Mammalia; order Peramelemorphia; family Peramelidae; genus Macrotis; species Macrotis lagotis. The sequence goes on from NW_027421993.1 coordinate 219,796, forward strand.
AGGCAAGGAAAGGGTAACGCATGGGAAAGCACGGTCAGGCGAGGCAAGGCTAAGGCATGACAACGCAAGGCTAGGCAATGCACGGAAAGCAAGCAAAGAGTAACGGAACGCAAGGAAGGCAAGGGAAAGCAGCGGAAGGCAAGGGTAACGGAAGGAACGGCAGGGCAAGGGGTAACAAGGCTAAGGCACGACAACGCAAGGCTAGGCAATACACCGCAAGGCAAGGAAAGGGTAACGCAAGGGAAGGCACGGTCAGGTGAGGCAAGGCTAATGCACGACAACGCAAGGCTAGGCAGTGCACGGCAAGGCAAGGAAAGAGTAAGGGAAGGAAAGGAAGGCAAGGCAAAGCCAGGCAAGGCAAGTGTAACAAAAGGCACGCCACGGCAAGGGGAAACAAGGCTAAGGCACGACAACGCAAGGCTAGGCAATGCACGACAATGCAAGGAAAGCTTAAAGCAAAGGAAGGCACGGTCCGGCGAGATAAGCCTAAGGCACGACAACGCAAGGCTAGGCAATGCAGGGAAGGCAAGCAAAGAGTAACGGAAGGTAAGGAAGGCAAGTGAAAGCAAGGAAAGGCAAGTGTAACGGAAGGAAGGGCACGGCAAGGGGAAACAAGGCTAAGGCACGACAACGCACGCTAGGCAATGCACGGCAAGGCAAGGAAAGGGTAACGCATGGGAAAGCACGGTCAGGCGGGGCAAGGCTAAGGCATGAGAACGCAAGGCTAGGCAATGTACGGAAAGCAAGCAAAGAGTAACGGAACGCAAGGAAGGCAAGGGAAAGCAGCGGAAGGCAAGGGTAACGGAAGGAACGGCAGGGCAAGGGGTAACAAGGCTAAGGCACGACAACGCAAGGCTAGGCAATACATCGCAAGGCAAGGAAAGGGTAACGCAAGGGAAGGCACGGTCAGGTGAGGCAAGGCTAATGCACGACAACGCAAGGCTAGGCAGTGCACGGCAAGGCAAGGAAAGAGTAACGGAAGGAAAGGAAGGCAAGGCAAAGCCAGGCAAGGCAAGTGTAACAAAAGGCACGGCACGGCAAGGGGAAACAAGGCTAAGGCACGACAACGCACGGCTAGGCAATGCAAGGGAAGGCAAGGAAAGGGTAACGCATGGGAAAGCACGGTCAGGCGAGGCAAGGCTAAGGCCTGACAACGCAAGGCTACGCAATGCACGGGAAGCAAGCAAAGAGTAACGGAACGCAAGGAAGGCAAGGGAATGCAACGGAAGGCAAGGGTAACGGAAGGAACTGCACGGCAAGGGGTAACAAGGCTAAGGCACGACAACGCAGGGCTAGGCAATGCACCGCAAGGCAAGGAAAGGGTAACGCAAGGGAAGGCACGGTCAGGTGAGGCAAGGCTAAGGCATGAGAACGCAAGGCTAGGCAATGTACGGAAAGCAAGCAAAGAGTAACGGAACGCAAGGAAGGGAAGGGAAATCAAGGAAAGGCAAGTGTAACGGAAGGAACGGCAGGGCAAGGGGTAACAAGGCTAAGGCACGACAACGCAGGGCTAGGCAATGCACCGCAAGGCAAGGAAAGGGTAACGCAAGGGAAGGCACGGTCAGGTGAGGCAAGGCTAATGCACGACAACGCAAGGCTACGCAGTGCACGGCAAGGCAAGGAAAGAGTAACGGAAGGAAAGGAAGGCAAGGCAAAGCCAGGCAATGCAAGTGTAACAAAAGGCACGGCACGGCAAGGGGAAACAAGGCTAAGGCACGACAACGCACGGCTAGGCAATGCAAGGGAAGGCAAGGAAAGGGTAACGCAAGGCAAGGCACGGTGAGCTTAGGCAAGGCTAATGCACGAAAACGCAAGGCTTGGCAATGCACGACAAGGCAAGGAAAGCTTAAAGCAAAGGAAGGCACGGTCAGGCGAGATAAGGCTAAGGCACGACAACGCAAGGCTAGGCAATGCAGGGAAGGCAAGCAAAGAGTAAAGGAATGTAAGCAAGGCAAGGAAAAGCAAGGAAAGGCAAGGGTAACGGAAGGAACGGCACGGCAAGGGGAAACAAGTCTAAGGCATGACAACGCACGCTAGGCAATGCACGGCAAGGCAAGGAAAGGGTAACGCATGCGAAAGCACGGTCAGGCGAGGCAAGGCTAAGGCACGACAACGCAAGGCTAGGCAATGCACGACAATGCAAGGAAAGCTTAAAGTAAAGGAAGGCACGGTCAGGCGAGATAAGGCTAAGGCACGACAACGCAAGGCTAGGCAATGCAGGGAAGGCAAGCAAAGTGTAACGGAAGGTAAGCAAGGCAAGGAAAAGCAAGGAAACCAAGGGTAACGTAAGGAACGGCACGGCAAGGGGAAACAAGTCTAAGGCACGACAACGCACGCTAGGCAATGCACGGCAAGGCAAGTAAAGGGTAACGCATGGGAAAGCACGTTCCGGCGAGGCAAGGCTAAGGCACGACAACGCAAGGCTAGGCAATGCACGGAAGGCAAGCAAAGAGTATCAGAAGGTAAGGAAGGCAAGGGAAAGCAAGGAAAGGCAAGTTTAACGGAAGGAACCGCACGGCAAGGGGAAACAAGGCTAAGGCACGACAAAGCACGCTAGGCAATGCACGGCAAGGCAAGGAAAGGGTAACGCATGGGAAAGCACGGTCAGGCGAGGCAAGGCTAAGGCATGACAACGCAAGGCTAGGCAATGCACGGAAAGCAAGCAAAGAGTAACGGAACGCAAGGAAGGCAAGGGAAAGCAAGGGAAGGCAAGCGTAACGGAAGGAACGGCACGGCAAGGGGTAACAAGGCTAAGGCACGACAACGCAGGGCTAGGCAATGCACGGCAAGGCAAGGAAAGCTTAAAGCAAAGGAAGGCACGGTCAGGCGAGATAAGGCTAAGGTACGAGAACGCAAGGCTAGGCAATGGACGGAAGGCAAGCAAAGAGTAACGGAAGGTAAGGAAGGCAAGGGAAAGCAAGGAAACGAAAGTGTAACGGAAGGAACCGCACGGCAAGGGGAAACAAGGCTAAGGCACGACAACGCACGCTAGGCCATGAACGGCAAGGCAAGGAAAGGGTAACGCATGGGAAAGCACGGTCAGGCGAGGCAAGGCTAAGGCATGACAACGCAAGGCTAGGCAATGCACGGAAGGCAAGCAAAGAGTATCGGAAGGTAAGGAAGGCAAGGGAAAGCAAGGAAAGGCAAGTGTAACGGAAGGAACCGCACGGCAAGGGGAAACAAGGCTAAGGCACGACAAAGCACGCTAGGCAATGCACGGCAAGGCAAGGAAAGGGTAACGCATGGGAAAGCACGGTCAGGCGAGGCAAGGCTAAGGCATGACAACGCAAGGCTAGGCAATGCACGGAAAGCAAGCAAAGAGTAACGGAACGCAAGGAAGGCAAGGGAAAGCAGCGGAAGGCAAGGGTAACGGAAGGAACGGCAGGGCAAGGGGTAACAAGGCTAAGGCACGACAACGCAAGGCTAGGCAATACACCGCAAGGCAAGGAAAGGGTAACGCAAGGGAAGGCACGGTCAGGTGAGGCAAGGCTAATGCACGACAACGCAAGGCTAGGCAGTGCACGGCAAGGCAAGGAAAGAGTAAGGGAAGGAAAGGAAGGCAAGGCAAAGCCAGGCAAGGCAAGTGTAACAAAAGGCACGCCACGGCAAGGGGAAACAAGGCTAAGGCACGACAACGCAAGGCTAGGCAATGCACGACAATGCAAGGAAAGCTTAAAGCAAAGGAAGGCACGGTCCGGCGAGATAAGCCTAAGGCACGACAACGCAAGGCTAGGCAATGCAGGGAAGGCAAGCAAAGAGTAACGGAAGGTAAGGAAGGCAAGTGAAAGCAAGGAAAGGCAAGTGTAACGGAAGGAAGGGCACGGCAAGGGGAAACAAGGCTAAGGCACGACAACGCACGCTAGGCAATGCACGGCAAGGCAAGGAAAGGGTAACGCATGGGAAAGCACGGTCAGGCGGGGCAAGGCTAAGGCATGAGAACGCAAGGCTAGGCAATGTACGGAAAGCAAGCAAAGAGTAACGGAACGCAAGGAAGGCAAGGGAAAGCAGCGGAAGGCAAGGGTAACGGAAGGAACGGCAGGGCAAGGGGTAACAAGGCTAAGGCACGACAACGCAAGGCTAGGCAATACACCGCAAGGCAAGGAAAGGGTAACGCAAGGGAAGGCACGGTCAGGTGAGGCAAGGCTAATGCACGACAACGCAAGGCTAGGCAGTGCACGGCAAGGCAAGGAAAGAGTAACGGAAGGAAAGGAAGGCAAGGCAAAGCCAGGCAAGGCAAGTGTAACAAAAGGCACGGCACGGCAAGGGGAAACAAGGCTAAGGCACGACAACGCACGGCTAGGCAATGCAAGGGAAGGCAAGGAAAGGGTAACGCAAGGCAAGGCACGGTGAGGCTAGGCAAGGCTAATGCACGAAAACGCAAGGCTAGGCAATGCACGACAATGCAAGGAAAGCTTAAAGCAAAGGAAGGTACGGTCAGGCGAGATAAGGCTAAGGCACGACAACGCAAGGCTAGGCAATGCAGGAAAGGCAAGCAAAGAGTAAACGAATGTAAGCAAGGCAAGGAAAAGCAAGGAAAGGCAAGGGTAACGGAAGGAACGGCACGGAAAGGGGAAACAAGTCTAATGCATGACAACGCACGCTAGGCAATGCACGGCAAGGCAAGGAAAGGGTAACGCATGCGAAAGCACGGTCAGGCGAGGCAAGGCTAAGGCACGACAACGCAAGGCTAGGCAATGCACGACAATGCAAGGAAAGAGTAACGGAAGGTAAGGAAGGCAAGGGAAAGCAAGGAAAGGCAAGTGTAACGGAAGGAACCGCACGGCAAGGGGAAACAAGGCTAAGGCACGACAAAGCACGCTAGGCAATGCACGGCAAGGCAAGGAAAGGGTAACGCATGGGACAGCACGGTCAGGCGAGGCAAGGCTAAGGCATGACAACGCAAGGCTAGGCAATGCACGGAAAGCAAGCAAAGAGTAACGGAACGCAAGGAAGGCAAGGGAAAGCAAGGGAAGGCAAGCGTAACGGAAGGAACGGCACGGCAAGGGGTAACAAGGCTAAGGCACGACAACGAAGGGTTAGGCAATGCACGGCAAGGCAAGGAAAGCTTAAAGCAAAGGAAGGCACGGTCAGGCGAGATAAGGCTAAGGCACGACAACGCAAGGCTAGGCAATGGACGGAAGGCAAGCAAAGAGTAACGGAAGGTAAGGAAGGCAAGGGAAAGCAAGGAAAGGAAAGTGTAACGGAAGGAACCGCACGGCAAGAGGAAACAAGGCTAAGGCACGACAACGCACGCTAGGCAATGCACGGCAAGGCAAGGAAAGGGTAACGCATGGGAAAGCACGGTCAGGCGAGGCAAGGCTAAGGCCTGACAACGCAAGGCTACGCAATGCACGGGAAGCAAGCAAAGAGTAACGGAACGCAAGGCAGGCAAGGGAATGCAACGGAAGGCAAGGGTAACGGAAGGAACTGCACGGCAAGGGGTAACAACGCTAAGGCACGACAACGCAGGGCTAGGCAATGCACCGCAAGGCAAGGAAAGGGTAACGCAAGGGAAGGCACGGTCAGGTGAGGCAAGGCTAATGCACGACAACGCAAGGCTAGGCAGTGCACGGCAAGGCAAGGAAAGAGTAACGGAAGGAAAGGAAGGCAAGGCAAAGCCAGGCAAGGCAAGTGTAACAAAAGGCACGGCACGGCAAGGGGAAACAAGGCTAAGGCACGACAACGCACGGCTAGGCAATGCAAGGGAAGGCAAGGAAAGGGTAACGCAAGGCAAGGCACGGTGAGCTTAGGCAAGGCTAATGCACGAAAACGCAAGGCTTGGCAATGCACGACAATGCAAGGAAAGCTTAAAGCAAAGGAAGGCACGGTCAGGCGAGATAAGGCTAAGGCACGACAACGCAAGGCTAGGCAATGCAGGGAAGGCAAGCAAAGAGTAAAGGAATGTAAGCAAGGCAAGGAAAAGCAAGGAAAGGCAAGGGTAACGGAAGGAACGGCACGGCAAGGGGAAACAAGTCTAAGGCATGACAACGCACGCTAGGCAATGCACGGCAAGGCAAGGAAAGGGTAACGCATGCGAAAGCACGGTCAGGCGAGGCAAGGCTAAGGCACGACAACGCAAGGCTAGGCAATGCACGACAATGCAAGGAAAGCTTAAAGTAAAGGAAGGCACGGTCAGGCGAGATAAGGCTAAGGCACGACAACGCAAGGCTAGGCAATGCAGGGAAGGCAAGCAAAGTGTAACGGAAGGTAAGCAAGGCAAGGAAAAGCAAGGAAAGGCAAGGGTAACGTAAGGAAAGGCACGGCAAGGGGAAACAAGTCTAAGGCACGACAACGCACGCTAGGCAATGCACGGCAAGGCAAGTAAAGGGTAACGCATGGGAAAGCACGTTCCGGCGAGGCAAGGCTAAGGCACGACAACGCAAGGCTAGGCAATGCACGGAAGGCAAGCAAAGAGTATCGGAAGGTAAGGAAGGCAAGGGAAAGCAAGGAAAGGCAAGTGTAACGGAAGGAACCGCACGGCAAGGGGAAACAAGGCTAAGGCACGACAAAGCACGCTAGGCAATGCACGGCAAGGCAAGGAAAGGGTAACGCATGGGAAAGCACGGTCAGGCGAGGCAAGGCTAAGGCATGACAACGCAAGGCTAGGCAATGCACGGAAAGCAAGCAAAGAGTAACGGAACGCAAGGAAGGCAAGGGAAAGCAAGGGAAGGCAAGCGTAACGGAAGGAACGGCACGGCAAGGGGTAACAAGGCTAAGGCACGACAACGCAGGGCTAGGCAATGCACGGCAAGGCAAGGAAAGCTTAAAGCAAAGGAAGGCACGGTCAGGCGAGATAAGGCTAAGGTACGAGAACGCAAGGCTAGGCAATGGACGGAAGGCAAGCAAAGAGTAACGGAAGGTAAGGAAGGCAAGGGAAAGCAAGGAAACGAAAGTGTAACGGAAGGAACCGCACGGCAAGGGGAAACAAGGCTAAGGCACGACAACGCACGCTAGGCAATGAACGGCAAGGCAAGGAAAGGGTAACGCTGGGAAAGCACGGTCAGGCGAGGCAAGGCTAAGGCATGACAACGCAAGGCTAGGCAATGCACGGAAAGCAAGCAAAGAGTAACGGAACGCAAGGAAGGCAAGGGAAAGCAACGGAAGGCAAGGGTAACGGAAGGAACGGCAGGGCAAGGGGTAACATGGCTAAGGCACGACAACGCAAGGCTAGGCAATACACCGCAAGGCAAGGAAAGGGTAACGCAAGGGAAGGCACGGTCAGGTGAGGCAAGGCTAATGCACGACAACGCAAGGCTAGGCAGTGCACGGCAAGGCAAGGAAAGAGTAACGGAAGGAAAGGAAGGCAAGGCAAAGCCAGGCAAGGCAAGTGTAACAAAAGGCACGGCACGGCAAGGGGAAACAAGGCTAAGGCACGACAACGCACGGCTAGGCAATGCAAGGGAAGGCAAGGAAAGGGTAACGCAAGGCAAGGCACGGTGAGGCTAGGCAAGGCTAATGCACGAAAACGCAAGGCTAGGCAATGCACGACAATGCAAGGAAAGCTTAAAGCAAAGGAAGGCACGGTCAGGCGAGATAAGGCTAAGGCACGACAACGCAAGGCTAGGCAATGCAGGGAAGGCAAGAAAAGAGTAAAGGAATGTAAGCAAGGCAAGGAAAAGCAAGGAAAGGCAAGGGTAACGGAAGGAACGGCACGGCAAGGGGAAACAAGTCTAAGGCATGACAACGCACGCTAGGCAATGCACGGCAAGGCAAGGAAAGGGTAATGCATGCGAAAGCACGGTCAGGCGAGGCAAGGCTAAGGCACGACAACGCAAGGCTTCGCAATGCACGACAATGCAAGGAAAGCTTAAAGTAAAGGAAGGCACGGTCAGGCGAGGCAAGGCTAAGGCATATCAACGCAAGGCTAGGCAATGTACGGAAAGCAAGCAAAGAGTAACGGAACGCAAGGAAGGCAAGGGAAAGCAGCGGAAGGCAAGGGTAACGGAAGGAACGGCAGGGCAAGGGGTAACAAGGCTAAGGCACGACAACGCAAGGCTAGGCAATACACCGCAAGGCAAGGAAAGGGTAACGCAAGGGAAGGCACGGTCAGGTGAGGCAAGGCTAATGCACGACAACGCAAGGCTAGGCAGTGCACGGCAAGGCAAGGAAAGAGTAACGGAAGGAAAGGAAGGCAAGGCAAAGCCAGGCAAGGCAAGTGTAACAAAAGGCACGGCACGGCAAGGGGAAACAAGGCTAAGGCACGACAACGCACGGCTAGGCAATGCAAGGGAAGGCAAGGAAAGGGTAACGCAAGGCAAGGCACGGTGAGGCTAGGCAAGGCTAATGCACGAAAACGCAAGGCTAGGCAATGCACGACAATGCAAGGAAAGCTTAAAGCAAAGGAAGGCACGGTCAGGCGAGATAAGGCTAAGGCACGACAACGCAAGGCTAGGCAATGCAGGGAAGGCAAGAAAAGAGTAAAGGAATGTAAGCAAGGCAAGGAAAAGCAAGGAAAGGCAAGGGTAACGGAAGGAACGGCACGGCAAGGGGAAACAAGTCTAAGGCATGACAACGCACGCTAGGCAATGCACGGCAAGGCAAGGAAAGGGTAACGCATGCGAAAGCACGGTCAGGCGAGGCAAGGCTAAGGCACGACAACGCAAGGCTAGGCAATGCACGACAATGCAAGGAAAGCTTAAAGTAAAGGAAGGCACGGTCAGGCGAGATAAGGCTAAGGCACGACAACGCAAGGCTAGGCAATGCAGGGAAGGCAAGCAAAGTGTAACGGAAGGTAAGCAAGGCAAGGAAAAGCAAGGAAAGGCAAGGGTAACGTAAGGAACGGCACGGCAAGGGTAAACAAGTCTAAGGCACGACAACGCACGCTAGGCAATGCACGGCAAGGCAAGTAAAGCGTAACGCATGGGAAAGCACGTTCCGGCGAGGCAAGGCTAAGGCACGACAACGCAAGGCTAGGCAATGCACGGAAGGCAAGCAAAGAGTATCGGAAGGTAAGGAAGGCAAGGGAAAGCAAGGAAAGGCAAGTGTAACGGAAGGAACCGCACGGCAAGGGGAAACAAGGCTAAGGCACGACAAAGCACGCTAGGCAATGCACGGCAAGGCAAGGAAAGGGTAACGCATGGGAAAGCACGGTCAGGCGAGGCAAGGCTAAGGCATGACAACGCAAGGCTAGGCAATGCACGGAAAGCAAGCAAAGAGTAACGGAACGCAAGGAAGGCAAGGGAAAGCAGCGGAAGGCAAGGGTAACGGAAGGAACGGCAGGGCAAGGGGTAACAAGGCTAAGGCACGACAACGCAAGGCTAGGCAATACACCGCAAGTCAAGGAAAGGGTAACGCAAGGGAAGGCACGGTCAGGTGAGGCAAGGCTAATGCACGACAACGCAAGGCTAGGCAGTGCACGGCAAGGCAAGGAAAGAGTAACGGAAGGAAAGGAAGGCAAGGCAAAGCCAGGCAAGGCAAGTGTAACAAAAGGCACGCCACGGCAAGGGGAAACAAGGCTAAGGCACGACAACGCAAGGCTAGGCAATGCACGACAATGCAAGGAAAGCTTAAAGCAAAGGAAGGCACGGTCCGGCGAGATAAGCCTAAGGCACGACAACGCAAGGCTAGGCAATGCAGGGAAGGCAAGCAAAGAGTAACGGAAGGTAAGGAAGGCAAGTGAAAGCAAGGAAAGGCAAGTGTAACGGAAGGAACGGCACGGCAAGGGGAAACAAGGCTAAGGCACGACAACGCACGCTAGGCAATGCACGGCAAGGCAAGGAAAGGGTAACGCATGGGAAAGCACGGTCAGGCGGGGCAAGGCTAAGGCATGAGAACGCAAGGCTAGGCAATGTACGGAAAGCAAGCAAAGAGTAACGGAACGCAAGGAAGGCAAGGGAAAGCAGCGGAAGGCAAGGGTAACGGAAGGAACGGCAGGGCAAGGGGTAACAAGGCTAAGGCACGACAACGCAAGGCTAGGCAATACACCGCAAGGCAAGGAAAGGGTAACGCAAGGGAAGGCACGGTCAGGTGAGGCAAGGCTAATGCACGACAACGCAAGGCTAGGCAGTGCACGGCAAGGCAAGGAAAGAGTAACGGAAGGAAAGGAAGGCAAGGCAAAGCCAGGCAAGGCAAGTGTAACAAAAGGCACGGCACGGCAAGGGGAAACAAGGCTAAGGCACGACAACGCACGGCTAGGCAATGCAAGGGAAGGCAAGGAAAGGGTAACGCAAGGCAAGGCACGGTGAGGCTAGGCAAGGCTAATGCACGAAAACGCAAGGCTAGGCAATGCACGACAATGCAAGGAAAGCTTAAAGCAAAGGAAGGTACGGTCAGGCGAGATAAGGCTAAGGCACGACAACGCAAGGCTAGGCAATGCAGGAAAGGCAAGCAAAGAGTAAAGGAATGTAAGCAAGGCAAGGAAAAGCAAGGAAAGGCAAGGGTAACGGAAGGAACGGCACGGAAAGGGGAAACAAGTCTAATGCATGACAACGCACGCTAGGCAATGCACGGCAAGGCAAGGAAAGGGTAACGCATGCGAAAGCACGGTCAGGCGAGGCAAGGCTAAGGCACGACAACGCAAGGCTAGGCAATGCACGACAATGCAAGGAAAGAGTAACGGAAGGTAAGGAAGGCAAGGGAAAGCAAGGAAAGGCAAGTGTAACGGAAGGAACCGCACGGCAAGGGGAAACAAGGCTAAGGCACGACAAAGCACGCTAGGCAATGCACGGCAAGGCAAGGAAAGGGTAACGCATGGGACAGCACGGTCAGGCGAGGCAAGGCTAAGGCATGACAACGCAAGGCTAGGCAATGCACGGAAAGCAAGCAAAGAGTAACGGAACGCAAGGAAGGCAAGGGAAAGCAAGGGAAGGCAAGCGTAACGGAAGGAACGGCACGGCAAGGGGTAACAAGGCTAAGGCACGACAACGAAGGGTTAGGCAATGCACGGCAAGGCAAGGAAAGCTTAAAGCAAAGGAAGGCACGGTCAGGCGAGATAAGGCTAAGGCACGACAACGCAAGGCTAGGCAATGGACGGAAGGCAAGCAAAGAGTAACGGAAGGTAAGGAAGGCAAGGGAAAGCAAGGAAAGGAAAGTGTAACGGAAAGAACCGCACGGCAAGAGGAAACAAGGCTAAGGCACGACAACGCACGCTAGGCAATGCACGGCAAGGCAAGGAAAGGGTAACGCATGGGAAAGCACGGTCAGGCGAGGCAAGGCTAAGGCCTGACAACGCAAGGCTACGCAATGCACGGGAAGCAAGCAAAGAGTAACGGAACGCAAGGAAGGCAAGGGAATGCAACGGAAGGCAAGGGTAACGGAAGGAACTGCACGGCAAGGGGTAACAAGGCTAAGGCACGACAACGCAGGGCTAGGCAATGCACCGCAAGGCAAGGAAAGGGTAACGCAAGGGAAGGCACGGTCAGGTGAGGCAAGGCTAAGGCATGAGAACGCAAGGCTAGGCAATGTACGGAAAGCAAGCAAAGAGTAACGGAACGCAAGGAAGGGAAGGGAAATCAAGGGAAGGCAAGAGTAACGGAAGGAACGGCAGGGCAAGGGGTAACAAGGCTAAGGCACGACAACGCAGGGCTAGGCAATGCACCGCAATGCAAGGAAAGGGTAACGCAAGGGAAGGCACGGTCAGGTGAGGCAAGGCTAATGCACGACAACGCAAGGCTAGGCAGTGCACGGCAAGGCAAGGAAAGAGTAACGGAAGGAAAGGAAGGCAAGGCAAAGCCAGGCAAGGCAAGTGTAACAAAAGGCACGGCACGGCAAGGGGAAACAAGGCTAAGGCACGACAACGCACGGCTAGGCAATGCAAGGGAAGGCAAGGAAAGGGTAACGCAAGGCAAGGCACGGTGAGCTTAGGCAAGGCTAATGCACGAAAACGCAAGGCTTGGCAATGCACGACAATGCAAGGAAAGCTTAAAGCAAAGGAAGGCACGGTCAGGCGAGATAAGGCTAAGGCACGACAACGCAAGGCTAGGCAATGCAGGGAAGGCAAGCAAAGAGTAAAGGAATGTAAGCAAGGCAAGGAAAAGCAAGGAAAGGCAAGGGTAACGGAAGGAACGGCACGGCAAGGGGAAACAAGGCTAAGGCACGACAAAGCACGCTAGGCAATGCACGGCAAGGCAAGGAAAGGGTAACGCATGGGACAGCACGGTCAGGCGAGGCAAGGCTAAGGCATGACAACGCAAGGCTAGGCAATGCACGGAAAGCAAGCAAAGAGTAACGGAACGCAAGGAAGGCAAGGGAAAGCAAGGGAAGGCAAGCGTAACGGAAGGAACGGCACGGCAAGGGGTAACAAGGCTAAGGCACGACAACGCAGGGCTAGGCAATGCACGGCAAGGCAAGGAAAGCTTAAAGCAAAGGAAGGCACGGTCAGTCGAGATAAGGCTAAGGCACGACAACGCAAGGCTAGGCAATGGACGGAAGGCAAGCAAAGAGTAACGGAAGGAAAGGAAGGCAAGGCAAAGCCAGGCAAGGCAAGTGTAACGGAAGGAACCGCACGGCAAGGGGAAACAAGGCTAAGGCACGACAACGCACGGTTAGCCAATGCACGGCAAGGCAAGGAAAGGGTAACGCAAGGCAAGGCACGGTGAGGCAAGGCAAGGCTAATGCACGACAACGCACGTCTAGGCAATGCACGGCAAGGCAAGGAAAGGGTAACGCAAGGGAAGGCACGGTCAGACGAGGCAAGGCTAAGGCACGACAATGCAAGGCTAGGCAATGCACGGAAGGCAAGGAAAGTGTAACGGAAGGCAAGGAAGGCAAGGGAAAGCAAGGCAAGGCAAGGGTAACAGAAGGAACGGCTCGGCAAGGGGAAACAAGGCTAAGGGACGGCAACGCACGGCTAGGCAATGCACGGCCAGCAAAAGGAAAGGGTAACGCAAGGCAAGGCACGGTCCGTCAAGGCAAGGCTAATGCACGACAACGCGAGGCTAGGCAGTGCACGGTAAGGCAAGGAAAGAGTAACGGAAGGAAAGGAAGGCAAGGCAAATCCAGGCAAGGCAAGTGTAACAAAAGGCACGGCACGGCAAGGGGAAACAAGGGTAAGGCACGACAATGCACGGCTAGGCAATGCACAGCAAGGCAAGGAAAGGGTAACGCAAGGCAAGGCACGGTGAGGCAAGGCAAGGCTAATCCACGACAACGCACGGCTAGGCAATGCACGGCAAGGCAAGGAAAGGGTAACGCAAGGCAAGGCACGGTCAGCCGAGGCAAGGCTAAGGAACGACAACGCAAGGCTAGACAATGCACGGAAGGCAAGCAAAGAGTAACGGAAGGCAAGGAAAGCAAGGCAAAGCAAGGCAACGTAAGCAAGCCTATGGCAAGGTGAAAAAAGGCTAAAGAACGACAACGCAAGGCTACGCAATGCACGGAAGGCAAGCAAAGAGTAACGGAAGGCAAAGAAGGCAAGGGAAAACAAAGCAAGGCAAGGGTAACAGAAGGAACGGCACGGCAAGGGGAAACAAGGCTAAGGCACGACAACGCAGGACTAGGCAATGCACGGCAAGGCAAGGAAAGGGTAACGCAAGGCAAGGCACTGTCAGGCGAGGGAAGGCTAATGCACGGCAACGCAAGGCTAGGCAGTGCACGGCTAGGCAGGGAAAGAGTAACGGAAGGAAAGGAAGGCAAGGCAAAGGAAGGCAAGGTAAGTGTAACAAAAGGCACGGCACGGCAAGGGGAAACAAGGCGAAGGGACGGCAACGCACGGCTAGGCAATGCACGGCCAGGCAAGGAAATGGTAACGCAAGGCAAGGCACGGTGAGGCAGGGCAAGGCTAATGCACGACAATAAAAGGCTAGGCAATGCACGGAAGGCAAGGAAAGAGTAACGGAAGGCAAGGAATGCAAGGCAAAGCAAGGCAACGCTAGCAAGGCTATGGCAAGGTGAAAAAAGGCTAAGGCACGACAACGCAAGGCTAGGCAATGCACGGAAGGCAAGCAAAGAGTAACGGAAGGCAAGGAAGGCAAGGGAAAGCAAGGCAAGACAAGGGTAACGGAAGGAACGGCTCGGCAAGGGGAAACAAGGCTAAGGGACGGCAACGCACGGCTAGGCAATGCACGGCCAGCCAAGGAAAGGGTAACGCAAGGCAAGGCACGGTCAGCCGAGGCAAGGCTAAGGAACGACAACGCAAGGCTAGACAATGCACGGAAGGCAAGCAAAGAGTAACGGAAGGCAAGGAAAGCAAGGCAAAGCAAGGCAACGTAAGCAAGCCTATGGCAAGGTGAAAAAAGGCTAAAGAACGACAACGCAAGGCTACGCAATGCACGGAAGGCAAGCAAAGAGTAACGGAAGGCAAGGAAGGCAAGGGAAAGCAAAGCAAGGCAAGGGTATCAGAAGGAACGGCACGGCAAGGGGAAACAAGGCTAAGGCACGACAACGCAGGACTAGGCAATGCACGGCAAGGCAAGGAAAGGGTAACGCAAGGCAAGGCACTGTCAGGCGAGGGAAGGCTAATGCACGGCAACGCAAGGCTAGGCAGTGCACGGCTAGGCAGGGAAAGAGTAACGGAAGGAAAGGAAGGCAAGGCAAAGGAAGGCAAGTTAAGTGTATCAAAAGGCACGGCACGGCAAGGGGAAACAAGGCGAAGGGACGGCAACGCACGGCTAGGCAATGCACGGCCAGGCAAGGAAATGGTAACGCAAGGCAAGGCACGGTGAGGCAGGGCAAGGCTAATGCACGACAATAAAAGGCTAGGCAATGCACGGAAGGCAAGCAAAGAGTAACGGAAGGCAAGGAATGCAAGGCAAAGCAATGCAACGCTAGCAAGGCTATGGCAAGGTGAAAAAAGGCTAAGGCACGACAACGCAAGGCTAGGCAATGCACGGAAGGCAAGCAAAGAGTAACGGAAGGCAAGGAAGGCAAGGGAAAGCAAGGCAAGACAAGGGTAACGGAAGGAACGGCTCGGCAAGGGGAAACAAGGCTAAGGGACGGCAACGCACGGCTAGGCAATGCACGGCCAGCCAAGGAAAGGGTAACGCAAGGCAAGGCACGGTGAGGCAAGGCAAGGCTAATCCACGACAACGCACGGCTAGGCAATGCACGGCAAGGCAAGGAAAGGGTAACGCAAGGCAAGGCACGGTCAGCCGAGGCAAGGCTAAGGAACGACAACGCAAGGCTAGGCAATGCACGGAAGGCAAGCAAAGAGTAACGGAAGGCAAGGAAGGCAAGGGAAAGCAAGGCAAGGCAAGGGTAACAGAAGAAACGGCTCGGCAAGGGGAAACAAGGCTAAGGCACGGCAACGCACGGCTAGGCAATGCAAGGCCAGCCAAGGAAAGGGTAACGCAAGGCAAGGCACGGTCAGGCGAGGCAAGGCTAAGGAACGACAACGCAAGGCAGGACAATGCACGGAAGGTAAGCAAAGAATAACGGAAGGCAAGGCAAGGCAAAGCAAATCCAGGCAAGGCAAGTGTAACAAAAGGCACGGCACGGCAAGGGGAAACAAGGCTAAGGCACGACAACGCACGGCTAGGCAATGCACGGCAAGGCAAGGAAAGGGTAACGCAAGGCAAGGCACGGTGAGGCAAGGCAAGGCTAATGCACGACAACGCACGTCTAGGCAATGCACGGCAAGGCAAGGAAAGGGTAACGCAAGGGAAGGCACGGTCAGACGAGGCAAGGCTAAGGCACGACAATGCAAGGCTAGGCAATGCACGGAAGGCAAGGAAAGTGTAACGGAAGGCAAGGAAGGCAAGATCAAGCAAGGCAGGGCAAGGGTAACGGAAGGAAACGCACGGCAAGGGGAAACAAGGCTAAGGCACGACAACGCACGGTTAGGCAATGCACGGCAAGGCAAGGAAAGGGTAACGCAAGGCAAGGCACGGTGAGGCAAGGCAAGGCTAATGCACGACAACGCACTTCTAGGCAATGCACGGCAAGTCAAGGAAAGGGTAACGCAAGGGAAGGCACGGTCAGACGAGGCAAGGCTAAGGCACGACAATGCAAGGCTAGGCAATGCACGGAAGGCAAGGAAAGTGTAACGGAAGGCAAGGAAGGCAAGGGAATGCAAGGCAAGGCAAGGGTAACAGAAGGAACGGCTCGGCATGGGGAAACAAGGCTAAGGGACGGCAACGCACGGCTAGGCAATGCACGGCCAGCCAAGGAAAGGGTAACGCAAGGCAAGGCACGGTGAGGCAAGGCAAGGCTAATCCACGACAACGCACGGCTAAGCAATGCACGGCAAGGCAAGGAAAGGGTAACGCAAGGCAAGGCACGGTCAGCCGAGGCAAGGCTAAGGAACGACAACGCAAGGCTAGACAATGCACGGAAGGCAAGCAAAGAGTAACGGAAGGCAAGGAAGGCAAGGGAAAGCAAAGCAAGGCAAGGGTATCAGAAGGAACGGCACGGCAAGGGGAAACAAGGCTAAGGCACGACAACGCAGGACTAGGCAATGCACGGCAAGGCAAGGAAAGGGTAACGCAAGGCAAGGCACTGTCAGGCGAGGGAAGGCTAATGCACGGCAACGCAAGGCTAGGCAGTGCACGGCTAGGCAGGGAAAGAGTAACGGAAGGAAAGGAAGGCAAGGCAAAGGAAGGCAAGTTAAGTGTATCAAAAGGCACGGCACGGCAAGGGGAAACAAGGCGAAGGGACGGCAACGCACGGCTAGGCAATGCACGGCCAGGCAAGGAAATGGTAACGCAAGGCAAGGCACGGTGAGGCAGGGCAAGGCTAATGCACGACAATAAAAGGCTAGGCAATGCACGGAAGGCAAGCAAAGAGTAACGGAAGGCAAGGAATGCAAGGCAAAGCAATGCAACGCTAGCAAGGCTATGGCAAGGTGAAAAAAGGCTAAGGCACGACAACGCAAGGCTAGGCAATGCACGGAAGGCAAGCAAAGAGTAACGGAAGGCAAGGAAGGCAAGGGAAAGCAAGGCAAGACAAGGGTAACGGAAGGAACGGCTCGGCAAGGGGAAACAAGGCTAAGGGACGGCAACGCACGGCTAGCCAATGCACGGCCAGCCAAGGAAAGGGTAACGCAAGGCAAGGCACGGTGAGGCAAGGCAAGGCTAATCCACGACAACGCACGGCTAGGCAATGCACGGCAAGGCAAGGAAAGGGTAACGCAAGGCAAGGCACGGTCAGCCGAGGCAAGGCTAAGGAACGACAACGCAAGGCTAGACAATGCACGGAAGGCAAGCAAAGAGTAACGGAAGGCAGGGAAAGGAAGGCAAAGCAAGGCAACGTAAGCAAGCCTATGGCAAGGTGAAAAAAGGCTAAAGAACGACAACGCAAGGCTACGCAATGCACGGAAGGCAAGCAAAGAGTAACGGAAGGCAAGGAAGGCAAGGGAAAGCAAAGCAAGGCAAGGGTATCAGAAGGAACGGCACGGCAAGGGGAAACAAGGCTAAGGCACGACAACGCAGGACTAGGCAATGCACGGCAAGGCAAGGAAAGGGTAACGCAAGGCAAGGCACTGTCAGGCGAGGGAAGGCTAATGCACGGCAACGCAAGGCTAGGCAGTGCACGGCTAGGCAGGGAAAGAGTAACGGAAGGAAAGGAAGGCAAGGCAAAGGAAGGCAAGTTAAGTGTATCAAAAGGCACGGCACGGCAAGGGGAAACAAGGCGAAGGGACGGCAATGCACGGCTAGGCAATGCACGGCCAGGCAAGGAAATGGTAACGCAAGGCAAGGCACGGTGAGGCAGGGCAAGGCTAATGCACGACAATAAAAGGCTAGGCAATGCACGGAAGGCAAGCAAAGAGTAACGGAAGGCAAGGAATGCAAGGCAAAGCAATGCAACGCTAGCAAGGCTATGGCAAGGTGAAAAAAGGCTAAGGCACGACAACGCAAGGCTAGGCAATGCACGGAAGGCAAGCAAAGAGTAACGGAAGGCAAGGAAGGCAAGGGAAAGCAAGGCAAGACAAGGGTAACGGAAGGAACGGCTCGGCAAGGGGAAACAAGGCTAAGGGACGGCAACGCACGGCTAGCCAATGCACGGCCAGCCAAGGAAAGGGGAACGCAAGGCAAGGCACGGTGAGGCAAGGCAAGGCTAATCCACGACAACGCACGGCTAGGCAATGCACGGCAAGGCAAGGAAAGGGTAACGCAAGGCAAGGCACGGTCAGCCGAGGCAAGGCTAAGGAACGACAACGCAAGGCTAGACAATGCACGGAAGGCAAGCAAAGAGTAACGGAAGGCAGGGAAAGGAAGGCAAAGCAAGGCAACGTAAGCAAGCCTATGGCAAGGTGAAAAAAGGCTAAAGAACGACAACGCAAGGCTACGCAATGCACGGAAGGCAAGCAAAGAGTAACGGAAGGCAAGGAAGGCAAGGGAAAGCAAGGCAAGGCAAGGGTAACAGAAGGAACGGCACGGCAAGGGGAAACAAGGCTAAGGCACGACAACGCAGGACTAGGCAATGCACGGCAAGGCAAGGAAAGGGTAACGCAAGGCAAGGCACTGTCAGGCGAGGGAAGGCTAATGCACGGCAACGCAAGGCTAGGCAGTGCACGGCTAGGCAGGGAAAGAGTAACGGAAGGAAAGGAAGGCAAGGCAAAGGAAGGCAAGGTAAGAGTAACAAAAGGCACGGCACGGCAAGGGGAAACAAGGCGAAGGGACGGCAACGCACGGCTAGGCAATGCACGGCCAGGCAAGGAAATGGTAACGCAAGGCAAGGCACGGTGAGGCAGGGCAAGGCTAATGCACGACAATAAAAGGCTAGGCAATGCACGGAAGGCAAGCAAAGAGTAACGGAAGGCAAGGAATGCAAGGCAAAGCAAGGCAACGCTAGCAAGTCTATGGCAAGGTGAAAAAAGGCTAAGGCACGACAACGCAAGGCTAGGCAATTCACGGAAGGCAAGCAAAGAGTAACGGAAGGCAAGGAAGGCAAGGGAAAGCAAGGCAAGGCAAGGGTAACGGAAGGAAACGCACGGCAAGGGGAAACAAGGCTAAGGCATGACAACGCACGGCTAGGCAATGCACGGCAAGGCAAGGAAAGGGTAACGCAAGGCAAGGCATGGTGAGGCAACGCAAGGCTAATGCACGACAACGCACGGCTAGGCAATGCACAGCAAGTCAAGGAAAGGGTAACGCAAGGGAAGGCACGGTCAGACGAGGCAAGGGTAAGGCACGACAACGCAAGGCTAGGCAATGCACGGAAGGCAAGCAAAGTGTAACGGAAGGCAAGGAAGGCAAGGGAAAGCAAGGCAAGGCAAGGGTAACAGAAGGAACGGCTCGGCAAGGGAAAACAAGGCTAAGGGACGGCAACGCACGGCTAGGCAATGCACGGCCAGCCAAGGCAAGGGTAAGGCAAGGCAAGGCACGGTCAGGCAAAGCAAGGCTAATGCACGACAACGCAAGGCTAGGCAGTGCACGGTAAGGCAAGGAAAGAGTAACGGAAGGAAAGGAAGGCAAGGCAAATCCAGGCAAGGCAAGTGTAACAAAAGGCACGGCACGGCAAGGGGAAACAAGGCTAAGGCACGACAACGCACGGCTAGGCAATGCACGGCAAGGCAAGGAAAGGGTAACGCAAGGCAAGGCACAGTGAGGCAAGGCAAGGCTAATGCACGACAACGCACGGCTAGGCAATGCACGGCAAGGCAAGGAAAGGCTAACGCAAGGCAAGGCACGGTCAGGCGAGGCAAGGCTAAGGCACGACAACGCAAGGCTAGGCAATGCACGGAAGGCAAGCAAAGAGTAACGGAAGGCAAGGAAGGCAAGGGAAAGCAAGGCAAGGCCAGGGTAACGGAAGGAAACGCACGGCAAGGGGAAACAAGGCTAAGGCACGACAACGCACGGCTAGGCAATGCACGGCCAGGCAAGGAAAGGGTAACGCAAGGCAGGGCACGGTCAGGCGAGGCAAGGCTAAGGAACGATAACGCAAGGCAGGACAATGCACGGAAGGTAAGCAAAGAGTAACGGAAGGCAAGGAATGCAAGGCAAAGCAAGGCAAGGCAAGGGTAACAGAAGAAACGGCTCGGCAAGGGGAAACAAGGCTAAGGCACGGCAACGCACGGCTAGGCAATGCACGGCCAGCCAAGGAAAGGGTAACGCAAGGCAAGGCACGGTCAGGCAAGGCAAGGTTAATGCACGTCAACGCAAGGCTAGGCAGTGCACGGTAAGGCAAGGAAAGAGTAACGGAAGGAAAGGAAGGCAAGGCAAATCCAGGCAAGGCAAGTGTAACAAAAGGCACGGCACGGCAAGGGGAAACAAGGCTAAGGCACGACAACGCACGGCTAGGCAATGCACGGCAAGGCAAGGAAAGGGTAACGCAAGGCAAGGCACGGTGAGGCAAGGCAAGGCTAATGCACGACAACGCACGGCTAGGCAATGCACGGCAAGGCAAGGAAAGGGTAACGCAAGGCAAGGCACGGTCAGCCGAGGCAAGGCTAAGGAACGACAACGCAAGGCTAGACAATGCACGGAAGGCAAGCAAAGAGTAACGGAAGGCAAGGAAAGCAAGGCAAAGCAAGGCAACGTAAGCAAGCCTATGGCAAGGTGAAAAAAGGCTAAAGAACGACAACGCAAGGCTACGCAATGCACGGAAGGCAAGCAAAGAGTAACGGAAGGCAAGGAAGGCAAGGGAAAACAAAGCAAGGCAAGGGTAACAGAAGGAACGGCACGGCAAGGGGAAACAAGGCTAAGGCACGACAACGCAGGACTAGGCAATGCACGGCAAGGCAAGGAAAGGGTAACGCAAGGGAAGGCACGGTCAGACGAGGCAAGGCTAAGGCACGACAATGCAAGGCTAGGCAATGCACGGAAGGCAAGGAAAGTGTAACGGAAGGCAAGGAAGGCAAGATAAAGCAAGGCAGGGCAAGGGTAACGGAAGGAAACGCACGGCAAGGGGAAACAAGGCTAAGGCACGACAACGCACGGTTAGGCAATGCACGGCAAGGCAAGGAAAGGGTAACGCAAGGCAAGGCACGGTGAGGCAAGGCAAGGCTAATGCACGACAACGCACGTCTAGGCAATGCACGGCAAGGCAAGGAAAGGGTAACGCAAGGGAAGGCACGGTCAGACGAGGCAAGGCTAAGGCACGACAATGCAAGGCTAGGCAATGCACGGAAGGCAAGGAAAGTGTAACGGAAGGCAAGGAAGGCAAGGGAATGCAAGGCAAGGCAAGGGTAACAGAAGGAACGGCTCGGCATGGGGAAACAAGGCTAAGGGACGGCAACGCACGGCTAGGCAATGCACGGCCAGCCAAGGAAAGGGTAACGCAAGGCAAGGCACGGTGAGGCAAGGCAAGGCTAATCCACGACAACGCACGGCTAAGCAATGCACGGCAAGGCAAGGAAAGGGTAACGCAAGGCAAGGCACGGTCAGCCGAGGCAAGGCTAAGGAACGACAACGCAAGGCTAGACAATGCACGGAAGGCAAGCAAAGAGTAACCGAAGGCAAGGAAAGCAAGGCAAAGCAAGGCAACGTAAGCAAGCCTATGGCAAGGTGAAAAAAGGCTAAAGAACGACAACGCAAGGCTACGCAATGCACGGAAGGCAAGCAAAGAGTAACGGAAGGCAAGGAAGGCAAGGGAAAGCAAAGCAAGGCAAGGGTATCAGAAGGAACGGCACGGCAAGGGGAAACAAGGCTAAGGCACGACAACGCAGGACTAGGCAATGCACGGCAAGGCAAGGAAAGGGTAACGCAAGGCAAGGCACTGTCAGGCGAGGGAAGGCTAATGCACGGCAACGCAAGGCTAGGCAGTGCACGGCTAGGCAGGGAAAGAGTAACGGAAGGAAAGGAAGGCAAGGCAAAGGAAGGCAAGTTAAGTGTATCAAAAGGCACGGCACGGCAAGGGGAAACAAGGCGAAGGGACGGCAACGCACGGCTAGGCAATGCACGGCCAGGCAAGGAAATGGTAACGCAAGGCAAGGCACGGTGAGGCAGGGCAAGGCTAATGCACGACAATAAAAGGCTAGGCAATGCACGGAAGGCAAGCAAAGAGTAACGGAAGGCAAGGAATGCAAGGCAAAGCAATGCAACGCTAGCAAGGCTATGGCAAGGTGAAAAAAGGCTAAGGCACGACAACGCAAGGCTACGCAATGCACGGAAGGCAAGCAAAGAGTAACGGAAGGCAAGGAAAGCAAGGGAAATCAAGGCAAGGCAAGGGAAACGGAAGGAAAGGCACGGCAAGGGGAAACAAGGCTAAAGCACGACAACGCACGGCTAGGCAATGAACGGCAAGGCAGGGAAAGGGTAACGCAAGGCAAGGCACGGTGAGGCAAGGCAAGGCTAATGCACGACAACGCAGGGCTAGGCAGTGCACGGTAAGGCAAGGAAAGAATAACGGAAGGAAAGGAAGGCAAGGCAAATCCAGGCAAGGCAAGTGTAAAAAAAGGCACGGCACGGCAAGGGGAAACAAGGCTAAGGCACGACAACGCACGGCTAGGCAATGCACGGCAAGGCAAGGAAAGGGTAACGCAAGGCAAGGCACGGTGAGGCAAGGCAAGGCTAATGCACGACAACGCAGGGCTAGGCAGTGCACGGTAAGGCAAGGAAAGAGTAACGGAAGGAAAGGAAGGCAAGGCAAATCCAGGCAAGGCAAGTGTAACAAAAGGCACGTCACGGCAAGGGGAAACAAGGCTAAGGCACGACAACGCACGGCTAGGCAATGCACGGCAAGGCAAGGAAAGGGTAACGCAAGGCAAGGCACGGTGAGGCAAGGCAAGGCTAATGCACGACAACGCACGGCTAGGCAATGCACGGCAAGGCAAGGAAAGGCTAACGCAAGGCAAGGCACGGTCAGGCGAGGGAAGGCTAAGGCACGACAACGCAAGGCTAGGCAATGCACGGAAGGCAAGCAAAGAGTAACGGAAGGCAAGGAAGGCAAGGGAAAGCAAGGCAAGGCAAGGGTAACGGAAGGAAACGCACGGCAAGGGGAAACAAGGCTAAGGCACGACAACGCACGGCTAGGCAATGCACGGCCAGGCAAGGAAAGGGTATCGCAAGGCAAGGCATGGTGAGGCAAGGCAAGGCTAATGAACGACAATACAAGGCTAGGGAATGCACGGAAGGGAAGCAAAGAGTAACGGAAGGCAAGGAATGCAAGGCAAACAAGGGAACGCAAGCAAGCCTATGGCAAGGTGAAAAAAGTCTAAGGCACGACAACGAAGGCTAGGCAATGCACGGAAGGCAAGCAAAGAGTAACGGAAGGCAAGGAAGTCAAGGCAAAGCAAGGCAACGCAAGCAAGGCTAGAGCAAGGTGAAAAAAGGCTATGGCACGACAACGCACGGCTAGGCAATGCACGGAAGGCAAGCAAAGAGTAACGGAAGGCAAGGAAGGCAAGGGAAAGCAAGGCAAGGCAAGGGTAACGGAAGGAATCGCACGGCAAGGGGAAACAAGGCTAAGGCACGACAACGCACGGCTAGGCAATGCACGGCAAGGCAAGGAAAGGGTAACGCAGTGTAAGGCACGGTGAGGCAAGGCAAGTCTAATGCACGACAACGCACGGCTAGGCAATGCACGGCAAGGCAAGGAAAGGGTAACGCAAGGCAAGGCACGGTCAGGCGAGGCAAGGCTAAGGAACGACAACGCAAGGCTAGACAATGCAAGGAAGGCAAGCAAAGAGTAACAGAAGGCAAGGAATGCAAGGCAAAGCAAGGCAACGCAAGCAAGGCTATGGCAAGGTGAAAAAAGGCTAAAGCACGACAACACAAGGCTATGCAATGCACGGAAGGCAAGCAAAGTGTAACGGAAGGCAAGGAAGGCAAGGGAAAGCAAGGCAAGGCAAGGGTAACGGAAGGAATCGCACGGCAAGGGGAAACAAGGCTAAGGCACGACAACGCACGGCTAGGCAATGCACGGCAAGGCAAGGAAAGGGTAACGCAAGGCAAGTCACGGTGAGGCAAGGCAAGGCTAATGCACGACAACGCACGGCTAGGCAATGCACGGCAAGGCAAGGAAAGGGTAACGCAAGGCAAGGCACGGTGAGGCAAGGCAAGGCTAATGCACGACAACGCACGGCTAGGCAATGCACGACAAGGCAAGGAAAGGGTAACGCAAGGCAAGGCACGGTGAGGCAAGGCAAGGCTAATGCACGACAACGCACGGCTAGGCAATGCACGGCAAGGCAAGGAAAGGCTAACGCAAGGCAAGGCACGGTCAGGCGAGGGAAGGCTAAGGCACGACAACGCAAGGCTAGGCAATGCACGGAAGGCAAGCAAAGAGTAACGGAAGGCAAGGAAAGCAAGGTAAAGCAAGGCAACGCAAGCAAGCCTATGGCAAGGTGAAAAAAGGCTAAAGAACGACAACGCAAGGCTACGCAATGCACGGAAGGCAAGCAAAGAGTAACGGAAGGCAAGGAAAGCAAGGGAAATCAAGGCAAGGCAAGGGAAACGGAAGGAAAGGCACGGCAAGGGGAAACAAGGCTAAGGCACGACAACGCACGGCTAGGCAATGAACGGCAAGGCAAGGAAAGGGTAACGCAAGGCAAGGCACGGTGAGGCAAGGCAAGGCTAATGCACGACAACGCAGGGCTAGGCAGTGCACGGTAAGGCAAGGAAAGAATAACGGAAGGAAAGGAAGGCAAGGCAAATCCAGGCAAGGCAAGTGTAACAAAAGGCACGGCACGGCAAGGGGAAACAAGGCTAAGGCACGATAACGCACGGCTAGGCAATGCACGGCAAGGCAAGGAAAGGGTAACGCAAGGCAAGGCACGGTGAGGCAAGGCAAGGCTAATGCACGACAACGCAGGGCTAGGCAGTGCACGGTAAGGCAAGGAAAGAGTAACGGAAGGAAAGGAAGGCAAGGCAAATCCAGGCAAGGCAAGTGTAACAAAAGGCACGGCACGGCAAGGGGAAACAAGGCTAAGGCACGACAACGCACGGCTAGGCAATGCACGGCAAGGCAAGGAAAGGGTAACGCAAGGCAAGGCACGGTGAGGCAAGGCAAGGCTAATGCACGACAACGCACGGCTAGGCAATGCACGGCAAGGCAAGGAAAGGCTAACGCAAGGCAAGGCACGGTCAGGCGAGGCAAGGCTAAGGCACGACAACGCAAGGCTAGGCAATGCACGGAAGGCAAGCAAAGAGTAACGGAAGGCAAGGAAGGCAAGGGAAAGCAAGGCAAGGCACGACAACGCAAGGCTAGGCAATGCACGGAAGGCAAGCAAAGAGTAACGGAAGGCAAGGAAGGCAAGGGAAAGCAAGGCAAGGCAAGCAAGCCTGTAGCAAGGTGAAACAAGGCTATGGCACGACAACGCACGGCTAGGCAATGCACGGCAAGGCAAGGAAAGGGTAACGGAAGGCAAGGCACGGTCAGGCGAGGCAAGGCTAAGGAACGACAACGCAAGGCTAGGCAATGCACGGAAGGCAAGCAAAGAGTAACGGAAGGCAAGGAAAGCAAGGTAAAGCAAGGCAACGCAAGCAAGCCTATGGCAAGGTGAAAAAAGGCTAAAGAACGACAACGCAAGGCTACGCAATGCACGGAAGGCAAGCAAAGAGTAACGGAAGGCAAGGAAAGCAAGGGAAATCAAGGCAAGGCAAGGGAAACGGAAGGAAAGGCACGGCAAGGGGAAACAAGGCTAAAGCACGACAACGCACGGCTAGGCAATGAACGGCAAGGCAAGGAAAGGGTAACGCAAGGCAAGGCACGGTGAGGCAAGGCAAGGCTAATGCACGACAACGCAGGGCTAGGCAGTGCACGGTAAGGCAAGGAAAGAATAACGGAAGGAAAGGAAGGCAAGGCAAATCCAGGCAAGGCAAGTGTAAAAAAAGGCACGGCACGGCAAGGGGAAACAAGGCTAAGGCACGATAACGCACGGCTAGGCAATGCACGGCAAGGCAAGGAAAGGGTAACGCAAGGCAAGGCACGGTGAGGCAAGGCAAGGCTAATGCACGACAACGCAGGGCTAGGCAGTGCACGGTAAGGCAAGGAAAGAGTAACGGAAGGAAAGGAAGGCAAGGCAAATCCAGGCAAGGCAAGTGTAACAAAAGGCACGGCACGGCAAGGGGAAACAAGGCTAAGGCACGACAACGCACGGCTAGGCAATGCACGGCAAGGCAAGGAAAGGGTAACGCAAGGCAAGGCACGGTGAGGCAAGGCAAGGCTAATGCACGACAACGCACGGCTAGGCAATGCACGGCAAGGCAAGGAAAGGCTAACGCAAGGCAAGGCACGGTCAGGCGAGGGAAGGCTAAGGCACGACAACGCAAGGCTAGGCAATGCACGGAAGGCAAGCAAAGAGTAACGGAAGGCAAGGAAGGCAAGGGAAAGCAAGGCAAGGCAAGGGTAACGGAAGGAAACGCACGGCAAGGGGAAACAAGGCTAAGGCACGACAACGCACGGCTAGGCAATGCACGGCCAGGCAAGGAAAGGGTATCGCAAGGCAAGGCATGGTGAGGCAAGGCAAGGCTAATGAACGACAATACAAGGCTAGGGAATGCACGGAAGGGAAGCAAAGAGTAACGGAAGGCAAGGAATGCAAGGCAAACAAGGGAACGCAAGCAAGCCTATGGCAAGGTGAAAAAAGTCTAAGGCACGACAACGAAGGCTAGGCAATGCACGGAAGGCAAGCAAAGAGTAACGGAAGGCAAGGAAGTCAAGGCAAAGCAAGGCAACGCAAGCAAGGCTAGAGCAAGGTGAAAAAAGGCTATGGCACGACAACGCACGGCTAGGCAATGCACGGAAGGCAAGCAAAGAGTAACGGAAGGCAAGGAAGGCAAGGGAAAGCAAGGCAAGGCAAGGGTAACGGAAGGAATCGCACGGCAAGGGGAAACAAGGCTAAGGCACGACAACGCACGGCTAGGCAATGCACGGCAAGGCAAGGAAAGGGTAACGCAGTGTAAGGCACGGTGAGGCAAGGCAAGTCTAATGCACGACAACGCACGGCTAGGCAATGCACGGCAAGGCAAGGAAAGGGTAACGCAAGGCAAGGCACGGTCAGGCGAGGCAAGGCTAAGGAACGACAACGCAAGGCTAGACAATGCAAGGAAGGCAAGCAAAGAGTAACAGAAGGCAAGGAATGCAAGGCAAAGCAAGGCAACGCAAGCAAGGCTATGGCAAGGTGAAAAAAGGCTAAAGCACGACAACACAAGGCTATGCAATGCACGGAAGGCAAGCAAAGTGTAACGGAAGGCAAGGAAGGCAAGGGAAAGCAAGGCAAGGCAAGGGTAACGGAAGGAATCGCACGGCAAGGGGAAACAAGGCTAAGGCACGACAACGCACGGCTAGGCAATGCACGGCAAGGCAAGGAAAGGGTAACGCAAGGCAAGTCACGGTGAGGCAAGGCAAGGCTAATGCACGACAACGCACGGCTAGGCAATGCACGGCAAGGCAAGGAAAGGGTAACGCAAGGCAAGGCACGGTGAGGCAAGGCAAGGCTAATGCACGACAACGCACGGCTAGGCAATGCACGACAAGGCAAGGAAAGGGTAACGCAAGGCAAGGCACGGTGAGGCAAGGCAAGGCTAATGCACGACAACGCACGGCTAGGCAATGCACGACAAGGCAAGGAAAGGGTAACGCAAGGCAAGGCACGGTGAGGCAAGGCAAGGCTAATGCACGACAACGCACGGCTAGGCAATGCACGGCAAGGCAAGGAAAGGCTAACGCAAGGCAAGGCACGGTCAGGCGAGGCAAGGCAAGGCACGAAAACGCAAGGATAGGCAATGCACGGAAGGCAAGCAAAGAGTAACGGAAGGCAAGGAAGGCAGGGGAAAGCAAGGCAAGGCAAGAGTAACGGAAGGAACGGCACGGCAAGTGGAAACAAGGCTAAGGCACGACAACGCAGGACTAGGCAATGCACGGCAAGGCAAGGAAAGGGTAACGCAAGGGAAGGCACTGTCAGGCGAGGGAAGGCTAATGCACGACAACGCAAGGCTAGGCAGTGCACGGCTAGGGAGGGAAAGAGTAACGGAAGGAAAGGAAGGCAAGGCAAAGCAAGGCAAGGCAAGTGTAACAAAAGGCACGGCACGGCAAGAGGAAACAAGGCGAAGGGACGGCAACGCACGGCTAGGCAATGCACGGCCAGGCAAGGAAAGGGTAACGCAAGGCAAGGCACAGTGAGGCAAGGCAAGGCTAATGCACGACAATACAAGGCTAGGCAATGCACGGAAGGCAAGCAAAGAGTAACGGAATGCAAGGAATGCAAGGCAAAGCAAGGCAACGCATCCAAGGCTATGGCAAGGTGAAAAAAGGCTAAGGCACGACAACGCAAGGCTAGGCAATTCACGGAAGGCAAGCAAAGAGTAACGGAAGGCAAGGAAGGCAAGGGAAAGCAAGGCAAGGCAAGGGTAACGGAAGGAACGGCACGGCAAGGGGAAACAAGGCTAAGGCACGACAACGCACGGCTAGGCAATACACGGCAAGGCAAGGAAAGGGTAACGCAAGGGAAGGCACGGTCAGACAAGGCAAGGCTAAGGCACGACAATGCAAGGCTAGGCAATGCACGGAAGGCAAGGAAAGAGTAACGGAAGGCAAGGAAGGCAAGGTAAAGCAAGGCAAGGCAAGGGTAACGGAAGGAAACGCACGGCAAGGGGAAACAAGGCTAAGGCATGACAACGCACGGCTAGGCAATGCACGGCAAGGCAAGGAAAGGCTAACGCAAGGCAAGGCACGGTCAGGCGAGGCAAGGCTAAGGCACGACAACGCAAGGCTAGGCAATGCACGGAAGGCAAGCAAAGAGTAACGGAAGGCAAAGAATGCAAGGCAAAGCAAGGCAACGCAAGTAAGGCTATGGCAAGTTGAAAAAAGGCTAAGGCACGACAACGCAAGGCTAGGCAATGCACGGAAGGCAAGCAAAGAGTAACGGAAGGCAAGGAAGGCAAGGCAAAGCAAGGCAACGCAAGCAAGGCTATAGCAAGGTGAAACAAGGCTATGGCACGACAACGCACCGCTAGGCAATGCACGGCAAGGGAAGGAAAGGGTAACGCAAGGCAAGGCACGGTGAGGCAAGGCAAGGCTAATGCACGACAACGCACGGCTAGGCAATGCACGGCAAGGCAAGGAAAGGGTAACGCAAGGCAAGGCACGGTCAGGCGAGGCAAGGCTAAGTAACGACAACGCAAGGCTAGACAATGCAGGGAAGGCAAGCAAAGAGTAACGGAAGGCAAGGAAAGCAAGGTAAAGCAAGGCAACGCAAGGAAGCCTATGGCAAGGTGAAAAAAGGCTAAAGAACGACAACGCAAGGCTACGCAATGCACGGAAGGCAAGTAAAGAGTAACGGAAGGCAAGGACGGCAAGGGAAAGCAAGGCAAGTCAAGGGTAACGGAAGGAAAGGCACGGGAAGGGGAAACAAGGCTAAGGCACGACAACGCACGGCTAGGCAATGCACGGCAAGGCAAGGAAAGGGTAACGCAAGGCAAGGCACTGTCAGGCGAGGGAAGGCTAATGCACGACAACGCAAGGCTGGGCAGTGCACGGCTAGGCAGGGAAAGAGTAACGGAAGGAAAGGAAGGCAAGGCAAAGGAAGGCAAGGTAAGTGTAACAAAAGGCACGGCACGGCATGGGGAAACAAGGCGAAGGGACGGCAACGCACGGCTAGGCAATGCACGGCAAGGCAAGGAAAGGCTAACGCAAGGCAAGGCACGGTGAGGCAAGGCAAGGCTAATGCACGACAACGCACGGCTAGGCAATGCACGGCAAGGCAAGGAAAGGCTAACGCAAGGCAAGTCACGGTCAGGCGAGGCAAGGCTAAGGCACGACAACACAAGGCTAGGCAATGCACGGAAGGCAAGCAAAGAGTAACGGAAGGCAAGGAAGGCAAGGGAAAGCAAGGTAAGGCAAGGGTAACGGAAGGAACGGCACGGCAAGGGGAAACAAGGCTAAGGCACGACAACGCAGGACTAGGCAATGCACGGCAAGGCAAGGAAAGGGTAACGCAATGCAAGGCACTGTCAGGAGAGGGAAGGCTAATGCACGACAACGCAAGGCTAGGCAGTGCACGGCTAGGCAGGGAAAGAGTAACGGAAGGAAAGGAAGGCAAGGCAAAGCAAGGCAACGCAAGCAAGGCTATAGCAAGGTGAAACAAGGCTATGGCACGACTACGCACGCCTAGGCAATGCACGGCAAGGCAAGGAAAGGGTAACGCAGGGTAAGGCACGGTGAGGCAAGGCAAGGCTAATGCACGACAACGCACGGCTAGGCAATGAACGGCAAGGAAAGGAAAGGGTAACGCAAGGCAAGGTACGGTCAGGCGAGGCAAGGCTAAGGATCGAAAACGCAAGGCTAGACAATGCAAGGAAGGCAAGCAAAGAGTAACAGAAGGCAAGGAATGCAAGGCAAAGCAAGGCAACGCAAGCAAGGCTATGGCAAGGTGAAAAAAGGCTAAAGCACGACAACGCAAGGCTATGCAATGCACGGAAGGCAAGCAAAGTGTAACGGAAGGCAAGGAAGGCAAGGGAAATCAAGGCAAGGCAAGGGTAACGGAAGGAATCGCACGGCAGGGGGAAACATGGCTAAGGCACGACAACGGACGGCTAGGCAATGCACGTCAAGGCAAGGAAAGGGTAACGCCAGGCAAGGCACGGTGAGGCAAGGCAAGGCTAATGCACGACAACGCAC
This sequence comes from Macrotis lagotis, assembly GCF_037893015.1. Taxonomy (NCBI): domain Eukaryota; kingdom Metazoa; phylum Chordata; class Mammalia; order Peramelemorphia; family Peramelidae; genus Macrotis; species Macrotis lagotis. Next base: position 250,171 of record NW_027421993.1, read on the forward strand.
GGCTAGGCAATGCACGACAAGGCAAGGAAAGGGTAACGCAAGGCAAGGCACGGTGAGGCAAGGCAAGGCTAATGCACGACAACGCACGGCTAGGCAATGAACGGCAAGGCAAGGAAAGGCTAACGCAAGGCAAGGCACGGTCAGGCGAGGCAAGGCTAAGGCACAACAACGCAAGGCTAGGCAATGCACGGAAGGCAAGCAAAGAGTAACGGAAGGCAAAGAATGCAAGGCAAAGCAAGGCAACGCAAGTAAGGCTATGGCAAGGTGAAAAAAGGCTAAGGCACGACAACGCAAGGCTAGGCAATGCACGGAAGGCAAGCAAAGAGTAACGGAAGGCAAGGAAGGCAAGGCAAAGCAAGGCAACGCAAGCAAGGCTGTAGCAAGGTGAAACAAGGCTATGGCACGACAACGCACGGCTAGGCAATGCACGGCAAGGCAAGGAAAGGGTAACGCAAGGCAAGGCACGGTCAGGCGAGGCAAGGCTAAGGAACGACAACGCAAGGCTAGACAATGCACGGAAGGCAAGCAAAGAGTAACGGAAGGCAAGGAAAGCAAGGGAAATCAAGGCAAGGCAAGGGAAACGGAAGGAAAGGCACGGCAAGGGGAAACAAGGCTAAGGCACGACAACGCACGGCTAGGCAATGAACGGCAAGGCAAGGAAAGGGTAACGCAAGGCAAGGCACGGTGAGGCAAGGCAAGGCTAATGCACGACAACGCAGGGCTAGGCAGTGCACGGTAAGGCAAGGAAAGAATAACGGAAGGAAAGGAAGGCAAGGCAAATCCAGGCAAGGCAAGTGTAACAAAAGGCACGGCACGGCAAGGGGAAACAAGGCTAAGGCACGATAACGCACGGCTAGGCAATGCACGGCAAGGCAAGGAAAGGGTAACGCAAGGCAAGGCACGGTGAGGCAAGGCAAGGCTAATGCACGACAATAAAAGGCTAGGCAATGCACGGAAGGCAAGCAAAGAGTAACGGAAGGCAAGGAATGCAAGGCAAAGCAAGGCAACGCTAGCAAGGCTATGGCAAGGTGAAAAAAGGCTAAGGCACGAAAACGCAAGGCTAGGCAATGCACGGAGGGCAAGCAAAGAGTAACGGAAGGCAAGGAAGGCAAGGCAAAGCAAGGCAACTCAAGCAAGGCTATATCAAGGTGAAACAAGACTAAGGCACGACAACGCACGGCTAGGCAATGCACGGCAAGGCAAGGAAAGGGTAACGCAAGGCAAGGCACGGTGAGGCAAGGCAAGGCTAATGCACGACAACGCACGGCTAGACAATGCACGGAAGGCAAGCAAAGAGTAACGGAAGGCAAGGAAGCAAGGTAAAGCAAGGCAACGCAAGCAAGCCTATGGCAAGGTGAAAAAAGGCTAAAGAACGACAACACAAGGCTACGCAATGCACGGAAGGCAAGCAAAGAGTAACGGAAGGAAAGGAAGGCAAGGCAAATTCAGGCAAGGCAAGTGTAACAAAAGGCACGGCACGGCAAGGGGAACAAGGCTAAGGCACGACAACGCACGGATAGGCAATGCACGGCAAGGCAAGGAAAGGGTAACGCAAGGCAAGGCACGGTGAGGCAAGGCAAGGATAATGCACGACAACGCACGGCTAGGCAATGCACGGCAAGGCAAGGAAAGGCTAACACAAGGCAAGGCACGGTCAGGCGAGGCGAGGCAAGGCTAAGGCACGACAACGCAAGGCTAAGCAATGCACGGAAGGCAAGCAAAGAGTAACGGAAGGCAAAGAATGCAAGGCAAAGCAAGGCAACGCAAGCAAGGCTATGGCAAGGTGAAAAAAGGCTAACGCAAGGCTAGGCAATGCACGGAAGGCAAGCAAAGGAGTAACGGAAGGCAAGGAAGGCAAGGCAAAGCAAGGCAACGCAAGCAAGGCTATAGCAAGGTGAAACAAGGCGATGGTACGACAACGCACGGCTAGGCAATGCACGGCAAGGCAAGGAAAGGCTAACGCAAGGCAAGGCACGGTGAGGCAAGGCAAGGCTAATGCACGACAACGCACGGCTAGGCAATGCACGGCAAGGCAAGGAAAGGCTAACGCAAGGCAAGTCACGGTCAGGCGAGGCAAGGCTAAGGCACGACAACACAAGGCTAGGCAATGCACGGAAGGCAAGCAAAGAGTAACGGAAGGCAAGGAAGGCAAGGGAAAGCAAGGTAAGGCAAGGGTAACGGAAGGAACGGCACGGCAAGGGGAAACAAGGCTAAGGCACGACAACGCAGGACTAGGCAATGCACGGCAAGGCAAGGAAAGGGTAACGCAATGCAAGGCACTGTCAGGAGAGAGAAGGCTAATGCACGACAACGCAAGGCTAGGCAGTGCACGGCTAGGCAGGGAAAGAGTAACGGAAGGAAAGGAAGGCAAGGCAAAGCAAGGCAACGCAAGCAAGGCTATAGCAAGGTGAAACAAGGCTATGGCACGACTACGCACGCCTAGGCAATGCACGGCAAGGCAAGGAAAGGGTAACGCAGGGTAAGGCACGGTGAGGCAAGGCAAGGCTAATGCACGACAACGCACGGCTAGGCAATGAACGGCAAGGAAAGGAAAGGGTAACGCAAGGCAAGGTACGGTCAGGCGAGGCAAGGCTAAGGATCGAAAACGCAAGGCTAGACAATGCAAGGAAGGCAAGCAAAGAGTAACAGAAGGCAAGGAATGCAAGGCAAAGCAAGGCAACGCAAGCAAGGCTATGGCAAGGTGAAAAAAGGCTAAAGCACGACAACGCAAGGCTATGCAATGCACGGAAGGCAAGCAAAGTGTAACGGAAGGCAAGGAAGGCAAGGGAAAGCAAGGCAAGGCAAGGGTAACGGAAGGAATCGCACGGCAAGGGGAAACAAGGCTAAGGCACGACAACGGACGGCTAGGCAATGCACGTCAAGGCAAGGAAAGGGTAACGCAAGGCAAGGCACGGTGAGGCAAGGCAAGGCTAATGCACGACAACGCACGGCTAGGCAATGCACGACAAGGCAAGGAAAGGGTAACGCAAGGCAAGGCACGGTGAGGCAAGGCAAGGCTAATGCACGACAACGCACGGCTAGGCAATGCACGGCAAGGCAAGGAAAGGCTAACGCAAGGCAAGGCACGGTCAGGCGAGGCAAGGCAAGGCACGAAAACGCAAGGCTAGGCAATGCACGGAAGGCAAGCAAAGAGTAACGGAAGGCAAGGAAAGCAAGGTAAAGCAAGGCAACGCAAGCAAGCCTATGGCAAGGTGAAAAAAGGCTAAAGAACGACAACGCAAGGCTACGCAATGCACGGAAGGCAAGCAAAGAGTAACGGAAGGCAAGGAAAGCAAGGGAAATCAAGGCAAGGCAAGGGAAACGGAAGGAAAGGCACGGCAAGGGGAAACAAGGCTAAGGCACGACAACGCACGGCTAGGCAATGCACGGCAAGGCAAGGAAAGGGTAACGCAAGGCAAGGCACGGTGAGGCAAGGCAAGGCTAATGCACGACAACGCAAGGCTAGGCAGTGCACGGTAAGGCAAGGAAAGAGTAACGGAAGGAAAGGAAGGCAAGGCAAAGCCAGGCAAGGCAAGTGTAACAAAAGGCACGGCACGGCAAGGGGAAACAAGGCTAAGGCACGATAACGCACGGCTAGGCAATGCACGGCAAGGCAAGGAAAGGGTAACGCAAGGCAAGGCACGGTGAGGCTAGGCAATCACGGAAGGCAAGCAAAGGCAAGGCTAATGCACGACAACGCACGGCTAGGCAATGCACGGCAAGGCAAGGAAAGGCTAACGCAAGGCAAGGCACGGTCAGGCGAGGGAAGGCTAAGGCACGACAACGCAAGGCTTGGCAATGCACGGAAGGCAAGCAAAGAGTAACGGAAGGCAAGGAAGGCAAGGGAAAGCAAGGCAAGGCAAGGGTAACGGAAGGAAACGCACGGCAAGGGGAAACAAGGCTAAGGCACGACAACGCACGGCTAGGCAATGCACGGCCAGGCAAGGAAAGGGTAACGCAAGGCAAGGCACGGTGAGGCAAGGCAAGGATGATGCACGACAATACAAGGCTAGTCAATGCACGGAAGGGAAGCAAAGAGTAACGGAAGGCAAGGAATGCAAGGCAAAGCAAGGCAACGCAAGCAAGCCTATGGCAAGGTGAAAAAAGTCTAAGGCACGACAACGCAAGGCTAGGTAATGCACGGAAGGCAAGCAAAGAGTAACGGAAGGCAAGGAAGGCAAGGCAAAGCAAGGCAACGCAAGCAAGGCTATAGCAAGGTGAAACAAGGCTAAGGCACTACAACGCACGGCTAGGCAATGCACGGAAGGCAAGCAAAGAGTAACGGAAGGCAAGGAAGGCAAGGCAAAGCAATGCAACGCAAGAACAAGGCTATAGCAAGGTGAAAAAAGGCTATGGCACGACAACGCACCGCTAGGCAATGCACGGCAAGGCAAGGAAAGGGTAACGCAAGGCAAGGCACGGTGAGGCAAGGCAAGGCTAATGCACGACAACGCACGGCTAGGCAATACACGGCAAGGCAAGGAAAGGCTAACGCAAGGCAAGGCACGGTCAGGCGAGGCAAGGCTAAGGCACGACAACGCAAGGCTAGGCAATGCACGGAAGGCAAGCAAAGAGTAACGGAAGGCAAGGAAGGCAAGGGAAAGCAAGGCAAGGCAAGGGTAACGGAAGGAAACGCACGGCAAGGGGAAACAAGGCTAAGGCACGACAACGCACGGCTAGGCAATGCACGGCCAGGCAAGGAAAGGGTAACGCAAGGCAAGGCACGGTGAGGCAAGGCAAGGCTAATGCACGACAACGCAGGGCTAGGCAGTGCACGGTAAGGCAAGGAAAGAATAACGGAAGGAAAGGAAGGCAAGGCAAATCCAGGCAAGGCAAGTGTAACAAAAGGCACGGCACGGCAAGGGGAAACAAGGCTAAGGCACGATAACGCACGGCTAGGCAATGCACGGCAAGGCAAGGAAAGGGTAACGCAAGGCAAGGCACGGTGAGGCAAGGCAAGGCTAATGCACGACAACGCAGGGCTAGGCAGTGCACGGTAAGGCAAGGAAAGAGTAACGGAAGGAAAGGAAGGCAAGGCAAATCCAGGCAAGGCAAGTGTAACAAAAGGCACGGCACGGCAAGGGGAAACAAGGCTAAGGCACGACAACGCACGGCTAGGCAATGCACGGCAAGGCAAGGAAAGGGTAACGCAAGGCAAGGCACGGTGAGGCAAGGCAAGGCTAATGCACGACAACGCACGGCTAGGCAATGCACGGCAAGGCAAGGAAAGGCTAACGCAAGGCAAGGCACGGTCAGGCGAGGGAAGGCTAAGGCACGACAACGCAAGGCTAGGCAATGCACGGAAGGCAAGCAAAGAGTAACGGAAGGCAAGGAAGGCAAGGGAAAGCAAGGCAAGGCAAGGGTAACGGAAGGAAAGGCACGGCAAGGGGAAACAAGGCTAAGGCACGACAACGCACGGCTAGGCAATGCACGGCAAGGCAAGGAAAGGGTAACGCAAGGCAAGGCACGGTGAGGCAAGGCAAGGCTAATGCACGACAACGCACGGCTAGGCAATGCACGGCAAGGCAAGGAAAGGCTAACGCAAGGCAAGGCACGGTCAGGCGAGGGAAGGCTAAGGCACGACAACGCAAGGCTAGGCAATGCACGGAAGGCAAGCAAAGAGTAACGGAAGGCAAGGAAAGCAAGGTAAAGCAAGGCAACGCAAGCAAGCCTATGGCAAGGTGAAAAAAGGCTAAAGAACGACAACGCAAGGCTACGCAATGCACGGAAGGCAAGCAAAGAGTAACGGAAGGCAAGGAAAGCAAGGGAAATCAAGGCAAGGCAAGGGAAACGGAAGGAAAGGCACGGCAAGGGGAAACAAGGCTAAGGCACGACAACGCACGGCTAGGCAATGAACGGCAAGGCAAGGAAAGGGTAACGCAAGGCAAGGCACGGTGAGGCAAGGCAAGGCTAATGCACGACAACGCAGGGCTAGGCAGTGCACGGTAAGGCAAGGAAAGAATAACGGAAGGAAAGGAAGGCAAGGCAAATCCAGGCAAGGCAAGTGTAACAAAAGGCACGGCACGGCAAGGGGAAACAAGGCTAAGGCACGATAACGCACGGCTAGGCAATGTACGGCAAGGCAAGGAAAGGGTAACGCAAGGCAAGGCACGGTGAGGCAAGGCAAGGCTAATGCACGACAACGCAGGGCTAGGCAGTGCACGGTAAGGCAAGGAAAGAGTAACGGAAGGAAAGGAAGGCAAGGCAAATCCAGGCAAGGCAAGTGTAACAAAAGGCACGGCACGGCAAGGGGAAACAAGGCTAAGGCACGACAACGCACGGCTAGGCAATGCACGGCAAGGCAAGGAAAGGGTAACGCAAGGCAAGGCACGGTGAGGCAAGGCAAGGCTAATGCACGACAACGCACGGCTAGGCAATGCACGGCAAGGCAAGGAAAGGCTAACGCAAGGCAAGGCACGGTCAGGCGAGGGAAGGCTAAGGCACGACAACGCAAGGCTAGGCAATGCACGGAAGGCAAGCAAAGAGTAACGGAAGGCAAGGAAGGCAAGGGAAAGCAAGGCAACGCAAGTAAGGCTATGGCAAGGTGAAAAAAGGCTAAGGCACGACAACGCAAGGCTAGGCAATGCACGGAAGGCAAGCAAAGAGTAACGGAAGGCAAGGAAGGCAAGGCAAAGCAAGGCAACGCAAGCAAGCCTGTAGCAAGGTGAAACAAGGCTATGGCACGACAACGCACGGCTAGGCAATGCACGGCAAGGCAAGGAAAGGGTAACGCAAGGCAAGGCACGGTCAGGCGAGGCAAGGCTAAGGAACGACAACGCAAGGCTAGACAATGCACGGAAGGCAAGCAAAGAGTAACGGAAGGCAAGGAAAGCAAGGTAAAGCAAGGCAACGCAAACAAGCCTATGGCAAGGTGAAAAAAGGCTAAAGAACGACAACGCAAGGCTACGCAATGCACGGAAGGCAAGCAAAGAGTAACGGAAGGCAAGGAAAGCAAGGGAAATCAAGGCAAGGCAAGGGAAACGGAAGGAAAGGCACGGCAAGGGGAAACAAGGCTAAAGCACGACAACGCACGGCTAGGCAATGAACGGCAAGGCAGGGAAAGGGTAACGCAAGGCAAGGCACGGTGAGGCAAGGCAAGGCTAATGCACGACAACGCAGGGCTAGGCAGTGCACGGTAAGGCAAGGAAAGAATAACGGAAGGAAAGGAAGGCAAGGCAAATCCAGGCAAGGCAAGTGTAAAAAAAGGCACGGCACGGCAAGGGGAAACAAGGCTAAGGCACGATAACGCACGGCTAGGCAATGCACGGCAAGGCAAGGAAAGGGTAACGCAAGGCAAGGCACGGTGAGGCAAGGCAAGGCTAATGCACGACAACGCAGGGCTAGGCAGTGCACGGTAAGGCAAGGAAAGAGTAACGGAAGGAAAGGAAGGCAAGGCAAATCCAGGCAAGGCAAGTGTAACAAAAGGCACGTCACGGCAAGGGGAAACAAGGCTAAGGCACGACAACGCACGGCTAGGCAATGCACGGCAAGGCAAGGAAAGGGTAACGCAAGGCAAGGCACGGTGAGGCAAGGCAAGGCTAATGCACGACAACGCACGGCTAGGCAATGCACGGCAAGGCAAGGAAAGGCTAACGCAAGGCAAGGCACGGTCAGGCGAGGGAAGGCTAAGGCACGACAACGCAAGGCTAGGCAATGCACGGAAGGCAAGCAAAGAGTAACGGAAGGCAAGGAAGGCAAGGGAAAGCAAGGCAAGGCAAGGGTAACGGAAGGAAACGCACGGCAAGGGGAAACAAGGCTAAGGCACGACAACGCACGGCTAGGCAATGCACGGCCAGGCAAGGAAAGGGTATCGCAAGGCAAGGCATGGTGAGGCAAGGCAAGGCTAATGAACGACAATACAAGGCTAGGGAATGCACGGAAGGGAAGCAAAGAGTAACGGAAGGCAAGGAATGCAAGGCAAACAAGGGAACGCAAGCAAGCCTATGGCAAGGTGAAAAAAGTCTAAGGCACGACAACGAAGGCTAGGCAATGCACGGAAGGCAAGCAAAGAGTAACGGAAGGCAAGGAAGTCAAGGCAAAGCAAGGCAACGCAAGCAAGGCTATAGCAAGGTGAAAAAAGGCTATGGCACGACAACGCACGGCTAGGCAATGCACGGAAGGCAAGCAAAGAGTAACGGAAGGCAAGGAAGGCAAGGGAAAGCAAGGCAAGGCAAGGGTAACGGAAGGAATCGCACGGCAAGGGGAAACAAGGCTAAGGCACGACAACGCACGGCTAGGCAATGCACGGCAAGGCAAGGAAAGGGTAACGCAGTGTAAGGCACGGTGAGGCAAGGCAAGTCTAATGCACGACAACGCACGGCTAGGCAATGCACGGCAAGGCAAGGAAAGGGTAACGCAAGGCAAGGCACGGTCAGGCGAGGCAAGGCTAAGGAACGACAACGCAAGGCTAGACAATGCAAGGAAGGCAAGCAAAGAGTAACAGAAGGCAAGGAATGCAAGGCAAAGCAAGGCAACGCAAGCAAGGCTATGGCAAGGTGAAAAAAGGCTAAAGCACGACAACACAAGGCTATGCAATGCACGGAAGGCAAGCAAAGTGTAACGGAAGGCAAGGAAGGCAAGGGAAAGCAAGGCAAGGCAAGGGTAACGGAAGGAATCGCACGGCAAGGGGAAACAAGGCTAAGGCACGACAACGCACGGCTAGGCAATGCACGGCAAGGCAAGGAAAGGGTAACGCAAGGCAAGTCACGGTGAGGCAAGGCAAGGCTAATGCACGACAACGCACGGCTAGGCAATGCACGGCAAGGCAAGGAAAGGGTAACGCAAGGCAAGGCACGGTGAGGCAAGGCAAGGCTAATGCACGACAACGCACGGCTAGGCAATGCACGACAAGGCAAGGAAAGGGTAACGCAAGGCAAGGCACGGTGAGGCAAGGCAAGGCTAATGCACGACAACGCACGGCTAGGCAATGCACGGCAAGGCAAGGAAAGGCTAACGCAAGGCAAGGCACGGTCAGGCGAGGGAAGGCTAAGGCACGACAACGCAAGGCTAGGCAATGCACGGAAGGCAAGCAAAGAGTAACGGAAGGCAAGGAAAGCAAGGTAAAGCAAGGCAACGCAAGCAAGCCTATGGCAAGGTGAAAAAAGGCTAAAGAACGACAACGCAAGGCTACGCAATGCACGGAAGGCAAGCAAAGAGTAACGGAAGGCAAGGAAAGCAAGGGAAATCAAGGCAAGGCAAGGGAAACGGAAGGAAAGGCACGGCAAGGGGAAACAAGGCTAAGGCACGACAACGCACGGCTAGGCAATGAACGGCAAGGCAAGGAAAGGGTAACGCAAGGCAAGGCACGGTGAGGCAAGGCAAGGCTAATGCACGACAACGCAGGGCTAGGCAGTGCACGGTAAGGCAAGGAAAGAATAACGGAAGGAAAGGAAGGCAAGGCAAATCCAGGCAAGGCAAGTGTAACAAAAGGCACGGCACGGCAAGGGGAAACAAGGCTAAGGCACGATAACGCACGGCTAGGCAATGCACGGCAAGGCAAGGAAAGGGTAACGCAAGGCAAGGCACGGTGAGGCAAGGCAAGGCTAATGCACGACAACGCAGGGCTAGGCAGTGCACGGTAAGGCAAGGAAAGAGTAACGGAAGGAAAGGAAGGCAAGGCAAATCCAGGCAAGGCAAGTGTAACAAAAGGCACGGCACGGCAAGGGGAAACAAGGCTAAGGCACGACAACGCACGGCTAGGCAATGCACGGCAAGGCAAGGAAAGGGTAACGCAAGGCAAGGCACGGTGAGGCAAGGCAAGGCTAATGCACGACAACGCACGGCTAGGCAATGCACGGCAAGGCAAGGAAAGGCTAACGCAAGGCAAGGCACGGTCAGGCGAGGGAAGGCTAAGGCACGACAACGCAAGGCTAGGCAATGCACGGAAGGCAAGCAAAGAGTAACGGAAGGCAAGGAAGGCAAGGGAAAGCAAGGCAACGCAAGTAAGGCTATGGCAAGGTGAAAAAAGGCTAAGGCACGACAACGCAAGGCTAGGCAATGCACGGAAGGCAAGCAAAGAGTAACGGAAGGCAAGGAAGGCAAGGCAAAGCAAGGCAACGCAAGCAAGCCTGTAGCAAGGTGAAACAAGGCTATGGCACGACAACGCACGGCTAGGCAATGCACGGCAAGGCAAGGAAAGGGTAACGCAAGGCAAGGCACGGTCAGGCGAGGCAAGGCTAAGGAACGACAACGCAAGGCTAGACAATGCACGGAAGGCAAGCAAAGAGTAACGGAAGGCAAGGAAAGCAAGGTAAAGCAAGGCAACGCAAGCAAGCCTATGGCAAGGTGAAAAAAGGCTAAAGAACGACAACGCAAGGCTACGCAATGCACGGAAGGCAAGCAAAGAGTAACGGAAGGCAAGGAAAGCAAGGGAAATCAAGGCAAGGCAAGGGAAACGGAAGGAAAGGCACGGCAAGGGGAAACAAGGCTAAAGCACGACAACGCACGGCTAGGCAATGAACGGCAAGGCAAGGAAAGGGTAACGCAAGGCAAGGCACGGTGAGGCAAGGCAAGGCTAATGCACGACAACGCAGGGCTAGGCAGTGCACGGTAAGGCAAGGAAAGAATAACGGAAGGAAAGGAAGGCAAGGCAAATCCAGGCAAGGCAAGTGTAACAAAAGGCACGGCACGGCAAGGGGAAACAAGGCTAAGGCACGATAACGCACGGCTAGGCAATGTACGGCAAGGCAAGGAAAGGGTAACGCAAGGCAAGGCACGGTGAGGCAAGGCAAGGCTAATGCACGACAACGCAGGGCTAGGCAGTGCACGGTAAGGCAAGGAAAGAGTAACGGAAGGAAAGGAAGGCAAGGCAAATCCAGGCAAGGCAAGTGTAACAAAAGGCACGGCACGGCAAGGGGAAACAAGGCTAAGGCACGACAACGCACGGCTAGGCAATGCACGGCAAGGCAAGGAAAGGGTAACGCAAGGCAAGGCACGGTGAGGCAAGGCAAGGCTAATGCACGACAACGCACGGCTAGGCAATGCACGGCAAGGCAAGGAAAGGCTAACGCAAGGCAAGGCACGGTCAGGCGAGGGAAGGCTAAGGCACGACAACGCAAGGCTAGGCAATGCACGGAAGGCAAGCAAAGAGTAACGGAAGGCAAGGAAGGCAAGGGAAAGCAAGGCAAGGCAAGGGTAACGGAAGGAAACGCACGGCAAGGGGAAACAAGGCTAAGGCACGACAACGCACGGCTAGGCAATGCACGGCCAGGCAAGGAAAGGGTATCGCAAGGCAAGGCATGGTGAGGCAAGGCAAGGCTAATGAACGACAATACAAGGCTAGGGAATGCACGGAAGGGAAGCAAAGAGTAACGGAAGGCAAGGAATGCAAGGCAAACAAGGGAACGCAAGCAAGCCTATGGCAAGGTGAAAAAAGTCTAAGGCACGACAACGAAGGCTAGGCAATGCACGGAAGGCAAGCAAAGAGTAACGGAAGGCAAGGAAGTCAAGGCAAAGCAAGGCAACGCAAGCAAGGCTAGAGCAAGGTGAAAAAAGGCTATGGCACGACAACGCACGGCTAGGCAATGCACGGAAGGCAAGCAAAGAGTAACGGAAGGCAAGGAAGGCAAGGGAAAGCAAGGCAAGGCAAGGGTAACGGAAGGAATCGCACGGCAAGGGGAAACAAGGCTAAGGCACGACAACGCACGGCTAGGCAATGCACGGCAAGGCAAGGAAAGGGTAACGCAGTGTAAGGCACGGTGAGGCAAGGCAAGTCTAATGCACGACAACGCACGGCTAGGCAATGCACGGCAAGGCAAGGAAAGGGTAACGCAAGGCAAGGCACGGTCAGGCGAGGCAAGGCTAAGGAACGACAACGCAAGGCTAGACAATGCAAGGAAGGCAAGCAAAGAGTAACAGAAGGCAAGGAATGCAAGGCAAAGCAAGGCAACGCAAGCAAGGCTATGGCAAGGTGAAAAAAGGCTAAAGCACGACAACACAAGGCTATGCAATGCACGGAAGGCAAGCAAAGTGTAACGGAAGGCAAGGAAGGCAAGGGAAAGCAAGGCAAGGCAAGGGTAACGGAAGGAATCGCACGGCAAGGGGAAACAAGGCTAAGGCACGACAACGCACGGCTAGGCAATGCACGGCAAGGCAAGGAAAGGGTAACGCAAGGCAAGTCACGGTGAGGCAAGGCAAGGCTAATGCACGACAACGCACGGCTAGGCAATGCACGGCAAGGCAAGGAAAGGGTAACGCAAGGCAAGGCACGGTGAGGCAAGGCAAGGCTAATGCACGACAACGCACGGCTAGGCAATGCACGACAAGGCAAGGAAAGGGTAACGCAAGGCAAGGCACGGTGAGGCAAGGCAAGGCTAATGCACGACAACGCACGGCTAGGCAATGCACGACAAGGCAAGGAAAGGGTAACGCAAGGCAAGGCACGGTGAGGCAAGGCAAGGCTAATGCACGACAACGCACGGCTAGGCAATGCACGGCAAGGCAAGGAAAGGCTAACGCAAGGCAAGGCACGGTCAGGCGAGGCAAGGCAAGGCACGAAAACGCAAGGATAGGCAATGCACGGAAGGCAAGCAAAGAGTAACGGAAGGCAAGGAAGGCAGGGGAAAGCAAGGCAAGGCAAGAGTAACGGAAGGAACGGCACGGCAAGTGGAAACAAGGCTAAGGCACGACAACGCAGGACTAGGCAATGCACGGCAAGGCAAGGAAAGGGTAACGCAAGGGAAGGCACTGTCAGGCGAGGGAAGGCTAATGCACGACAACGCAAGGCTAGGCAGTGCACGGCTAGGGAGGGAAAGAGTAACGGAAGGAAAGGAAGGCAAGGCAAAGCAAGGCAAGGCAAGTGTAACAAAAGGCACGGCACGGCAAGAGGAAACAAGGCGAAGGGACGGCAACGCACGGCTAGGCAATGCACGGCCAGGCAAGGAAAGGGTAACGCAAGGCAAGGCACAGTGAGGCAAGGCAAGGCTAATGCACGACAATACAAGGCTAGGCAATGCACGGAAGGCAAGCAAAGAGTAACGGAATGCAAGGAATGCAAGGCAAAGCAAGGCAACGCATCCAAGGCTATGGCAAGGTGAAAAAAGGCTAAGGCACGACAACGCAAGGCTAGGCAATTCACGGAAGGCAAGCAAAGAGTAACGGAAGGCAAGGAAGGCAAGGGAAAGCAAGGCAAGGCAAGGGTAACGGAAGGAACGGCACGGCAAGGGGAAACAAGGCTAAGGCACGACAACGCACGGCTAGGCAATGCACGGCAAGGCAAGGAAAGGGTAACGCAAGGGAAGGCACGGTCAGACAAGGCAAGGCTAAGGCACGACAATGCAAGGCTAGGCAATGCACGGAAGGCAAGGAAAGAGTAACGGAAGGCAAGGAAGGCAAGGTAAAGCAAGGCAAGGCAAGGGTAACGGAAGGAAACGCACGGCAAGGGGAAACAAGGCTAAGGCATGACAACGCACGGCTAGGCAATGCACGGCAAGGCAAGGAAAGGCTAACGCAAGGCAAGGCACGGTCAGGCGAGGCAAGGCTAAGGCACGACAACGCAAGGCTAGGCAATGCACGGAAGGCAAGCAAAGAGTAACGGAAGGCAAAGAATGCAAGGCAAAGCAAGGCAACGCAAGTAAGGCTATGGCAAGTTGAAAAAAGGCTAAGGCACGACAACGCAAGGCTAGGCAATGCACGGAAGGCAAGCAAAGAGTAACGGAAGGCAAGGAAGGCAAGGCAAAGCAAGGCAACGCAAGCAAGGCTATAGCAAGGTGAAACAAGGCTATGGCACGACAACGCACCGCTAGGCAATGCACGGCAAGGGAAGGAAAGGGTAACGCAAGGCAAGGCACGGTGAGGCAAGGCAAGGCTAATGCACGACAACGCACGGCTAGGCAATGCACGGCAAGGCAAGGAAAGGGTAACGCAAGGCAAGGCACGGTCAGGCGAGGCAAGGCTAAGTAACGACAACGCAAGGCTAGACAATGCAGGGAAGGCAAGCAAAGAGTAACGGAAGGCAAGGAAAGCAAGGTAAAGCAAGGCAACGCAAGGAAGCCTATGGCAAGGTGAAAAAAGGCTAAAGAACGACAACGCAAGGCTACGCAATGCACGGAAGGCAAGTAAAGAGTAACGGAAGGCAAGGACGGCAAGGGAAAGCAAGGCAAGGCAAGGGTAACGGAAGGAAAGGCACGGGAAGGGGAAACAAGGCTAAGGCACGACAACGCACGGCTAGGCAATGCACGGCAAGGCAAGGAAAGGGTAACGCAAGGCAAGGCACTGTCAGGCGAGGGAAGGCTAATGCACGACAACGCAAGGCTGGGCAGTGCACGGCTAGGCAGGGAAAGAGTAACGGAAGGAAAGGAAGGCAAGGCAAAGGAAGGCAAGGTAAGTGTAACAAAAGGCACGGCACGGCATGGGGAAACAAGGCGAAGGGACGGCAACGCACGGCTAGGCAATGCACGGCAAGGCAAGGAAAGGCTAACGCAAGGCAAGGCACGGTGAGGCAAGGCAAGGCTAATGCACGACAACGCACGGCTAGGCAATGCACGGCAAGGCAAGGAAAGGCTAACGCAAGGCAAGTCACGGTCAGGCGAGGCAAGGCTAAGGCACGACAACACAAGGCTAGGCAATGCACGGAAGGCAAGCAAAGAGTAACGGAAGGCAAGGAAGGCAAGGGAAAGCAAGGTAAGGCAAGGGTAACGGAAGGAACGGCACGGCAAGGGGAAACAAGGCTAAGGCACGACAACGCAGGACTAGGCAATGCACGGCAAGGCAAGGAAAGGGTAACGCAATGCAAGGCACTGTCAGGAGAGGGAAGGCTAATGCACGACAACGCAAGGCTAGGCAGTGCACGGCTAGGCAGGGAAAGAGTAACGGAAGGAAAGGAAGGCAAGGCAAAGCAAGGCAACGCAAGCAAGGCTATAGCAAGGTGAAACAAGGCTATGGCACGACTACGCACGCCTAGGCAATGCACGGCAAGGCAAGGAAAGGGTAACGCAGGGTAAGGCACGGTGAGGCAAGGCAAGGCTAATGCACGACAACGCACGGCTAGGCAATGAACGGCAAGGAAAGGAAAGGGTAACGCAAGGCAAGGTACGGTCAGGCGAGGCAAGGCTAAGGATCGAAAACGCAAGGCTAGACAATGCAAGGAAGGCAAGCAAAGAGTAACAGAAGGCAAGGAATGCAAGGCAAAGCAAGGCAACGCAAGCAAGGCTATGGCAAGGTGAAAAAAGGCTAAAGCACGACAACGCAAGGCTATGCAATGCACGGAAGGCAAGCAAAGTGTAACGGAAGGCAAGGAAGGCAAGGGAAATCAAGGCAAGGCAAGGGTAACGGAAGGAATCGCACGGCAGGGGGAAACATGGCTAAGGCACGACAACGGACGGCTAGGCAATGCACGTCAAGGCAAGGAAAGGGTAACGCCAGGCAAGGCACGGTGAGGCAAGGCAAGGCTAATGCACGACAACGCACGGCTAGGCAATGCACGACAAGGCAAGGAAAGGGTAACGCAAGGCAAGGCACGGTGAGGCAAGGCAAGGCTAATGCACGACAACGCACGGCTAGGCAATGAACGGCAAGGCAAGGAAAGGCTAACGCAAGGCAAGGCACGGTCAGGCGAGGCAAGGCTAAGGCACAACAACGCAAGGCTAGGCAATGCACGGAAGGCAAGCAAAGAGTAACGGAAGGCAAAGAATGCAAGGCAAAGCAAGGCAACGCAAGTAAGGCTATGGCAAGGTGAAAAAAGGCTAAGGCACGACAACGCAAGGCTAGGCAATGCACGGAAGGCAAGCAAAGAGTAACGGAAGGCAAGGAAGGCAAGGCAAAGCAAGGCAACGCAAGCAAGGCTGTAGCAAGGTGAAACAAGGCTATGGCACGACAACGCACGGCTAGGCAATGCACGGCAAGGCAAGGAAAGGGTAACGCAAGGCAAGGCACGGTCAGGCGAGGCAAGGCTAAGGAACGACAACGCAAGGCTAGACAATGCACGGAAGGCAAGCAAAGAGTAACGGAAGGCAAGGAAAGCAAGGGAAATCAAGGCAAGGCAAGGGAAACGGAAGGAAAGGCACGGCAAGGGGAAACAAGGCTAAGGCACGACAACGCACGGCTAGGCAATGAACGGCAAGGCAAGGAAAGGGTAACGCAAGGCAAGGCACGGTGAGGCAAGGCAAGGCTAATGCACGACAACGCAGGGCTAGGCAGTGCACGGTAAGGCAAGGAAAGAATAACGGAAGGAAAGGAAGGCAAGGCAAATCCAGGCAAGGCAAGTGTAACAAAAGGCACGGCACGGCAAGGGGAAACAAGGCTAAGGCACGATAACGCACGGCTAGGCAATGCACGGCAAGGCAAGGAAAGGGTAACGCAAGGCAAGGCACGGTGAGGCAAGGCAAGGCTAATGCACGACAATAAAAGGCTAGGCAATGCACGGAAGGCAAGCAAAGAGTAACGGAAGGCAAGGAATGCAAGGCAAAGCAAGGCAACGCTAGCAAGGCTATGGCAAGGTGAAAAAAGGCTAAGGCACGAAAACGCAAGGCTAGGCAATGCACGGAGGGCAAGCAAAGAGTAACGGAAGGCAAGGAAGGCAAGGCAAAGCAAGGCAACTCAAGCAAGGCTATATCAAGGTGAAACAAGACTAAGGCACGACAACGCACGGCTAGGCAATGCACGGCAAGGCAAGGAAAGGGTAACGCAAGGCAAGGCACGGTGAGGCAAGGCAAGGCTAATGCACGACAACGCACGGCTAGACAATGCACGGAAGGCAAGCAAAGAGTAACGGAAGGCAAGGAAGCAAGGTAAAGCAAGGCAACGCAAGCAAGCCTATGGCAAGGTGAAAAAAGGCTAAAGAACGACAACACAAGGCTACGCAATGCACGGAAGGCAAGCAAAGAGTAACGGAAGGAAAGGAAGGCAAGGCAAATTCAGGCAAGGCAAGTGTAACAAAAGGCACGGCACGGCAAGGGGAACAAGGCTAAGGCACGACAACGCACGGATAGGCAATGCACGGCAAGGCAAGGAAAGGGTAACGCAAGGCAAGGCACGGTGAGGCAAGGCAAGGATAATGCACGACAACGCACGGCTAGGCAATGCACGGCAAGGCAAGGAAAGGCTAACACAAGGCAAGGCACGGTCAGGCGAGGCGAGGCAAGGCTAAGGCACGACAACGCAAGGCTAAGCAATGCACGGAAGGCAAGCAAAGAGTAACGGAAGGCAAAGAATGCAAGGCAAAGCAAAGGCAACGCAAGCAAGGCTATGGCAAGGTGAAAAAAGGCTAAGGCACGACAACGCAAGGCTAGGCAATGCACGGAAGGCAAGCAAAGAGTAACGGAAGGCAAGGAAGGCAAGGCAAAGCAAGGCAACGCAAGCAAGGCTATAGCAAGGTGAAACAAGGCGATGGTACGACAACGCACCGCTAGGCAATGCACGGCAAGGCAAGGAAAGGCTAACGCAAGGCAAGGCACGGTGAGGCAAGGCAAGGCTAATGCACGACAACGCACGGCTAGGCAATGCACGGCAAGGCAAGGAAAGGCTAACGCAAGGCAAGTCACGGTCAGGCGAGGCAAGGCTAAGGCACGACAACACAAGGCTAGGCAATGCACGGAAGGCAAGCAAAGAGTAACGGAAGGCAAGGAAGGCAAGGGAAAGCAAGGTAAGGCAAGGGTAACGGAAGGAACGGCACGGCAAGGGGAAACAAGGCTAAGGCACGACAACGCAGGACTAGGCAATGCACGGCAAGGCAAGGAAAGGGTAACGCAATGCAAGGCACTGTCAGGAGAGAGAAGGCTAATGCACGACAACGCAAGGCTAGGCAGTGCACGGCTAGGCAGGGAAAGAGTAACGGAAGGAAAGGAAGGCAAGGCAAAGCAAGGCAACGCAAGCAAGGCTATAGCAAGGTGAAACAAGGCTATGGCACGACTACGCACGCCTAGGCAATGCACGGCAAGGCAAGGAAAGGGTAACGCAGGGTAAGGCACGGTGAGGCAAGGCAAGGCTAATGCACGACAACGCACGGCTAGGCAATGAACGGCAAGGAAAGGAAAGGGTAACGCAAGGCAAGGTACGGTCAGGCGAGGCAAGGCTAAGGATCGAAAACGCAAGGCTAGACAATGCAAGGAAGGCAAGCAAAGAGTAACAGAAGGCAAGGAATGCAAGGCAAAGCAAGGCAACGCAAGCAAGGCTATGGCAAGGTGAAAAAAGGCTAAAGCACGACAACGCAAGGCTATGCAATGCACGGAAGGCAAGCAAAGTGTAACGGAAGGCAAGGAAGGCAAGGGAAATCAAGGCAAGGCAAGGGTAACGGAAGGAATCGCACGGCAAGGGGAAACATGGCTAAGGCACGACAACGGACGGCTAGGCAATGCACGTCAAGGCAAGGAAAGGGTAACGCAAGGCAAGGCACGGTGAGGCAAGGCAAGGCTAATGCACGACAACGCACGGCTAGGCAATGCACGACAAGGCAAGGAAAGGGTAACGCAAGGCAAGGCACGGTGAGGCAAGGCAAGGCTAATGCACGACAACGCACGGCTAGGCAATGAACGGCAAGGCAAGGAATGGCTAACGCAAGGCAAGGCACGGTCAGGCGAGGCAAGGCAAGGCACGAAAACGCAAGGCTAGGCAATGCACGGAAGGCAAGCAAAGAGTAACGGAAGGCAAGGAATGCAAGGCAAAGCAAGGCAACGCAAGCAAGGCTATGGCAAGGTGAAAAAAGGCTAAAGCACGACAACGCAAGGCTACGCAATGCACGGAAGGCAAGCAAAGAGTAACGGAAGGCAAGGAAAGCAAGGGAAATCAAGGCAAGGCAAGGGAAACGGAAGGAAAGGCACGGCAAGGGGAAACAAGGCTAAGGCACGACAACGCACGGCTAGGCAATGAACGGCAAGGCAAGGAAAGGGTAACGCAAGGCAAGGCACGGTGAGGCAAGGCAAGGCTAATGCACGACAACGCAGGGCTAGGCAGTGCACGGTAAGGCAAGGAAAGAATAACGGAAGGAAAGGAAGGCAAGGCAAATCCAGGCAAGGCAAGTGTAACAAAAGGCACGGCACGGCAAGGGGAAACAAGGCTAAGGCACGATAACGCACGGCTAGGCAATGCACGGCAAGGCAAGGAAAGGGTAACGCAAGGCAAGGCACGGTGAGGAAAGGCAAGGCTAATGCACGACAACGCACGGCTAGGCAATGCACGGCAAGGCAAGGAAAGGCTAACGCAAGGCAAGGCACGGTCAGGCGAGGGAAGGCTAAGGCACGACAACGCAAGGCTTGGCAATGCACGGAAGGCAAGCAAAGAGTAACGGAAGGCAAGGAAGGCAAGGGAAAGCAAGGCAAGGCAAGGGTAACGGAAGGAAACGCACGGCAAGGGGAAACAAGGCTAAGGCACGACAACGCACGGCTAGGCAATGCACGGCCAGGCAAGGAAAGGGTAACGCAAGGCAAGGCACGGTGAGGCAAGGCAAGGATGATGCACGACAATACAAGGCTAGTCAATGCACGGAAGGGAAGCAAAGAGTAACGGAAGGCAAGGAATGCAAGGCAAAGCAAGGCAACGCAAGCAAGCCTATGGCAAGGTGAAAAAAGTCTAAGGCACGACAACGCAAGGCTAGGCAATGCACGGAAGGCAAGCAAAGAGTAACGGAAGGCAAGGAAGGCAAGGCAAAGCAAGGCAACGCAAGCAAGGCTATAGCAAGGTGAAACAAGGCTAAGGCACTACAACGCACGGCTAGGCAATGCACGGAAGGCAAGCAAAGAGTAACGGAAGGCAAGGAAGGCAAGGCAAAGCAATGCAACGCAAGCAAGGCTATAGCAAGGTGAAAAAAGGCTATGGCACGACAACGCACCGCTAGGCAATGCACGGCAAGGCAAGGAAAGGGTAACGCAAGGCAAGGCACGGTGAGGCAAGGCAAGGCTAATGCACGACAACGCACGGCTAGGCAATACACGGCAAGGCAAGGAAAGGCTAACGCAAGGCAAGGCACGGTCAGGCGAGGCAAGGCTAAGGCACGACAACGCAAGGCTAGGCAATGCACGGAAGGCAAGCAAAGAGTAACGGAAGGCAAGGAAGGCAAGGGAAAGCAAGGCAAGGCAAGGGTAACGGAAGGAAACGCACGGCAAGGGGAAACAAGGCTAAGGCACGACAACGCACGGCTAGGCAATGCACGGCCAGGCAAGGAAAGGGTAACGCAAGGCAAGGCATGGTGAGGCAAGGCAAGGCTAATGAACGACAATACAAGGCTAGGGAATGCACGGAAGGGAAGCAAAGAGTAACGGAAGGCAAGGAATGCAAGGCAAACAAGGGAACGCAAGCAAGCCTATGGCAAGGTGAAAAAAGTCTAAGGCACGACAACGCAAGGCTAGGCAATGCACGGAAGGCAAGCAAAGAGTAACGGAAGGCAAGGAAGGCAAGGCAAAGCAAGGCAACGCAAGCAAGGCTATAGCAAGGTGAAACAAGGCTATGGCACGACAACGCACCGCTAGGCAATGAACGGCAAGGCAAGGAAAGGGTAACGCAAGGCAAGGCACGGTGAGGCAAGGCAAGGCTAAGGCACGACAACGCAAGGCTAGGCAATTCACGGAAGGCAAGCAAAGAGTAACGGAAGGCAAGGAAGGCAAGGGAAAGCAAGGCAAGGCAAGGGTAACGGAAGGAACGGCACGGCAAGGGGAAACAAGGCTAAGGCACGACAACGCACGGCTAGGCAATGCACGGCAAGGCAAGGAAAGGGTAACGCAAGGGAAGGCACGGTCAGACAAGGCAAGGCTAAGGCACGACAATGCAAGGCTAGGCAATGCACGGAAGGCAAGGAAAGAGTAACGGAAGGCAAGGAAGGCAAGGTAAAGCAAGGCAAGGCAAGGGTAACGGAAGGAAACGCACGGCAAGGGGAAACAAGGCTAAGGCATGACAACGCACGGCTAGGCAATGCACGGCAAGGCAAGGAAAGGCTAACGCAAGGCAAGGCACGGTCAGGCGAGGCAAGGCTAAGGCACGACAACGCAAGGCTAGGCAATGCACGGAAGGCAAGCAAAGAGTAACGGAAGGCAAAGAATGCAAGGCAAAGCAAGGCAACGCAAGTAAGGCTATGGCAAGTTGAAAAAAGGCTAAGGCACGACAACGCAAGGCTAGGCAATGCACGGAAGGCAAGCAAAGAGTAACGGAAGGCAAGGAAGGCAAGGCAAAGCAAGGCAACGCAAGCAAGGCTATAGCAAGGTGAAACAAGGCTATGGCACGACAACGCACCGCTAGGCAATGCACGGCAAGGGAAGGAAAGGGTAACGCAAGGCAAGGCACGGTGAGGCAAGGCAAGGCTAATGCACGACAACGCACGGCTAGGCAATGCACGGCAAGGCAAGGAAAGGGTAACGCAAGGCAAGGCACGGTCAGGCGAGGCAAGGCTAAGTAACGACAACGCAAGGCTAGACAATGCAGGGAAGGCAAGCAAAGAGTAACGGAAGGCAAGGAAAGCAAGGTAAAGCAAGGCAACGCAAGGAAGCCTATGGCAAGGTGAAAAAAGGCTAAAGAACGACAACGCAAGGCTACGCAATGCACGGAAGGCAAGTTTAGAGTAACGGAAGGCAAGGACGGCAAGGGAAAGCAAGGCAAGTCAAGGGTAACGGAAGGAAAGGCACGGGAAGGGGAAACAAGGCTAAGGCACGACAACGCACGGCTAGGCAATGCACGGCAAGGCAAGGAAAGGGTAACGCAAGGCAAGGCACTGTCAGGCGAGGGAAGGCTAATGCACGACAACGCAAGGCTGGGCAGTGCACGGCTAGGCAGGGAAAGAGTAACGGAAGGAAAGGAAGGCAAGGCAAAGGAAGGCAAGGTAAGTGTAACAAAAGGCACGGCACGGCAAGGGGAAACAAGGCGAAGGGACGGCAACGCACGGCTAGGCAATGCACGGCAAGGCAAGGAAAGGCTAACGCAAGGCAAGGCACGGTGAGGCAAGGCAAGGCTAATGCACGACAACGCACGGCTAGGCAATGCACGGCAAGGCAAGGAAAGGCTAACGCAAGGCAAGTCACGGTCAGGCGAGGCAAGGCTAAGGCACGACAACACAAGGCTAGGCAATGCACGGAAGGCAAGCAAAGAGTAACGGAAGGCAAGGAAGGCAAGGGAAAGCAAGGTAAGGCAAGGGTAACGGAAGGAACGGCACGGCAAGGGGAAACAAGGCTAAGGCACGACAACGCAGGACTAGGCAATGCACGGCAAGGCAAGGAAAGGGTAACGCAATGCAAGGCACTGTCAGGAGAGGGAAGGCTAATGCACGACAACGCAAGGCTAGGCAGTGCACGGCTAGGCAGGGAAAGAGTAACGGAAGGAAAGGAAGGCAAGGCAAAGCAAGGCAACGCAAGCAAGGCTATAGCAAGGTGAAACAAGGCTATGGCACGACTACGCACGCCTAGGCAATGCACGGCAAGGCAAGGAAAGGGTAACGCAGGGTAAGGCACGGTGAGGCAAGGCAAGGCTAATGCACGACAACGCACGGCTAGGCAATGAACGGCAAGGAAAGGAAAGGGTAACGCAAGGCAAGGTACGGTCAGGCGAGGCAAGGCTAAGGATCGAAAACGCAAGGCTAGACAATGCAAGGAAGGCAAGCAAAGAGTAACAGAAGGCAAGGAATGCAAGGCAAAGCAAGGCAACGCAAGCAAGGCTATGGCAAGGTGAAAAAAGGCTAAAGCACGACAACGCAAGGCTATGCAATGCACGGAAGGCAAGCAAAGTGTAACGGAAGGCAAGGAAGGCAAGGGAAATCAAGGCAAGGCAAGGGTAACGGAAGGAATCGCACGGCAGGGGGAAACATGGCTAAGGCACGACAACGGACGGCTAGGCAATGCACGTCAAGGCAAGGAAAGGGTAACGCCAGGCAAGGCACGGTGAGGCAAGGCAAGGCTAATGCACGACAACGCACGGCTAGGCAATGCACGACAAGGCAAGGAAAGGGTAACGCAAGGCAAGGCACGGTGAGGCAAGGCAAGGCTAATGCACGACAACGCACGGCTAGGCAATGAACGGCAAGGCAAGGAAAGGCTAACGCAAGGCAAGGCACGGTCAGGCGAGGCAAGGCTAAGGCACAACAACGCAAGGCTAGGCAATGCACGGAAGGCAAGCAAAGAGTAACGGAAGGCAAAGAATGCAAGGCAAAGCAAGGCAACGCAAGTAAGGCTATGGCAAGGTGAAAAAAGGCTAAGGCACGACAACGCAAGGCTAGGCAATGCACGGAAGGCAAGCAAAGAGTAACGGAAGGCAAGGAAGGCAAGGCAAAGCAAGGCAACGCAAGCAAGGCTGTAGCAAGGTGAAACAAGGCTATGGCACGACAACGCACGGCTAGGCAATGCACGGCAAGGCAAGGAAAGGGTAACGCAAGGCAAGGCACGGTCAGGCGAGGCAAGGCTAAGGAACGACAACGCAAGGCTAGACAATGCACGGAAGGCAAGCAAAGAGTAACGGAAGGCAAGGAAAGCAAGGGAAATCAAGGCAAGGCAAGGGAAACGGAAGGAAAGGCACGGCAAGGGGAAACAAGGCTAAGGCACGACAACGCACGGCTAGGCAATGAACGGCAAGGCAAGGAAAGGGTAACGCAAGGCAAGGCACGGTGAGGCAAGGCAAGGCTAATGCACGACAACGCAGGGCTAGGCAGTGCACGGTAAGGCAAGGAAAGAATAACGGAAGGAAAGGAAGGCAAGGCAAATCCAGGCAAGGCAAGTGTAACAAAAGGCACGGCACGGCAAGGGGAAACAAGGCTAAGGCACGATAACGCACGGCTAGGCAATGCACGGCAAGGCAAGGAAAGGGTAACGCAAGGCAAGGCACGGTGAGGCAAGGCAAGGCTAATGCACGACAATAAAAGGCTAGGCAATGCACGGAAGGCAAGCAAAGAGTAACGGAAGGCAAGGAATGCAAGGCAAAGCAAGGCAACGCTAGCAAGGCTATGGCAAGGTGAAAAAAGGCTAAGGCACGAAAACGCAAGGCTAGGCAATGCACGGAGGGCAAGCAAAGAGTAACGGAAGGCAAGGAAGGCAAGGCAAAGCAAGGCAACTCAAGCAAGGCTATATCAAGGTGAAACAAGACTAAGGCACGACAACGCACGGCTAGGCAATGCACGGCAAGGCAAGGAAAGGGTAACGCAAGGCAAGGCACGGTGAGGCAAGGCAAGGCTAATGCACGACAACGCACGGCTAGACAATGCACGGAAGGCAAGCAAAGAGTAACGGAAGGCAAGGAAGCAAGGTAAAGCAAGGCAACGCAAGCAAGCCTATGGCAAGGTGAAAAAAGGCTAAAGAACGACAACACAAGGCTACGCAATGCACGGAAGGCAAGCAAAGAGTAACGGAAGGAAAGGAAGGCAAGGCAAATTCAGGCAAGGCAAGTGTAACAAAAGGCACGGCACGGCAAGGGGAACAAGGCTAAGGCACGACAACGCACGGATAGGCAATGCACGGCAAGGCAAGGAAAGGGTAACGCAAGGCAAGGCACGGTGAGGCAAGGCAAGGATAATGCACGACAACGCACGGCTAGGCAATGCACGGCAAGGCAAGGAAAGGCTAACACAAGGCAAGGCACGGTCAGGCGAGGCGAGGCAAGGCTAAGGCACGACAACGCAAGGCTAAGCAATGCACGGAAGGCAAGCAAAGAGTAACGGAAGGCAAAGAATGCAAGGCAAAGCAAGGCAACGCAAGCAAGGCTATGGCAAGGTGAAAAAAGGCTAAGGCACGACAACGCAAGGCTAGGCAATGCACGGAAGGCAAGCAAAGAGTAACGGAAGGCAAGGAAGGCAAGGCAAAGCAAGGCAACGCAAGCAAGGCTATAGCAAGGTGAAACAAGGCGATGGTACGACAACGCACCGCTAGGCAATGCACGGCAAGGCAAGGAAAGGCTAACGCAAGGCAAGGCACGGTGAGGCAAGGCAAGGCTAATGCACGACAACGCACGGCTAGGCAATGCACGGCAAGGCAAGGAAAGGCTAACGCAAGGCAAGTCACGGTCAGGCGAGGCAAGGCTAAGGCACGACAACACAAGGCTAGGCAATGCACGGAAGGCAAGCAAAGAGTAACGGAAGGCAAGGAAGGCAAGGGAAAGCAAGGTAAGGCAAGGGTAACGGAAGGAACGGCACGGCAAGGGGAAACAAGGCTAAGGCACGACAACGCAGGACTAGGCAATGCACGGCAAGGCAAGGAAAGGGTAACGCAATGCAAGGCACTGTCAGGAGAGAGAAGGCTAATGCACGACAACGCAAGGCTAGGCAGTGCACGGCTAGGCAGGGAAAGAGTAACGGAAGGAAAGGAAGGCAAGGCAAAGCAAGGCAACGCAAGCAAGGCTATAGCAAGGTGAAACAAGGCTATGGCACGACTACGCACGCCTAGGCAATGCACGGCAAGGCAAGGAAAGGGTAACGCAGGGTAAGGCACGGTGAGGCAAGGCAAGGCTAATGCACGACAACGCACGGCTAGGCAATGAACGGCAAGGAAAGGAAAGGGTAACGCAAGGCAAGGTACGGTCAGGCGAGGCAAGGCTAAGGATCGAAAACGCAAGGCTAGACAATGCAAGGAAGGCAAGCAAAGAGTAACAGAAGGCAAGGAATGCAAGGCAAAGCAAGGCAACGCAAGCAAGGCTATGGCAAGGTGAAAAAAGGCTAAAGCACGACAACGCAAGGCTATGCAATGCACGGAAGGCAAGCAAAGTGTAACGGAAGGCAAGGAAGGCAAGGGAAATCAAGGCAAGGCAAGGGTAACGGAAGGAATCGCACGGCAAGGGGAAACATGGCTAAGGCACGACAACGGACGGCTAGGCAATGCACGTCAAGGCAAGGAAAGGGTAACGCAAGGCAAGGCACGGTGAGGCAAGGCAAGGCTAATGCACGACAACGCACGGCTAGGCAATGCACGACAAGGCAAGGAAAGGGTAACGCAAGGCAAGGCACGGTGAGGCAAGGCAAGGCTAATGCACGACAACGCACGGCTAGGCAATGAACGGCAAGGCAAGGAATGGCTAACGCAAGGCAAGGCACGGTCAGGCGAGGCAAGGCAAGGCACGAAAACGCAAGGCTAGACAATGCACGGAAGGCAAGCAAAGAGTAACGGAAGGCAAGGAAAGCAAGGTAAAGCAAGGCAACGCAAGCAAGCCTATGGCAAGGTGAAAAAAGGCTAAAGAACGACAACGCAAGGCTACGCAATGCACGGAAGGCAAGCAAAGAGTAACGGAAGGCAAGGAAAGCAAGGGAAATCAAGGCAAGGCAAGGGAAACGGAAGGAAAGGCACGGCAAGGGGAAACAAGGCTAAGGCACGACAACGCACGGCTAGGCAATGAACGGCAAGGCAAGGAAAGGGTAACGCAAGGCAAGGCACGGTGAGGCAAGGCAAGGCTAATGCACGACAACGCAGGGCTAGGCAGTGCACGGTAAGGCAAGGAAAGAATAACGGAAGGAAAGGAAGGCAAGGCAAATCCAGGCAAGGCAAGTGTAACAAAAGGCACGGCACGGCAAGGGGAAACAAGGCTAAGGCACGATAACGCACGGCTAGGCAATGCATGGCAAGGCAAGGAAAGGGTAACGCAAGGCAAGGCACGGTGAGGAAAGGCAAGGCTAATGCACGACAACGCACGGCTAGGCAATGCACGGCAAGGCAAGGAAAGGCTAACGCAAGGCAAGGCACGGTCAGGCGAGGGAAGGCTAAGGCACGACAACGCAAGGCTTGGCAATGCACGGAAGGCAAGCAAAGAGTAACGGAAGGCAAGGAAGGCAAGGGAAAGCAAGGCAAGGCAAGGGTAACGGAAGGAAACGCACGGCAAGGGGAAACAAGGCTAAGGCACGACAACGCACGGCTAGGCAATGCACGGCCAGGCAAGGAAAGGGTAACGCAAGGCAAGGCACGGTGAGGCAAGGCAAGGATGATGCACGACAATACAAGGCTAGTCAATGCACGGAAGGGAAGCAAAGAGTAACGGAAGGCAAGGAATGCAAGGCAAAGCAAGGCAACGCAAGCAAGCCTATGGCAAGGTGAAAAAAGTCTAAGGCACGACAACGCAAGGCTAGGCAATGCACGGAAGGCAAGCAAAGAGTAACGGAAGGCAAGGAAGGCAAGGCAAAGCAAGGCAACGCAAGCAAGGCTATAGCAAGGTGAAACAAGGCTAAGGCACTACAACGCACGGCTAGGCAATGCACGGAAGGCAAGCAAAGAGTAACGGAAGGCAAGGAAGGCAAGGCAAAGCAATGCAACGCAAGCAAGGCTATAGCAAGGTGAAAAAAGGCTATGGCACGACAACGCACCGCTAGGCAATGCACGGCAAGGCAAGGAAAGGGTAACGCAAGGCAAGGCACGGTGAGGCAAGGCAAGGCTAATGCACGACAACGCACGGCTAGGCAATACACGGCAAGGCAAGGAAAGGCTAACGCAAGGCAAGGCACGGTCAGGCGAGGCAAGGCTAAGGCACGACAACGCAAGGCTAGGCAATGCACGGAAGGCAAGCAAAGAGTAACGGAAGGCAAGGAAGGCAAGGGAAAGCAAGGCAAGGCAAGGGTAACGGAAGGAAACGCACGGCAAGGGGAAACAAGGCTAAGGCACGACAACGCACGGCTAGGCAATGCACGGCCAGGCAAGGAAAGGGTAACGCAAGGCAAGGCATGGTGAGGCAAGGCAAGGCTAATGAACGACAATACAAGGCTAGGGAATGCACGGAAGGGAAGCAAAGAGTAACGGAAGGCAAGGAATGCAAGGCAAACAAGGGAACGCAAGCAAGCCTATGGCAAGGTGAAAAAAGTCTAAGGCACGACAACGCAAGGCTAGGCAATGCACGGAATGCAAGCAAAGAGTAACGGAAGGCAAGGAAGGCAAGGCAAAGCAAGGCAACGCAAGCAAGGCTATAGCAAGGTGAAACAAGGCTATGGCACGACAACGCACCGCTAGGCAATGAACGGCAAGGCAAGGAAAGGGTAACGCAAGGCAAGGCACGGTGAGGCAAGGCAAGGGTAATGCACGACAACGCCCGGCTAGGCAATGCACGGCAAGGCAAGGAAAGGCTAACGCAAGGCAAGGCACGGTCAGGCGAGGCAAGGCTAAGGAACGACAACGCAAGGCTAGACAATGCACGGAAGGCAAGCAAAGAGTAACGGAAGGCAAGGAAAGCAAGGTAAAGCAAGGCAACGCAAGCAAGCCTATGGCAAGCTGAAAAAAGGCTAAAGAACGACAACGCGAGGCTACGCAATGCACGGAAGGCAAGCAAAGAGTAACGGAAGGCAAGGAAAGCAAGGGAAAGCAAGGCAAGGTAAGGGTAAGGGAAGGAACGGCACGGCAAGGGGAAACAAGGCTAAGGCACGACAACGCAGGAATAGGCAATGCACGGCCAGCCAAGGAACGGGTAACGGAAGGAAAGGCACGGCAAGGGGAAACAAGGCTAAGGCACGACAACGCACGGCTAGGCAATGAACGGCAAGGCAAGGAAAGGGTAACGCAAGGCAAGGCACGGTGAGGCAAGGCAAGGCTAATGCACGACAACGCAGGGCTAGGCAGTGCACGGTAAGGCAAGGAAAGAGTAACGGAAGGAAAGGAAGGCAAGGCAAATCCAGGCAAGGCAAGTGTAACAAAAGGCACGGCACGGCAAGGGGAAACAAGGCTAAGGCACGACAACGCACGGCTAGGCAATGCACGGCAAGGCAAGGAAAGGGTAACGCAAGGCAAGGCACGGTGAGGCAAGGCAAGGCTAATGCACGACAACGCACGGCTAGGCAATGCACGGCAAGGCAAGGAAAGGCTAACGCAAGGCAAGGCACGGTCAGGCGAGGGAAGGCTAAGGCACGACAACGCAAGGCTAGGCAATGCACGGAAGAGAAGCAAAGAGTAACGGAAGGCAAGGAATGCAAGGCAAACAAGGGAACGCAAGCAAGCCTATGGCAAGGTGAAAAAAGTCTAAGGCACGACAACCCAAGGCTAGGCAATGCACGGAAGGCAAGCAAAGAGTAACGGAAGGCAAGGAAGGCAAGGGAAAGCAAGGCAAGGCAAGGGTAACGGAAGGAATCGCACGGCAAGGGGAAACAAGGCTAAGGCACGACAACGCACGGCTAGGCAATGCACGGCAAGGCAAGGAAAGGGTAACGCAGTGTAAGGCACGGTGAGGCAAGGCAAGTCTAATGCACGACAACGCACGGCTAGGCAATGCACGGCAAGGCAAGGAAAGGGTAACGCAAGGCAAGGCACGGTCAGGCGAGGCAAGGCTAAGGAACGACAACGCAAGGCTAGACAATGCAAGGAAGGCAAGCAAAGAGTAACAGAAGGCAAGGAATGCAAGGCAAAGCAAGGCAACGCAAGCAAGGCTATGGCAAGGTGAAAAAAGGCTAAAGCACGACAACACAAGGCTATGCAATGCACGGAAGGCAAGCAAAGTGTAACGGAAGGCAAGGAAGGCAAGGGAAAGCAAGGCAAGGCAAGGGTAACGGAAGGAATCGCACGGCAAGGGGAAACAAGGCTAAGGCACGACAACGCACGGCTAGGCAATGCACGGCAAGGCAAGGAAAGGGTAACGCAAGGCAAGTCACGGTGAGGCAAGGCAAGGCTAATGCACGACAACGCACGGCTAGGCAATGCACGGCAAGGCAAGGAAAGGGTAACGCAAGGCAAGGCACGGTGAGGCAAGGCAAGGCTAATGCACGACAACGCACGGCTAGGCAATGCACGACAAGGCAAGGAAAGGGTAACGCAAGGCAAGGCACGGTGAGGCAAGGCAAGGCTAATGCACGACAACGCACGGCTAGGCAATGCACGACAAGGCAAGGAAAGGGTAACGCAAGGCAAGGCACGGTGAGGCAAGGCAAGGCTAATGCACGACAACGCACGGCTAGGCAATGCACGGCAAGGCAAGGAAAGGCTAACGCAAGGCAAGGCACGGTCAGGCGAGGCAAGGCAAGGCACGAAAACGCAAGGATAGGCAATGCACGGAAGGCAAGCAAAGAGTAACGGAAGGCAAGGAAGGCAGGGGAAAGCAAGGCAAGGCAAGAGTAACGGAAGGAACGGCACGGCAAGTGGAAACAAGGCTAAGGCACGACAACGCAGGACTAGGCAATGCACGGCAAGGCAAGGAAAGGGTAACGCAAGGGAAGGCACTGTCAGGCGAGGGAAGGCTAATGCACGACAACGCAAGGCTAGGCAGTGCACGGCTAGGCAGGGAAAGAGTAACGGAAGGAAAGGAAGGCAAGGCAAAGCAAGGCAAGGCAAGTGTAACAAAAGGCACGGCACGGCAAGAGGAAACAAGGCGAAGGGACGGCAACGCACGGCTAGGCAATGCACGGCCAGGCAAGGAAAGGGTAACGCAAGGCAAGGCACAGTGAGGCAAGGCAAGGCTAATGCACGACAATACAAGGCTAGGCAATGCACGGAAGGCAAGCAAAGAGTAACGGAAGGCAAGGAATGCAAGGCAAAGCAAGGCAACGCATCCAAGGCTATGGCAAGGTGAAAAAAGGCTAAGGCACGACAACGCAAGGCTAGGCAATTCACGGAAGGCAAGCAAAGAGTAACGGAAGGCAAGGAAGGCAAGGGAAAGCAAGGCAAGGCAAGGGTAACGGAAGGAACGGCACGGCAAGGGGAAACAAGGCTAAGGCACGACAACGCACGGCTAGGCAATGCACGGCAAGGCAAGGAAAGGGTAACGCAATGCAAGGCACTGTCAGGAGAGGGAAGGCTAATGCACGACAACGCAAGGCTAGGCAGTGCACGGCTAGGCAGGGAAAGAGTAACGGAAGGAAAGGAAGGCAAGGCAAAGCAAGGCAACGCAAGCAAGGCTATAGCAAGGTGAAACAAGGCTATGGCACGACTACGCACGCCTAGGCAATGCACGGCAAGGCAAGGAAAGGGTAACGCAGGGTAAGGCACGGTGAGGCAAGGCAAGGCTAATGCACGACAACGCACGGCTAGGCAATGAACGGCAAGGAAAGGAAAGGGTAACGCAAGGCAAGGTACGGTCAGGCGAGGCAAGGCTAAGGATCGAAAACGCAAGGCTAGACAATGCAAGGAAGGCAAGCAAAGAGTAACAGAAGGCAAGGAATGCAAGGCAAAGCAAGGCAACGCAAGCAAGGCTATGGCAAGGTGAAAAAAGGCTAAAGCACGACAACGCAAGGCTATGCAATGCACGGAAGGCAAGCAAAGTGTAACGGAAGGCAAGGAAGGCAAGGGAAATCAAGGCAAGGCAAGGGTAACGGAAGGAATCGCACGGCAAGGGGAAACATGGCTAAGGCACGACAACGGACGGCTAGGCAATGCACGTCAAGGCAAGGAAAGGGTAACGCAAGGCAAGGCACGGTGAGGCAAGGCAAGGCTAATGCACGACAACGCACGGCTAGGCAATGCACGACAAGGCAAGGAAAGGGTAACGCAAGGCAAGGCACGGTGAGGCAAGGCAAGGCTAATGCACGACAACGCACGGCTAGGCAATGAACGGCAAGGCAAGGAAAGGCTAACGCAAGGCAAGGCACGGTCAGGCGAGGCAAGGCTAAGGCACAACAACGCAAGGCTAGGCAATGCACGGAAGGCAAGCAAAGAGTAACGGAAGGCAAAGAATGCAAGGCAAAGCAAGGCAACGCAAGTAAGGCTATGGCAAGGTGAAAAAAGGCTAAGGCACGACAACGCAAGGCTAGGCAATGCACGGAAGGCAAGCAAAGAGTAACGGAAGGCAAGGAAGGCAAGGCAAAGCAAGGCAACGCAAGCAAGGCTGTAGCAAGGTGAAACAAGGCTATGGCACGACAACGCACGGCTAGGCAATGCACGGCAAGGCAAGGAAAGGGTAACGCAAGGCAAGGCACGGTCAGGCGAGGCAAGGCTAAGGAACGACAACGCAAGGCTAGACAATGCACGGAAGGCAAGCAAAGAGTAACGGAAGGCAAGGAAAGCAAGGGAAATCAAGGCAAGGCAAGGGAAACGGAAGGAAAGGCACGGCAAGGGGAAACAAGGCTAAGGCACGACAACGCACGGCTAGGCAATGAACGGCAAGGCAAGGAAAGGGTAACGCAAGGCAAGGCACGTTGAGGCAAGGCAAGGCTAATGCACGACAACGCAGGGCTAGGCAGTGCACGGTAAGGCAAGGAAAGAATAACGGAAGGAAAGGAAGGCAAGGCAAATCCAGGCAAGGCAAGTGTAACAAAAGGCACGGCACGGCAAGGGGAAACAAGGCTAAGGCACGATAACGCACGGCTAGGCAATGCACGGCAAGGCCAGGAAAGGGTAACGCAAGGCAAGGCACGGTGAGGCAAGGCAAGGCTAATGCACGACAATAAAAGGCTAGGCAATGCACGGAAGGCAAGCAAAGAGTAACGGAAGGGAAGGAATGCAAGGCAAAGCAAGGCAACGCTAGCAAGGCTATGGCAAGGTGAAAAAAGGCTAAGGCACGAAAACGCAAGGCTAGGCAATGCACGGAGGGCAAGCAAAGAGTAACGGAAGGCAAGGAAGGCAAGGCAAAGCAAGGCAACTCAAGCAAGGCTATATCAAGGTGAAACAAGACTAAGGCACGACAACGCACGGCTAGGCAATGCACGGCAAGGCAAGGAAAGGGTAACGCAAGGCAAGGCACGGTGAGGCAAGGCAAGGCTAATGCACGACAACGCACGGCTAGACAATGCACGGAAGGCAAGCAAAGAGTAACGGAAGGCAAGGAAGCAAGGTAAAGCAAGGCAACGCAAGCAAGCCTATGGCAAGGTGAAAAAAGGCTAAAGAACGACAACACAAGGCTACGCAATGCACGGAAGGCAAGCAAAGAGTAACGGAAGGAAAGGAAGGCAAGGCAAATTCAGGCAAGGCAAGTGTAACAAAAGGCACGGCACGGCAAGGGGAACAAGGCTAAGGCACGACAACGCACGGATAGGCAATGCACGGCAAGGCAAGGAAAGGGTAACGCAAGGCAAGGCACGGTGAGGCAAGGCAAGGATAATGCACGACAACGCACGGCTAGGCAATGCACGGCAAGGCAAGGAAAGGCTAACACAAGGCAAGGCACGGTCAGGCGAGGCGAGGCAAGGCTAAGGCACGACAACGCAAGGCTAGACAATGCAGGGAAGGCAAGCAAAGAGTAACGGAAGGCAAAGAATGCAAGGCAAAGCAAGGCAACGCAAGCAAGGCTATGGCAAGGTGAAAAAAGGCTAAGGCACGACAACGCAAGGCTAGGCAATGCACGGAAGGCAAGCAAAGAGTAACGGAAGGCAAGGAAGGCAAGGCAAAGCAAGGCAACGCAAGCAAGGCTATAGCAAGGTGAAACAAGGCGATGGTACGACAACGCACCGCTAGGCAATGCACGGCAAGGGAAGGAAAGGGTAACGCAAGGCAAGGCATGGTGAGGCAAGTCAAGGCTAATGCACGACAACGCACGGCTAGGCAATGCACGGCAAGGCAAGGAAAGGGTAACGCAAGGCAAGGCACGGTCAGGCGAGGCAAGGCTAAGGAACGACACCGCAAGGCTAGACAATGCAGGGAAGGCAAGCAAAGAGTAACGGAAGGCAAGGAAAGCAAGGTAAAGCAAGGCAACGCAAGCAAGCCTATGGCAAGGTGAAAAAAGGCTAAAGAACGACAACGCAAGGCTACGCAGTGCACGGAAGGCAAGCAAAGAGTAACGGAAGGCAAGGAAGGCAAGGGAAAGCAAGGCAAGGCAAGGGTAACGGAAGGAAAGGCACGGGAAGGGGAAACAAGGCTAAGGCACGATAACGCACGGCTAGGCAATGAACGGCAAGGCAAGGAAAGGGTAACGCAAGGCAAGGCACGGTGAGGCAAGGCAAGGCTAATGCACGACAACGCAGGGCTAGACAGTGCACGGTAAGGCAAGGAAAGAGTAACGGAAGGAAAGGAAGGCAATGCAAATCCAGGCAAGGCAAGTGTAACAAAAGGCACGGCACGGCAAGTGGAAACAAGGCTAAGGCACGACAACGCACGGCTAGGCAATGCACGGCAAGGCAAGGAAAGGGTAACGCAAGGCAAGGCACGGTGAGGCAAGGCAAGGCTAATGCACGACAACGCACAGCTAGGCAATGCACGGCAAGGCAAGGAAAGGCTAACGCAAGGCAAGTCACGGTCAGGCGAGGCAAGGCTAAGGCACGACAACACAAGGCTAGGCAATGCACGGAAGGCAAGCAAAGAGTAACGGAAGGCAAGGAAGGCAAGGGAAAGCAAGGTAAGGCAAGGGTAACGGAAGGAACGGCACGGCAAGGGGAAACAAGGCTAAGGCACGACAACGCAGGACTAGGCAATGCACGGCAAGGCAAGGAAAGGGTAACGCAATGCAAGGCACTGTCAGGAGAGAGAAGGCTAATGCACGACAACGCAAGGCTAGGCAGTGCACGGCTAGGCAGGGAAAGAGTAACGGAAGGAAAGGAAGGCAAGGCAAAGCAAGGCAACGCAAGCAAGGCTATAGCAAGGTGACAAGGCTATGGCACGACTACGCACGCCTAGGCAATGCACGGCAAGGCAAGGAAAGGGTAACGCAGGGTAAGGCACGGTGAGGCAAGGCAAGGCTAATGCACGACAACGCACGGCTAGGCAATGAACGGCAAGGAAAGGAAAGGGTAACGCAAGGCAAGGTACGGTCAGGCGAGGCAAGGCTAAGGATCGAAAACGCAAGGCTAGACAATGCAAGGAAGGCAAGCAAAGAGTAACAGAAGGCAAGGAATGCAAGGCAAAGCAAGGCAACGCAAGCAAGGCTATGGCAAGGTGAAAAAAGGCTAAAGCACGACAACGCAAGGCTATGCAATGCACGGAAGGCAAGCAAAGTGTAACGGAAGGCAAGGAAGGCAAGGGAAATCAAGGCAAGGCAAGGGTAACGGAAGGAATCGCACGGCAAGGGGAAACATGGCTAAGGCACGACAACGGACGGCTAGGCAATGCACGTCAAGGCAAGGAAAGGGTAACGCAAGGCAAGGCACGGTGAGGCAAGGCAAGGCTAATGCACGACAACGCACGGCTAGGCAATGCACGACAAGGCAAGGAAAGGGTAACGCAAGGCAAGGCACGGTGAGGCAAGGCAAGGCTAATGCACGACAACGCACGGCTAGGCAATGAACGGCAAGGCAAGGAATGGCTAACGCAAGGCAAGGCACGGTCAGGCGAGGCAAGGCAAGGCACGAAAACGCAAGGCTAGACAATGCACGGAAGGCAAGCAAAGAGTAACGGAAGGCAAGGAAAGCAAGGTAAAGCAAGGCAACGCAAGCAAGCCTATGGCAAGGTGAAAAAAGGCTAAAGAACGACAACGCAAGGCTACGCAATGCACGGAAGGCAAGCAAAGAGTAACGGAAGGCAAGGAAAGCAAGGGAAATCAAGGCAAGGCAAGGGAAACGGAAGGAAAGGCACGGCAAGGGGAAACAAGGCTAAGGCACGACAACGCACGGCTAGGCAATGAACGGCAAGGCAAGGAAAGGGTAACGCAAGGCAAGGCACGGTGAGGCAAGGCAAGGCTAATGCACGACAACGCAGGGCTAGGCAGTGCACGGTAAGGCAAGGAAAGAATAACGGAAGGAAAGGAAGGCAAGGCAAATCCAGGCAAGGCAAGTGTAACAAAAGGCACGGCACGGCAAGGGGAAACAAGGCTAAGGCACGATAACGCACGGCTAGGCAATGCACGGCAAGGCAAGGAAAGGGTAACGCAAGGCAAGGCACGGTGAGGCAAGGCAAGGCTAATGCACGACAACGCACGGCTAGGCAATGCACGGCAAGGCAAGGAAAGGCTAACGCAAGGCAAGGCACGGTCAGGCGAGGGAAGGCTAAGGCACGACAACGCAAGGCTAGGCAATGCACGGAAGGCAAGCAAAGAGTAACGGAAGGCAAGGAAGGCAAGGGAAAGCAAGGCAAGGCAAGGGTAACGGAAGGAAACGCACGGCAAGGGGAAACAAGGCTAAGGCACGACAACGCACGGCTAGGCAATGCACGGCCAGGCAAGGAAAGGGTAACGCAAGGCAAGGCACGGTGAGGCAAGGCAAGGATGATGCACGACAATACAAGGCTAGTCAATGCACGGAAGGGAAGCAAAGAGTAACGGAAGGCAAGGAATGCAAGGCAAAGCAAGGCAACGCAAGCAAGCCTATGGCAAGGTGAAAAAAGTCTACGGCACGACAACGCAAGGCTAGGCAATGCACGGAAGGCAAGCAAAGAGTAACGGAAGGCAAGGAAGGCAAGGCAAAGCAAGGCAACGCAAGCAAGGCTATAGCAAGGTGAAACAAGGCTAAGGCACTACAACGCACGGCTAGGCAATGCACGGAAGGCAAGCAAAGAGTAACGGAAGGCAAGGAAGGCAAGGCAAAGCAATGCAACGCAAGCAAGGCTATAGCAAGGTGAAAAAAGGCTATGGCACGACAACGCACCGCTAGGCAATGCACGGCAAGGCAAGGAAAGGGTAACGCAAGGCAAGGCACGGTGAGGCAAGGCAAGGCTAATGCACGACAACGCACGGCTAGGCAATACACGGCAAGGCAAGGAAAGGCTAACGCAAGGCAAGGCACGGTCAGGCGAGGCAAGGCTAAGGCACGACAACGCAAGGCTAGGCAATGCACGGAAGGCAAGCAAAGAGTAACGGAAGGCAAGGAAGGCAAGGGAAAGCAAGGCAAGGCAAGGGTAACGGAAGGAAACGCACGGCAAGGGGAAACAAGGCTAAGGCACGACAACGCACGGCTAGGCAATGCACGGCCAGGCAAGGAAAGGGTAACGCAAGGCAAGGCATGGTGAGGCAAGGCAAGGCTAATGAACGACAATACAAGGCTAGGGAATGCACGGAAGGGAAGCAAAGAGTAACGGAAGGCAAGGAATGCAAGGCAAACAAGGGAACGCAAGCAAGCCTATGGCAAGGTGAAAAAAGTCTAAGGCACGACAACGCAAGGCTAGGCAATGCACGGAATGCAAGCAAAGAGTAACGGAAGGCAAGGAAGGCAAGGCAAAGCAAGGCAACGCAAGCAAGGCTATAGCAAGGTGAAACAAGGCTATGGCACGACAACGCACCGCTAGGCAATGCACGGCAAGGCAAGGAAAGGGTAACGCAAGGCAAGGCACGGTGAGGCAAGGCAAGGCTAATGCACGACAACGCCCGGCTAGGCAATGCACGGCAAGGCAAGGAAAGGCTAACGCAAGGCAAGGCACGGTCAGGCGAGGCAAGGCTAAGGAACGACAACGCAAGGC
The DNA here is from genome assembly GCF_037893015.1 of Macrotis lagotis. Taxonomy (NCBI): domain Eukaryota; kingdom Metazoa; phylum Chordata; class Mammalia; order Peramelemorphia; family Peramelidae; genus Macrotis; species Macrotis lagotis. The sequence goes on from NW_027421993.1 coordinate 287,202, forward strand.
TAGACAATGCACGGAAGGCAAGCAAAGAGTAACGGAAGGCAAGGAAAGCAAGGTAAAGCAAGGCAACGCAAGCAAGCCTATGGCAAGCTGAAAAAAGGCTAAAGAACGACAACGCGAGGCTACGCAATGCACGGAAGGCAAGCAAAGAGTAACGGAAGGCAAGGAAAGCAAGGGAAAGCAAGGCAAGGTAAGGGTAAGGGAAGGAACGGCACGGCAAGGGGAAACAAGGCTAAGGCACGACAACGCAGGAATAGGCAATGCACGGCCAGCCAAGGAACGGGTAACGGAAGGAAAGGCACGGCAAGGGGAAACAAGGCTAAGGCACGACAACGCACGGCTAGGCAATGAACGGCAAGGCAAGGAAAGGGTAACGCAAGGCAAGGCACGGTGAGGCAAGGCAAGGCTAATGCACGACAACGCAGGGCTAGGCAGTGCACGGTAAGGCAAGGAAAGAGTAACGGAAGGAAAGGATGGCAAGGCAAATCCAGGCAAGGCAAGTGTAACAATAGGCACGGCACGGCAAGGGGAAACAAGGCTAAGGCACGACAACGCACGGCTAGGCAATGCACGGCAAGGCAAGGAAAGGGTAACGCAAGGCAAGGCACGGTGAGGCAAGGCAAGGCTAATGCACGACAACGCACGGCTAGGCAATGCACGGCAAGGCAAGGAAAGGCTAACGCAAGGCAAGGCACGGTCAGGCGAGGGAAGGCTAAGGCACGACAACGCAAGGCTAGGCAATGCACGGAAGAGAAGCAAAGAGTAACGGAAGGCAAGGAATGCAAGGCAAACAAGGGAACGCAAGCAAGCCTATGGCAAGGTGAAAAAAGTCTAAGGCACGACAACCCAAGGCTAGGCAATGCACGGAAGGCAAGCAAAGAGTAACGGAAGGCAAGGAAGGCAAGGCAAAGCAAGGCAAAGCAAGCAAGGCTATAGCAAGGTGAAACAAGGCTAAGGCACGACAACGCACGGCTAGGCAATGCACGGAAGGCAAGCAAAGAGTAACGGAAGGCAAGGAAGGCAAGGCAAAGCAAGGCAACGCAAGCAAGGCTATAGCAAGGTGAAACAAGGCTATGGCACGACAACGCACCGCTAGGCAATGCACGGCAAGGCAAGGAAAGGGTAACGCAAGGCAAGGCACGGTGAGGCAAGGCAAGGCTAATGCACGACAACGCAAGGCTAGACAATGCAAGGAAGGCAAGCAAAGAGTAACAGGAGGCAAGGAATGCAAGGCAAAGCAAGGCAACGCAAGCAAGGCTATGGCAAGGTGAAAAAGGCTAAAGCACGACAACGCAAGGCTATGCAATGCACGGAAGGCAAGCAAAGTGTAACTGAAGGCAAGGAAGGCAAGGGAAAGCAAGGCAAGGCAAGGGTAACGGAAGGAATCGCACGGCAAGGGGAAACAAGGCTAAGGCACGATAACGCACGGCTAGGCAATGAACGGCAAGGCAAGGAAAGGGTAACGCAAGGCAAGGCACGGTGAGGCAAGGCAAGGCTAATGCACGACAACGCAGGGCTAGACAGTGCACGGTAAGGCAAGGAAAGGGTAACGCAAGGCAAGGCACGGTCAGGCGAGGCAAGGCTAAGGAACGACACCGCAAGGCTAGACAATGCAGGGAAGGCAAGCAAGGAGTAACGGAAGGCAAGGAAAGCAAGGTAAAGCAAGGCAACGCAAGCAAGCCTATGGCAAGGTGAAAAAAGGCTAAAGAACGACAACGCAAGGCTACGCAGTGCACGGAAGGCAAGCAAAGAGTAACGGAAGGCAAGGAAGGCAAGGGAAAGCAAGGCAAGGCAAGGGTAACGGAAGGAAAGGCACGGGAAGGGGAAACAAGGCTAAGGCACGATAACGCACGGCTAGGCAATGAACGGCAAGGCAAGGAAAGGGTAACGCAAGGCAAGGCACGGTGAGGCAAGGCAAGGCTAATGCACGACAACGCAGGGCTAGACAGTGCACGGTAAGGCAAGGAAAGAGTAACGGAAGGAAAGGAAGGCAATGCAAATCCAGGCAAGGCAAGTGTAACAAAAGGCACGGCACGGCAAGTGGAAACAAGGCTAAGGCACGACAACGCACGGCTAGGCAATGCACGGCAAGGCAAGGAAAGGCTAACGCAAGGCAAGGCACGGTGAGGCAAGGCAAGGCTAATGCACGACAACGCACGGCTAGGCAATGCACGGCAAGGCAAGGAAAGGCTAACGCAAGGGAAGGCACGGTCAGGCGAGGCAAGGCTAAGGCACGACAACACAAGGCTAGGCAATGCACGGAAGGCAAGCAAAGAGTAACGGAAGGCAAGGAAGGCAAGGGAAAGCAAGGTAAGGCAAGGGTAACGGAAGGAACGGCACGGCAAGGGGAAACAAGGCTAAGGCACGACAACGCAGGACTAGGCAATGCACGGCAAGGCAAGGAAAGGGTAACGCAATGCAAGGCACTGTCAGGAGAGGGAAGGCTAATGCACGACAACGCAAGGCTAGGCAGTGCACGGCTAGGCAGGGAAAGAGTAACGGAGGGAAAGGAAGGCAAGGCAAAGCAAGGCAACGCAAGCAAGGCTATAGCAAGGTGAAACAAGGCTATGGCACGACTACGCACGCCTAGGCAATGCACGGCAAGGCAAGGAAAGGGTAACGCAGGGTAAGGCACGGTGAGGCAAGGCAAGGCTAATGCACGACAACGCAAGGCTAGGCAATGAACGGCAAGGAAAGGAAAGGGTAACGCAAGGCAAGGCACGGTCAGCCGAGGCAAGGCTAAGGAACGAAAACGCAAGGCTAGACAATGCAAGGAAGGCAAGCAAAGAGTAACAGAAGGCAAGGAATGCAAGGCAAAGCAAGGCAACGCAAGCAAGGCTATGGCAAGGTGAAAAAAGGCTAAAGCACGACAACGCAAGGCTATGCAATGCACGGAAGGCAAGCAAAGTGTAACGGAAGGCAAGGAAGGCAAGGGAAATCAAGGCAAGGCAAGGGTAACGGAAGGAATCGCACGGCAAGGGGAAACATGGCTAAGGCACGACAACGGACGGCTAGGCAATGCACGGCAAGGCAAGGAAAGGGTAACGCAAGGCAAGGCACGGTGAGGCAAGGCAAGGCTAATGCACGACAACGCACGGCTAGGCAATGCACGACAAGGCAAGGAAAGGGTAACGCAAGGCAAGGCACGGTGAGGCAAGGCAAGGCTAATGCACGACAACGCACGGCTAGGCAATGCACGGCCAGGCAAGGAAAGGGTAACGCAAGGCAAGGCACGGTGAGGCAAGGCAAGGATGATGCACGACAATACAAGGCTAGTCAATGCACGGAAGGGAAGCAAAGAGTAACGGAAGGCAAGGAATGCAAGGCAAAGCAAGGCAACGCAAGCAAGCCTATGGCAAGGTGAAAAAAGTCTACGGCACGACAACGCAAGGCTAGGCAATGCACGGAAGGCAAGCAAAGAGTAACGGAAGGCAAGGAAGGCAAGGCAAAGCAAGGCAACGCAAGCAAGGCTATAGCAAGGTGAAACAAGGCTAAGGCACTACAACGCACGGCTAGGCAATGCACGGAAGGCAAGCAAAGAGTAACGGAAGGCAAGGAAGGCAAGGCAAAGCAATGCAACGCAAGCAAGGCTATAGCAAGGTGAAAAAAGGCTATGGCACGACAACGCACCGCTAGGCAATGCACGGCAAGGCAAGGAAAGGGTAACGCAAGGCAAGGCACGGTGAGGCAAGGCAAGGCTAATGCACGACAACGCACGGCTAGGCAATACACGGCAAGGCAAGGAAAGGCTAACGCAAGGCAAGGCACGGTCAGGCGAGGCAAGGCTAAGGCACGACAACGCAAGGCTAGGCAATGCACGGAAGGCAAGCAAAGAGTAACGGAAGGCAAGGAAGGCAAGGGAAAGCAAGGCAAGGCAAGGGTAACGGAAGGAAACGCACGGCAAGGGGAAACAAGGCTAAGGCACGACAACGCACGGCTAGGCAATGCACGGCCAGGCAAGGAAAGGGTAACGCAAGGCAAGGCATGGTGAGGCAAGGCAAGGCTAATGAACGACAATACAAGGCTAGGGAATGCACGGAAGGGAAGCAAAGAGTAACGGAAGGCAAGGAATGCAAGGCAAACAAGGGAACGCAAGCAAGCCTATGGCAAGGTGAAAAAAGTCTAAGGCACGACAACGCAAGGCTAGGCAATGCACGGAATGCAAGCAAAGAGTAACGGAAGGCAAGGAAGGCAAGGCAAAGCAAGGCAACGCAAGCAAGGCTATAGCAAGGTGAAACAAGGCTATGGCACGACAACGCACCGCTAGGCAATGCACGGCAAGGCAAGGAAAGGGTAACGCAAGGCAAGGCACGGTGAGGCAAGGCAAGGCTAATGCACGACAACGCCCGGCTAGGCAATGCACGGCAAGGCAAGGAAAGGCTAACGCAAGGCAAGGCACGGTCAGGCGAGGCAAGGCTAAGGAACGACAACGCAAGGCTAGACAATGCACGGAAGGCAAGCAAAGAGTAACGGAAGGCAAGGAAAGCAAGGTAAAGCAAGGCAACGCAAGCAAGCCTATGGCAAGCTGAAAAAAGGCTAAAGAACGACAACGCGAGGCTACGCAATGCACGGAAGGCAAGCAAAGAGTAACGGAAGGCAAGGAAAGCAAGGGAAAGCAAGGCAAGGTAAGGGTAAGGGAAGGAACGGCACGGCAAGGGGAAACAAGGCTAAGGCACGACAACGCAGGAATAGGCAATGCACGGCCAGCCAAGGAACGGGTAACGGAAGGAAAGGCACGGCAAGGGGAAACAAGGCTAAGGCACGACAACGCACGGCTAGGCAATGAACGGCAAGGCAAGGAAAGGGTAACGCAAGGCAAGGCACGGTGAGGCAAGGCAAGGCTAATGCACGACAACGCAGGGCTAGGCAGTGCACGGTAAGGCAAGGAAAGAGTAACGGAAGGAAAGGAAGGCAAGGCAAATCCAGGCAAGGCAAGTGTAACAAAAGGCACGGCACGGCAAGGGGAAACAAGGCTAAGGCACGACAACGCACGGCTAGGCAATGCACGGCAAGGCAAGGAAAGGGTAACGCAAGGCAAGGCACGGTGAGGCAAGGCAAGGCTAATGCACGACAACGCACGGCTAGGCAATGCACGGCAAGGCAAGGAAAGGGTAACGCAAGGCAAGGCACGGTCAGGCGAGGCAAGGCTAAGGAACGACAACGCAAGGCTAGACAATGCACGGAAGGCAAGCAAAGTGTAACGGAAGGCAAGGAAAGCAAGGTAAAGCAAGGCAACGCAAGCAAGCCTATGGCAAGGTGAAAAAAGGCTAAAGAACGACAACGCAAGGCTACGCAATGCACGGAAGGCAAGCAAAGAGTAACGGAAGGCAAGGAAAGCAAGGGAAATCAAGGCAAGGCAAGGGAAACGGAAGGAAAGGCACGGCAAGGGGAAACAAGGCTAAGGCACGACAACGCACGGCTAGGCAATGAACGGCAAGGCAAGGAAAGGGTAACGCAAGGCAAGGCACGGTGAGGCAAGGCAAGGCTAATGCACGACAACGCAGGGCTAGGCAGTGCACGGTAAGGCAAGGAAAGAATAACGGAAGGAAAGGAAGGCAAGGCAAATCCAGGCAAGGCAAGTGTAACAAAAGGCACGGCACGGCAAGTGGAAACAAGGCTAAGGCACGACAACGCACGGCTAGGCAATGCACGGCAAGGCAAGGAAAGGCTAACGCAAGGCAAGGCACGGTGAGGCAAGGCAAGGCTAATGCACGACAACGCACGGCTAGGCAATGCACGGCAAGGCAAGGAAAGGCTAACGCAAGGGAAGGCACGGTCAGGCGAGGCAAGGCTAAGGCACGACAACACAAGGCTAGGCAATGCACGGAAGGCAAGCAAAGAGTAACGGAAGGCAAGGAAGGCAAGGGAAAGCAAGGTAAGGCAAGGGTAACGGAAGGAACGGCACGGCAAGGGGAAACAAGGCTAAGGCACGACAACGCAGGACTAGGCAATGCACGGCAAGGCAAGGAAAGGGTAACGCAATGCAAGGCACTGTCAGGAGAGGGAAGGCTAATGCACGACAACGCAAGGCTAGGCAGTGCACGGCTAGGCAGGGAAAGAGTAACGGAGGGAAAGGAAGGCAAGGCAAAGCAAGGCAACGCAAGCAAGGCTATAGCAAGGTGAAACAAGGCTATGGCACGACTACGCACGCCTAGGCAATGCACGGCAAGGCAAGGAAAGGGTAACGCAGGGTAAGGCACGGTGAGGCAAGGCAAGGCTAATGCACGACAACGCAAGGCTAGGCAATGAACGGCAAGGAAAGGAAAGGGTAACGCAAGGCAAGGTACGGTCAGCCGAGGCAAGGCTAAGGAACGAAAACGCAAGGCTAGACAATGCAAGGAAGGCAAGCAAAGAGTAACAGAAGGCAAGGAATGCAAGGCAAAGCAAGGCAACGCAAGCAAGGCTATGGCAAGGTGAAAAAAGGCTAAAGCACGACAACGCAAGGCTATGCAATGCACGGAAGGCAAGCAAAGTGTAACGGAAGGCAAGGAAGGCAAGGGAAATCAAGGCAAGGCAAGGGTAACGGAAGGAATCGCACGGCAAGGGGAAACATGGCTAAGGCACGACAACGCACGGCTAGGCAATGCACGGCCAGGCAAGGAAAGGGTAACGCAAGGCAAGGCACGGTGAGGCAAGGCAAGGATGATGCACGACAATACAAGGCTAGTCAATGCACGGAAGGGAAGCAAAGAGTAACGGAAGGCAAGGAATGCAAGGCAAAGCAAGGCAACGCAAGCAAGCCTATGGCAAGGTGAAAAAAGTCTAAGGCACGACAACGCAAGGCTAGGCAATGCACGGAAGGCAAAGGCAAGCAAAGAGTAACGGAAGGCAAGGAAGGCAAGGCAAAGCAAGGCAACGCAAGCAAGGCTATAGCAAGGTGAAAAAAGGCTATGGCACGACAACGCACCGCTAGGCAATGCACGGCAAGGCAAGGAAAGGGTAACGCAAGGCAAGGCACGGTGAGGCAAGGCAAGGCTAATGCACGACAACGCACGGCTAGGCAATACACGGCAAGGCAAGGAAAGGCTAACGCAAGGCAAGGCACGGTCAGGCGAGGCAAGGCTAAGGCACGACAACGCAAGGCTAGGCAATGCACGGAAGGCAAGCAAAGAGTAACAGAAGGCAAGGAATGCAAGGCAAAGCAAGGCAACGCAAGCAAGGCTATGGCAAGGTGAAAAAGGCTAAAGCACGACAACGCAAGGCTATGCAATGCACGGAAGGCAAGCAAAGTGTAACGGAAGGCAAGGAAGGCAAGGGAAAGCAAGGCAAGGCAAGGGTAACGGAAGGAATCGCACGGCAAGGGGAAACAAGGCTAAGGCACGACAACGCACGGCTAGGCAATGCACGGCAAGGCAAGGAAAGGGTAACGCAAGGCAAGTCACGGTGAGGCAAGGCAAGGCTAATGCACGACAACGCACGGCTAGGCAATGCACGGCAAGGCAAGGAAAGGGTAACGCAAGGCAAGGCACGGTGAGGCAAGGCAAGGCTAATGCACGACAACGCACGGCTAGGCAATGCACGACAAGGCAAGGAAAGGGTAACGCAAGGCAAGGCACGGTGAGGCAAGGCAAGGCTAATGCACGACAACGCACGGCTAGGCAATGCACGGCAAGGCAAGGAAAGGCTAACGCAAGGCAAGGCACGGTCAGGCGAGGCAAGGCAAGGCACGAAAACGCAAGGATAGGCAATGCACGGAAGGCAAGCAAAGAGTAACGGAAGGCAAGGAAGGCAGGGGAAAGCAAGGCAAGGCAAGAGTAACGGAAGGAACGGCACGGCAAGGGGAAACAAGGCTAAGGCACGACAACGCAAGGCTAGGCAGTGCACGGCTAGGCAGGGAAAGAGTAACGGAAGGAAAGGACGGCAAGGCAAAGCAAGGCAAGGGAAGTGTAACAAAAGGCACGGCACGGCAAGAGGAAACAAGGCGAAGGGACGGCAACGCACGGCTAGGCAATGCACGGCCAGGCAAGGAAAGGGTAAAGCAAGGCAAGGCACAGTGAGGCAAGGCAAGGCTAATGCACGACAACACAAGGCTAGGCAATGCACGGAAGGCAAGCAAAGAGTAACGGAAGTCAAGGAATGCAAGGCAAAGCAAGGCAACGCAACCAAGGCTATGGCAAGGTGAAAAAAGGCTAAGGCACGACAACGCAAGGCTAGGCAATTCACGGAAGGCAAGCAAAGAGTAACGGAAGGCAAGGAAGGCAAGGGAAAGCAAGGCAAGGCAAGGGTAACGGAAGGAACGGCACGGCAAGGGGAAACAAGGCTAAGGCACGACAACGCACGGCTAGGCAATGCACGGCAAGACAAGGAAAGGGTAACGCAAGGGAAGGCACGGTCAGACAAGGCAAGGCTAAGGCACGACAATGCAAGGCTAGGCAATGCACGGAAGGCAAGGAAAGAGTAACGGAAGGCAAGGAAGGCAAGGTAAAGCAAGGCAAGGCAAGGGTAACGGAAGGAAACGCACGGCAAGGGGAAACAAGGCTAAGGCATGACAACGCACGGCTAGGCAATGCACGGCAAGGCAAGGAAAGGCTAACGCAAGGCAAGGCACGGTCAGGGGAGGCAAGGCTAAGGCACGACAACGCAAGGCTAGGCAATGCACGGAAGGCAAGCAAAGAGGAACGGAAGGCAAGGAAGGCAAGGCAAAGCAAGGCAACGCAAGCAAGGCTATAGCAAGGTGAAACAAGGCTATGGCACGACAACGCACGGCTAGGCAATGCACGGAAGGCAAGCAAAGAGTAACGGAAGGCAAGGAAAGCAAGGGAAATCAAGGCAAGGCAAGGGTAACGGAAGGAAAGGCACGGCAAGGGGAAACAAGGCTAAGGCACGACAACGCACGGCTAGGCAATGAACGGCAAGGCAAGGAAAGGGTAACGCAAGGCAAGGCACGGTGAGGCAAGGCAAGGCTAATGCACGACAACGCAGGGCTAGGCAGTGCACGGTAAGGCAAGGAAAGAGCAACGGAAGGAAAGGAAGGCAAGGCAAATCCAGGCAAGGCAAGTGTAACAAAAGGCACGGCACGGCAAGGGGAAACAAGGCTAAGGCACGACAACGCACGGCTAGGCAATGCACGGCAAGGCAAGGAAAGGGTAACGCAAGGCAAGGCACGGTGAGGCAAGGCAAGGCTAATGCACGACAACGCACGGCTAGGCAATGCACGGCAAGGCAAGGAAAGGCTAACGCAAGGCAAGGCACGGTCAGGCGAGGGAAGGCTAAGGCACGACAACGCAAGGCTAGGCAATGCACGGAAGGCAAGCAAAGAGTAACGGAAGGCAAGGGAAAGCAAGGCAAGGCAAGGGTAACGGAAGGAAACGCACGGCAAGGGGAAACAAGGCTAAGGCACGACAACGCACGGCTAGGCAATGCACGGCCAGGAAAGGAAAGGGTAACGCAAGGCAAGGCACGGTGAGGCAAGGCAAGGCTAATGCACGACAATACAAGGCTAGTCAATGCACGGAAGGGAAGCAAAGAGTAACGGAAGGCAAGGAATGCAAGGCAAAGCAAGGCAACGCAAGCAAGCCTATGGCAACGTGAAAAAAGTCTAAGGCACGACAACGCAAGGCTAGGCAATGCACGGAAGGCAAGCAAAGAGTAACGGAAGGCAAGGAAGGCAAGGCAAAGCAAGGCAACGCAAGCAAGGCTATAGCAAGGTGAAACAAGGCTATGGCACGACAACGCACCGCTAGGCAATGCACGGCAAGGCAAGGAAAGGGTAACGCAAGGCAAGGCACGGTGAGGCAAGGCAAGGCTAATGCACGACAACGCACGGCTAGGCAATGCACGGCAAGGCAAGGAAAGGCTAACGCAAGGCAAGGCACGGTCAGGCGAGGCAAGGCTAAGGCACGACAACGCAAGGCTAGGCAATGCACGGAAGGCAAGCAAAGAGTAACGGAAGGCAAGGAAGGCAAGGGAAAGCAAGGCAAGGCAAGGGTAACGGAAGGAAACGCACGGCAAGGGGAAACAAGGCTAAGGCACGACAACGCACGGCTAGGCAATGCACGGCCAGGCAAGGAAAGGGTAACGCAAGGCAAGGCATGGTGAGGCAAGGCAAGGCTAATGAACGACAATACAAGGCTAGGGAATGCACGGAAGGGAAGCAAAGAGTAACGGAAGGCAAGGAATGCAAGGCAAACAAGGGAACGCAAGCAAGCCTATGGCAAGGTGAAAAAAGTCTAAGGCACGACAACGCAAGGCTAGGCAATGCACGGAAGGCAAGCAAAGAGTAACGGAAGGCAAGGAAGGCAAGGCAAAGCAAGGCAACGCAAGCAAGGCTATAGCAAGGTGAAACAAGGCTAAGACACGACAACGCACGGCTAGGCAATGCACGGAAGGCAAGCAAAGAGTAACGGAAGGCAAGGAAGGCAAGGCAAAGCAAGGCAACGCAAGCAAGGCTATAGCAAGGTGAAACAAGGCTATGGCACGACAACGCACCGCTAGGCAATGAACGGCAAGGCAAGGAAAGGGTAACGCAAGGCAAGGCACGGTGAGGCAAGGCAAGGCTAATGCACGACAACGCACGGCTAGGCAATGCACGGCAAGGCAAGGAAAGGGTAACGCAAGGCAAGGCACGGTCAGGCGAGGCAAGGCTAAGGAACGACAACGCAAGGCTAGACAATGCACGGAAGGCAAGCAAAGAGTAACGGAAGGCAAGGAAAGCAAGGTAAAGCAAGGCAACGCAAGCAAGCCTATGGCAAGGTGAAAAAAGGCTAAAGAACGACAACGCGAGGCTACGCAATGCACGGAAGGCAAGCAAAGAGTAACGGAAGGCAAGGAAAGCAAGGGAAAGCAAGGCAAGGTAAGGGTAAGGGAAGGAACGGCACGGCAAGGGGAAACAAGGCTAAGGCACGACAACGCAGGAATAGGCAATGCACGGTCAGCCAAGGAACGGGTAACGCAAGGCAAGGCACGGTCAGGCAAGGCAAGGCTAATGCACGACAACGCAAGGCTTGGCAGTGCACGGTAAGTCAAGGAAAGGGTAACGGAAGGAAAGGAAGGCAAGGCAAATCCAGGCAAGGCAAGTGTAACAAAAGGCACGGCACGGAAGGGGAAACAAGGCTAAGGCACGACAACGCACGGCTAGTCAATGCACGGCAAGGCAAGGAAAGGGTAACGCAAGGCAAGGCACGGTGAGGCAAGGCAAGGCTAATGCACGACAACGCACGGCTAGGCAATGCACGGCAAGGCACGGAAAGGCTAACGCAAGGCAAGGCACGGTGAGGCAAGGCAAGGCTAATGCACGACAACGCACGGCTAGGCAATGCACGGCAAGGCAAGGAAAGGCTAACGCAAGGCAAGGCACGGTCAGGCGAGGCAAGGCTAAGGCACGACAACACAAGGCTAGGCAATGCACGGAAGGCAAGCAAAGAGTAACGGAAGGCAAGGAAGGCAAGGGAAAGCAATGTAAGGCAAGGGTAACGGAAGGAACGGCACGGCAAGGGGAAGCAAGGCTAAGGCACGACAACGCAGGACTAGGCAATGCACGGCAAGGCAAGGAAAGGGTAACGCAAGGCAAGGCACTGTCAGGCGAGGGAAGGCTAATGCACGACAACGCAAGGCTAGGCAGTGCACGGCTAGGCAGGGAAAGAGTAACGGAAGGAAAGGAAGGCAAGGCAAAGCAAGGCAACGCAAGCAAGGCTATAGCAAGGTGAAACAAGGCTATGGCACGACAACGCACCGCTAGGCAATGCACGGCAAGGCAAGGAAAGGGTAACGCAAGGCAAGGCACGGTGAGGCAAGGCAAGGCTAATGCACGACAACGCACGGCTAGGCAATGCACGGCAAGGCAAGGAAAGGCTAACGCAAGGCAAGGCACGGTCAGGCGAGGCAAGGCTAAGGAACGACAACGCAAGGCTAGACAATGCACGGAAGGCAAGCAAAGAGTAACGGAAGGCAAGGAAAGCAAGGTAAAGCAAGGCAACGCAAGCAAGCCTATGGCAAGGTGAAAAAAGGCTAAAGAACGACAACGCGAGGCTACGCAAGGCACGGAAGGCAAGCAAAGAGTAACGGAAGGCAAGGAAAGCAAGGGAAAGCAAGGCAAGGTAAGGGTAAGGGAAGGAACGGCACGGCAAGGGGAAACAAGGCTGAGGCACGACAACGCAGGAATAGGCAATGCACGGCCAGCCAAGGAACGGGTAACGCAAGGCAAAGCACGGTCAGGCAAGGCAAGGCTAATGCACGACAACGCAAGGCTAGGCAGTGCACGGTAAGGCAAGGAAAGAGTAACGGAAGGAAAGGAAGGCAAGGCAAATCCAGGCAAGGCAAGTGTAACAAAAGGCACGGCACGGCAAGGGGAAACAAGGCTAAGGCACGACAACGCACGGCTAGGCAATGCACGGCAAGGCAAGGAAAGGGTAACGCAAGGCAAGGCACGGTGAGGCAAGGCAAGGCTAATGCACGACAACGCACGGCTAGGCAATGCACGGCAAGGCACGGAAAGGCTAACGCAAGGCAAGGCACGGTGAGGCAAGGCAAGGCTAATGCACGACAACGCACGGCTAGGCAATGCACGGCAAGGCAAGGAAAGGCTAACGCAAGGCAAGGCACGGTCAGGCGAGGCAAGGCTAAGGCACGAGAACACAAGGCTAGGCAATGCACGGAAGGCAAGCAAAGAGTAACGGAAGGCAAGGAAGGCAAGGGAAAGCAAGGTAAGGCAAGGGTAACGGAAGGAACGGCACGGCAAGGGGAAACAAGGCTAAGGCACGACAACGCAGGACTAGGCAATGCACGGCAAGGCAAGGAAAGGGTAACGCAAGGCAAGGCACTGTCAGGCGAGGGAAGGCTAATGCACGACAACGCAAGGCTAGGC